>NC_045771.1:96934230-97249671 GCF_008692025.1 Phocoena sinus
GTGGCTTTCACTCAGCATGATTTTGAGACTCATACATATTGGTGCTTGTATCAGCAGTGTGTCCCTTGTTGTTGCCAGGTTTGAACACACCAGCTTATGTAAAACCATATCTCTGTTCATGGACCCCAGGGCTGTTGCAGGTTTTGTGTCTTATGAATAAAGCTGCTATAGATATTATTTTTTCTGTTGTTTTTGTTTGGTGTTTTGTTTTTTTTTCCCCTCTAGTTGCGGTGCGCGGGCTTCTCATTGCAGTGGCTTCCTTTGTTGCGGAGCACGGGCTCAGTAGTTGCGGCATGTGGGCCCTAGAGCACGCAGGCTTCAGTAGTTGTGGTGCGCAGGCTCAGTAGTTGTGGCTCACGGGCTCAGTAGTTGTGGCGCACAGGCTTAGCTGCTCGGCAGCATGTGGGATCTTCCCGGACCAGGGCTTGAACCTGTGTCCCCTGCATTGGCAGGTGGATTCTTAACCACTGCGCCACCAGGGAAGTTCAGATATTCTTGTCCAGGGGTTTTCTGTGGACACGTTTTCATTTCTCTTAGATTAAATAGGAGTAGAATTTCTAGGCCACGGGATAGATAGATATGTAACTTTTTAAGAAAATGCCCAACCATTTCTAAAGCGATTGTACTGTTTACCATTCCTGCCAGCAATATACGCAAGCTCTCATTGCTCCACATTTAGTGTTGGCCATCTTTTTTACTTTAGCCACTCTCGTGGGTATGTGGTGCTATCACAAGGTGGTTTAATTTGCTATTCCCTGATGACTGATGAGGAACAAACACTATTTCACGTGTTTGTTGAACCATTTTTGTGTCGTCCTTTTTCTCCCTTTTTATTAATTGGATAGTGAGTTGTGATAATCTTTTATATATTCTGGATACAAGTCCTTTATAGGAGTTACATGTTACAAATATTTTTTTCCGAATGTGGGTTGTCTGTTTTCTCAACAGTGTCTTTTGATGAGAAGGTAGCTGTAATTTCGATGAAGTCCAATTCGTCAATTTTTGTTTTATATGGTTAATACTTTCTGTACCCTCTTTAAGAAGTCCTTACCTACCCCAAAGTCATGAAGATTTTTTTTAAGTTTTATAGCTTTAACTTTTATGTTCAGGCCTGCGATCCACTTTACACTTTCGTCCCCTTTGGTGTTAGGTAGGGGTCAAGTGTCCTTGTTTTCCGTATGAATATGTAGTTGTTCCAGCACCATCTGTCAGACCGACTTTCCTTTCCCCATTGAATTGTTTTGCTGTCCTTGTGTAAAATCATCTGACCGTATGTCTGTGGATCTACTTCTGCACACTCTTCTGTTTCATTATTTGCTTATCTTTTTGTCAGAACTTTGTAAGTCCTGATGCCAGGTACAGTAGGACTTCCAATTCCTTCATTTTTGAGATTGTTGTTTATTCTAGGTCCTTGGCATTTCTGAAGAAATTTTAGCATTGGTTTGTCAACTTCTACCAAAATCACCCCCTAAAAAAGCCTCGTGGGATTTTGTTTGAGATTCGTCTATCAATCAATTTGACTTTTTAACAATTCTTCCAGTCTGTGAACATAGTGTGTATTCCCGTTCGTTTATTTCCATTTTTCTCAGCATTCAGTGTAGAGTCCTTGTACATCCTTTGCGAACTTTATCCCTGTGTATTTTGTTATTTGATGCTATTGTTTTGGATACTCTCTTTCTCAGTTTTGGTTTTTTATACTCCTAATCCTCCAGTGGTCAGTTTGCTTAATCAGACCTATGTTATAAATTATTCAAATAAAAATGAGTGTACTTTTCTTTTGAAGCTCTTCATTTAAAGTCTGGGCCTAAAGTTTTGTTGGTAGGAGTGGAAGTAAGTCTGCTGAATTGAAATTCATGGTAACAAAATTGGGAAGGAATAACATACCCTCCTCTAATTCTCTCAAAGTAGAGAGGAGGTAATAGAATCTCAGAGGGAATATGTGGTTTGCCCAGGATCTTAGCAGCTGCCGGCAAAACAGAGGATAGAATCTTTGAGCTTTCCAGGGCTTTAACCTCAGTGGAGTCTACCTTTGGCTACATATTAATGTCCATAAACAATCATTTTTTAAAATTATTTTTGTGTAGCTTGATTGTGGATGCATTTTTGTTAGTGACTGGAGGATACGTAACCTGAGATTAGGCTGGTACAGAGGTCAGCACATTATGCCCTTGTGGCGTGTTTGGTAAACGAAGCTTTCTTGGAACACAGCCTGTTCATTTACATTTGTCTACAGCTGCTTTCATGGGAAAACCCGCAGGGTTGAGTAGTTGCCACAGAGATCTTACGGCCTAATCAGCCTAAAATAGTTACTCTCTGGCCCTTTACAGAATAAGTTTGCCAACCCCCCTGCCAGGCTCTTGTAGTCTAAACATATTCTAAATAGGAGATATTTCCTATTTCAAACCAATACTGACACAGCCCTCTGGGGAGCAGTTCATTTTACATGGCAGAATAATCTTAGGACTTGCATTCGTTCTTATAGTTTTTATTAAAACAAGTGAGTTTTATCTACTAAAACTAAACTATTTTTACTAAATATGTCATCAGCAATAGTATAACAACATTTTTACATAAAAATGTTCTCTTAGTTTCAATACACTGGTCGGTTTTCATGAAAATTAGTATCTCTCGGTTATCTCCATTATTGTAAAGTGACCAATTTTCTAATAACTTGTGAGAGAAATGTACCTAGAAGAAAAAAAAAAGATATTTAGGAAGAGAGATGTTTAATCCTCAGAGAGCTGGAGATTATTCAGGAGGGAAGGATTATCACCTCATCTTGCCCCTTTCAAAGAAGCGTATTCAGTGTCCTTGTCCTACACCTTAACAATTATTTCAAAATACGAAGTTTTTAGACTTAGAAGGAGTTGGAAAGATAGTAGTACAGACGCATCTTGTGTAGTTGTAGCACAGTGCTAAAACCAGGAGATTGACATCCAAGCAGTGCGTGTGTATAGTTCTATGCCATTCTATCACATGTGGTTTCCTGTAACCACAATTTAGATACAGAACTATTTCATAGCAACAAAGATGGGTTGTGTCAACGTTTTACCAGTTCAGGTAAATAGTACATCAGACAACGTTATACGTTTTGTTTCTACCACCAAACAATTCCTGAGATAACTCAAGAGGAGAAGTCAAGTCGATCATATTCACCCATGTTTCTGCTCTTTCCATTATTCTTCTTTCCTGATGTTCCAAGACTTTTTCTTCTCAACATTTTCTGTTTCAAGAACTTCCTTTTGTCATTCTTTTAAGGGAGGTCTATTCAAGCAAATTCTTTGTTTTCCATCATCTGGAAAGTCTTTATTTTTCCTTCATTCCTGAAGAATAATTTTATCAGATGCAGAATTCAGAGTTGACAGTTCTTTTAGAACTTGAAAACTTTTGTGCCATTTTTCTGGCCTCCACGGTTTATGAGGAGACAGCTATCATCTGAATTGTCTTTCCCCTATAGGTAAGGTGGTATTTCTGCCTTGCTGCTTTCAAGCTTTCTTCTTTGCCTTTGGTTTTCAGAAGTTTGTGTTATCATAGATTTCTTTAGGTTTACGCTGTTTGGGTTCCACTCGGCTTCTTAAATATATAGGTTTATGTCTTTTGCCAAATTTGGAAACTTTTCAGACGTTAATTCTTTCAAATGCTTTTTTCGGCCCCACCTTTCTCTTCTCCGAAGAGGTCTCTAATGACATGAATGCTAGATTTTTTTGTTATAGAACCACAGGTATTATTGTCGGTCTGTTTTCTCTGCTCAGATTGGGTAATTTCTATTTTATCTTCAAGTTCCTGATTTCTTTCCTTCTTTTTCAAGTTCAGATTTTCCTGGTTCTTGGTATAAAAGCGTGGTTTTCTATTGTGTATCGGACGTCTGGTTTTATGTCGTGGGATTCTGGATCTTGTCTAAATCTTCTGTTTTAAAAGCAGGCTTTTTCTGACACCGCCATACCGGTGGGTGAAGCGGGGATATGTACACTGCCTCCTCACTGCTGCCAGTTGGGGGTGAAGGTCCAGGCTCACCACTTGGCCTCTTCTGACACCCAGGCAGGGGGAGGGGTACCTCCTTACGGCTTCCCACTGAAGAATAGGGGCTCCACTGATGCCGCGGGGGGTGGGAGTATCAGCGGGCAGGAAAGGCGGGTGTAGCTCCCCTGGGCCTTCTCTGCCACCACACCCTGCAGAGGATGGGGGCCAAAGGGGCAGGCGGGGAAGGCCTCGTTCTAGCTGAGTAAGGGGAGCAAGTCTCGGCTCTCCACCTGGCCTTTGTTGACAGGCTAGGCTAGGGTAGGGTTGGGGCCATGGTTTTTTCCATGGTGTCTGGCTAGAATAGGGCGATTACTGTGTGAAAGTTCTTTAGCTTGAGAAAGCAGGCTTTTCTTGGCTTTTGTTGTTGCAGCCATTGGTGTTTCTAGGCTGCTGGTTTCACCAGCACCTAGTCTGGGACATATGAGGCAAAAGAAAGCCCAGGGAACTCACTGCTTTTATCACTTGGGTCCCAAGGTCCTCAGCCAATCTGCCTTCTTTGCATTTTTCAGTATGTTTATTTGATAAATGTCTAGGGTTTTAGCTGTGCTTAGTGGGAAGAATAGGGAAACGTGTGTCTACTACATCTTGTCCCTCCTGGGGGTTTTTGCTTTTTAAAGTTGACAGTAGGAGAACTCCCTTCTGTGTATTTTAGATTTAAGCAAATTAGTAAATACACCTCGGATTGTGAGAGCCAGGTTTCTCTCTGTTGGAGAAGGAGTGACAAGTATGGGAAGGAGGAAGTCTCCGGTGAGTGAGTGTGTGCGTGCGTGGGCACTAACACTAGACCACTGAACGTAGTTTAAAATTTCTTGAGGTTCCTTTTTGCCATGAGGATATATCCCACCAAGGATGTTGAGTCAGAACTGTTTGAAAGTCACTTGAAATATTTCTTCTCTGTGTGGTTCATTTGTTTCAATATTTTAAGAAGTATTTTAAAGATTTTTTTATGATTTTATTTTTAAATTATGTAAAAACAAAACAGCATGATTTCAAATTCAAAAGTGTAAAACAAGGTATATTCAGGAAAGTACAGCTTCCATCCCTGTTTCCTACTTACATTTGTTTACTTCCCCAAAGGTGACTACTTGTATTGATTTTAGTTATTCTTCCGTTGTTTCTTTTTGAAAGTAGAAGCTAACATATGCATACATATATACACGTGCATATATAAAATTCCTTTTCACAAGTACAGACTCCTCAACTGTATAGAAGTCAGTTTATTTAACCCATTCTCTATCGATGGAGACTTGGGTTGTACCTGGGTTGTTTACAGTTTTTTGCTGTTACAAATAGTGTTACATTAAATAACCCTAAATAAATGGCATTTTGTATTTTTTGCCAGCCTACTTTGGGATAAAATCTTAGATGTGGGATTGCTGAATAGAATGGTAAGTGTACGTGACATTTTTCTAGATATTGTCAAATTCCCTCCCACAGGTGTTGTTTCATTTTGTCTTTACACCAGCAACTTAAAAATGCCTATTTCCCCACAGCCTTTTGAGAAAATAGGTTCTCAAATTTAGGGATTATTGCCAATTTGCTAGAAGAAAAATGGTATCTTCCTGTAGTTTGAATTTATATTCTTTTTAAGAGTGAGGTTGACCTTTTTTTTTTTTTTAGTGTGTTTGAGTCACTTGCATTTCTTTTCTGTGACTACATAATATCTTTTGCCCATTTTTCTATTGGGTTACTGTTTTCTCAACTTTCACACTTTAGAAATTAAGGATATTAACTTTTGTGATTTAAATTCTAAATATTTTCCCATTTACCATTTGCTTTTTGCTTTGCTTTTGGTATTTTTTAGACATGCAGAAATTTGTTTTTATACAGTCAGTTTTCCTTATTCTATAACAAATCATGGTTAGGTGAGTTTCTCCACTTCTGGGTTATAAAAGAATCCACCCATATTTTTCTGCTAGTGCTTAGATGGTTTCATTTTTACATTTAGATCGTTTGATCCAATTGGAATGTATGGTGAGCAGTGGATCCCATTTCATCTTTTTGCATATGGCTATCAGGTTGTTCCAACATCACTTTTCAAATGTCTTCCTCTCCCTCCCTGATTTAGATGCTGCTTTACCATAACCAGATTTCCATATGCACGTCTATATTTTCATTGCATTGTCTCTTCGTGTGCCAGCACTTCATTATTTTATTTACAAATATGTCTTAATGTCTGTAAGACTAGCCCCCCCCTTCCTTACTCTTCCTTTGCAGTGATTTCCTAGCTATCTTTGCTTATTTCTTCTTCCAAAGGAATTTACAATTAATTAGCTTGTCTAACTTTTAAAAATCACATTAAATTTAACTCAGGGAGAACTGACATCTTTATGATGAAGAATCTTGCCATCCAAGAACATGGTGTGTCTTTCCCTTTGTCCAGTTCTACATTTGTACCTTTCAGTAGTGTTTTAGACCTCTCATATAAGTTTTGCAGATTTCTTGCTCACTTTTTCCTAAGTAGTTTTTGTTTTGGTTTGCTTTTTGCTATTTAAGTATTGTCTGCTCTCCATTACTTCTTCTAATGGTATATTAAATGCCTTTCATTATTAAATGAAATGTGATCTATGATACAGAGGCATGTTTCTAATATTTTCAACTCCCACTTTTGAACCCTAGATCATAAAACGTCAGCTTTTCTGTACACGTTCCTGACGGCACTTTGAACTGAGCAACTGCTGGAGTCGGCAGAAAGACAAGCCTGGATGGTGGACAGGTTACCGAGGAGGAGAGGCTCTTCCCATGGGTGGAGGCTTTTCCCATCATCACCCTCTCACCTCCTCCTTGAACGCCCCCCAACCCCTTCATGGGGCCTCCTGTGGATACAGCATCTTTTGCCCAAGTCTCCCAACAAGCAGTATAAATGCTGCCTCGCCTGTAAGACCAGCAATTGGTAAGTAAGTATTCATAGTTTTCATACGGACAAACTGAAAACAGCAGAGTCAAGCAGCCTTCAGAAAGCCCTGTGGAGCTGCTGTCGACGGAGCATTGCCCTGGCCTTCCCGCTGTGCCAGAGGCCACCATCGGTGCAGTGCTGGCTGCTTCACGTGGGTGTCATTCAGTTTAGCGTCATGCGTCATCTTTGCTGAATGCAACTTCACCAAAACTGGGAGTAGTAGAACCTGTCTCATCAGGTATTACTAAATCCCTGGATTGGTGAATGGGGAACAGTTGGCAGAAGGAGAAGCAGGGGGAAGACAAATCTTGAAAAATGGGATAAATGACAGTAAAATCTGTGATTTATTTGAAAGTCGTACAGGTCTTGTCAGTATAATTCAGCACAGTCTCTTAAACCGTCACTATGTACTTACTCCAGAACCTGAGGGCTACAAGCTCAATGCACAATGCTAATGCTGGCATTCATGCTCTGGTCACCTCACCTGTCCAGGGCTTGCTTTTACTGTATCTTCAGCTAACCTATACACTGGCCAAATGGCAGATCTTCTTTCTGGAGCCTAGCTCACACCTCCCCTGCTGAGGCCTGTTTTCATGTTTTTTCTATTTGCAAGGCAGTCTCCATCACGTCTGAAATAAGCCCATGAGGTCACCAGTCCACCAAGAGGGAGGAGTGACCTGATTGGCCTCCTGGATTCCTCCTAATCGGTCTCTCTTCTACCTCGTTTTAGCACCGCTGCTTGGAACTCTTCTAGTCCAGTATTACGTAAGCCACTTGTGAGCAGAGACCATACGGCATCTTAGTAAAGGCGCATGGGAGTCCTACTGCCATTTGTTGGCTGTGATCGCTCTTCTGCAGTCTTCATAAATCTATAGTTCTTACAATTCTAGTGAGCCCTTTCTCCAGTCACCACTGGGCTGACGCATGGGGTATGCTGGGAACACTTGCTCAAACAGTGAAAAGTCTCCTTTGCCTCTGATGATGATGTGCATCCTCCAAGATGTCTTCCAGGTCATTACTGGGAGTCCATGGCTGAATCACAGTGATCTGATCACTGGACACACAGGAAGTAGTGGGCTACAGGTATACAGCATTACTTCAAGGAAAGAAAGGACAATGTCTATTGCAAGGACCGGGTTCTGGCCTGTTCACAATCAACCAACCATAAAGGCATTAAGAAGTCCATGGAAATATGCTTAACTGGAAATAATACCCAAGATGGTGACTTTGAAACAGAAATCAAGGATCTTTTCACTACATACTATTTCCTGTCAGTTGGGTTAGGAAAGCCTCTTCATACAAATTGTACACAAAAACTTACTTGCTTTTACTTCAGAACAGATGGTCCACTCAGGCCCTGGTTTTCTGTGGCTTGGCCACAGCAAGAAAAAATCCAGCAAACACTGAAAGTAAGTAAAAGCTGTTATAGAACAGTCAGGTATGAGGCACTATATAAAGTGACCTGTACACAGCAGAACGGTACATAATGATTAAAGAATAAAGCAGCACAAAAAAGACTGTACAGATCATAATATTTATCAACAAAAGCTCTCAGGGAAAGAACTTTTTCACTTAAAGAAAGAAATTACAGAACGGAAATAACTTCTAACGATGAAAGGCCTGTACTGGCATATTTAAGCTTAATCTTTTCTGAGAGGCTCCCCTCCAATGAATATTAAGAATACAGTAAAGGAGCTCATGAATGTCCTTTACTACACATGCATTAAGCCTAGTAATACTGAGGGGGTTAGACTGGCCTTTGCAAAGCAGGCAGGTTTCTGGATTTTGTAGGCTCTGGTGCTCAGCAGGAAGGAAGGTCTTCGTCCCCTTGCAAGACTAATATAACCTAAAGCCTTCTCATTGATAGGGCTGAAAATCGGGGTAGGGGAGAGATGAGAAATCAACATTATTAATACTGATTCCTTTTATTCTGTGCTTTGCTTCTATATAGAGAACTTTCTGCTTCTATATAGAGAACTTCCAAATTCTTATAAATTATAGTAGCTTTCTGATGAAATTAAAAACTTCAGCAGGGGTCACTGTGGTCAAATGAGAATGATCCTGAGATCACTGTATGCCCACACATGCAGCCAGCCCGAGCTGGGGGCTGGCCTGCAGCCACGGGGCGCACATGGTGAGGAGGGAGGCCGGGCTAGGATGGGCTGATCACCTTCACTCCTTTTTCAACTCATTGCTGTTCTCCCCACTGGGCTTGAACAGCGGAATCTGCTGGCCATCCTTGAGCTCTAAGAAGACCTCCTGAAGGTTCCACCTGAGAGAAACCAAAAGTATAGTCTCTAATCAACGAAACACTGAGGCAAAAGACAGACATGGTTTAAAAGGAAAAAAGCAGTTGTTAGGAATGTCTTAAGTTTTTTAAACGCTATTTTATGTTAGCAGTATGTTAACGTTACGTTTTAACCTTCTGTTCCAGGCTCACATGATTTAACCAGCATCACCATCAAGGCAAGTTTTACCGATGAATGGCTGGCACCAGGGAAGAGGAGCAGCTCACTCCTCCCCGTTTCCTAATCCCACCCCCCACCCCCCCCCCCCACCCCCCCCCGACCTCCAGCTCCGGGCTGGAAGCTGGCCAGCTCCTCCACTAATCCCAGGCTCAGGGGGACAGTGAGTCCAGGGGAGCCAGGCAGGGGCTGCCTGCTCCTTTTGTCCTTGAGAATTAAAACACATCCTGGCTAAACAGCAAACATCTCTGAGAGAGGCTTCCCGTGGGGGAAGTGAGTGAGTGTAGCTACTGGCAACCAGACAAGAAAAGCCAATTAATGGGGTAGAGAGCTTATTTAAAGAATGTGACGAATAATTCTGGAACAGGACCCCGTGCCTTTATTCATTTGTAATGACGGAGGCAGCAGTGTTGGAAGCTGCGACATAGCATCAAGTTATGGCAGACCTAAACCACTACAACTGTAAAGTTCTTCAAATTCAGTAGCGTGCGCTGGATAAAATGTCTGGACTGAGCTTAAGAGCCCAAGTAGCGGCATGCTGTCCAAGCTGTGAAACTTCTCAAGCTTTGAAAAACTAATTCTTACTGCCACAATCATATAACTAAAATTCAAAACAGAAATCGTTTCCATCAGAAGGTTCTCCTCCTGCTGCCTGATTCCCACCCACTTTCCCATCATACCTCTTAAAGGGGGCATCTCTGGATGAGGTGACATAGAGATAGCCCTCTGACTTGGGTCCAGAGACAGGAATCTTCAACTGGGGGTATAAAATGAGAGAGGTAAGTGTATATATAGTGCTGTCCTCTCAAGAGATAACCTATGAAATCCAGTGATTATCCACAGAACCTGGTTGTTTTCGAACTTGAGCCTAGCTGAAGAATTCACCTTATTTTCCATCTGGCTCCCTTCAAATGCCCTGCCCCTCTCTGGATGGCCTGGTGAGGTCAATGGCAGTGCTCCTATCTGGCAAGGAGACCTTATGTGCCAAACTCAATGTTCTGAGTACTTGCAATGATTATTTTTTAAATCCACGGTTAAAAAAGAACTACCGATATATGCAACAACATGGATAAAGGTCAAAAACATGTAGAGTGAAAGAGCCTTACCCAAGAGTATATAACGCATGATTCCATGTCTTAGACCAAACTAGGTTGGGAAAAAAATGTCAGAAGGCGCCTCTGCTGGAGCTGTGGGGATGTGAGAGGACCAAGTGGGAAGAGCAGGAGGCAGCTCTCAGGTGAGGGAACAGTCTACATGGAGGTAGGGGCCTGAGGTGCACAGGTGGATGCATTTGTTAAAACTCATCAGGACAGTTAGTTAGATGTGCACCTTTCACAATGTAAATTTTACCTCAAAAAATATATATTGAGCTCTAGTTAATGATATATATGGCTTATGTATTTAAAGGTGAAATGTATGGATATTTGAAAGTAATAAGATAGGTTGCAAGAACAAATAAGGTAGAGCTAGACAAACAGGCGTGGGAGAAAAGCACACTGAGAAAATGTTAGTTACAGAATCCAGGTGGCAGATACATGGGCTCCACAGCATAAGTTCTTTGATATTTTCTGTATGTTTGAAACGTTCATAATAAAATAGAAAAAAAAAACCCAAAAACAAAAAAAGTCCACTGTTTAATAAAAGGGGGAACTATTTCTAGCAAATTGGTCCATACTCTGACCTGGACCATAAAGCAGTTCTAAGAGGAGAGCTGATAGCAAAACACACCCTCCTCAAGAAATAAAAATCTCAATCTAACCTACCATCTTTAAAGAAGTCAGAAAAAGAACAAAGTCAGCAGAAGGAAGGAAATAATAAAGATCAGAGAGGAAATAAATAGATCAAAAAAAACAACAGAAAAGATCAGTATAACCAAGAGCTGGGTTTTTGAAAAGATAAACAAAATCAACAAACCTCTAGCCAGGCTCACCAAGAAATAGAGAGGACCCAGATAAAATAAGAAATGAAAGAGGAGGAATAACAACAGTTATCACAGAGATACAGAATCCTAAGAGAATACTATGAACAGTTATATGCCAACAAATTGGACAACACAGAAGAAATGGACGAGTTTCTAGAAGCATACAGCCTGCCAAGACCGAATCAAGAAGAAACACATAATTTGAGCAGACTGATCACTGCAAAAATCCCCTGCAAACAAAGTCCAGGACCAGATGGCTTCACTGGGGAATTCTACCAAAGTATTTTAAAAAAAACTGAGGAGGAGGGAACACCTCCAAATTCATTCTATGAGGTCACCAGCACCCAAAACCAAATAAAGACACTACCAGAAAAAGATAATTACAAGCCAATATCTCTGATGAATATAGATGAAAAAAAAAACCTCAACAAAATATTAGCAAACCAAATCCAACGATACATAAAAAGGATCATACACCATGATCAAGTTGGATTCATTCCAGGGTCACAAGGATGGTTGAACATACACAAATCAGTCAAATGTGATACACCACATTAACAAAAAACACATGATCACCACAACAGATGCAGAAAAAGCAGTTGATAAAAATTCAACAACCATTCATGATAAAATCTTTCACCAAAGTAGGTATAGAGGGAACACGTCTCAACATAATAAAGACCACTTATGACAAACCCACAGCCAACATAATACTCAACAGTAAAAAGCTGAAAGCCTTCCTGCTAAATTCAGGAACAAGACAAGGCTGCTCACTCACCACTTCTATTCGACATAGCATTACCGCAAGTCTTTGCCACAGCAATCAGACACACACACACAAAAGAAAAAGTATGCAGACTGGACGGAAAGAGGTAAAACTGTCACTATTTGCAGATGACCTGATACTCTACACAGAGAACCTAAAACCACCACACAGAAACTATTAGGAGTAATAAATGAATTCACCAAGGTAGCAGGATACAAGGTTAATTTGTACTCATCTGTTGCGTTTCTTTACACTACTAATGAAATATCAGGAAGTAAAACAGTCCCATTTAAAATCGCTTCAAAAAACATAAAATACTCTAGGAATAAACTTAACCAAGGGGGCAAAACACCTATATGCTGACAACTATAGAACACTGATAAAGGAAACTGAAGAGGATTCAAAGAAATGGAAAAATATCCCGCACTCCTGGATTGGAAGAATATTGTTAAAATGACCACACTACCCAAAGCAATCTACAGGTTTCGTGCAACCCCTATCAAATTACCCATGACATTTTTCACAGAACTAGAATAATCCTAAAATTTATATGGAACCACAAAAGACCCAGAATTGCCAAAGCAACCCTGAGAAAAATGAACAAAGCTGGAGGCGTAACACTTCCAGACTTCAGGCCATACTACAAAGCCTCAAAACACCATGGTATTGGCACCAAAAGAAAAAGATAAATCAATGGAACAGAATAGAGAGCCCAGAAATAAACTCACACACCTATGGTCAATTGATCTACAACAAAGGAGGCAAGAATATACTACAGAGAAAAGACAGTCTCTTCAACAAGTGGTGCTGGGAAAGCTGGACAGCTACATGTAAATAAATGATATTAGAACGTTCCCTCACACTATATACAAAAATAAAATCAAAATGATTTAAAGACCTAAATATAAGACGATACCATAAAATATCTAGAAGAGAACATAGGCAAAACACTCCTTGACATAAATTGTAGCAATATTTTCTTAGATCAGTCTCCCAAGGCAAAAGAAATAAAAGCAAAAATAAACAAATGGGACCTAATCAAACTTAAAAGCCTGTACACAGCAAAGGAAACCATCAACAAAACAAAAGGATAACCTACGGAATGGGAGAAAATATTTGCAAACGATGCAACCGACGACGGGTTAATACCCAAAATATACAAACAGCTCATACAACTCAACAGCAAAAAAACGAACAACCCAATCAACAAGTGAGCAGAAGACCTATATAGACGTTTTTCCAAAGAAGACCTGCAGATGGCCAACAAGCATATGAAAAGATGCTCAATACTGCTAATTATTAGAGAAATACAAATCAAAACCACAATGAGGTATCACACCAGTCAGAATGCTATCATCAAAAAATCTACAAATAATAAATGCTAGAAAGGGTATGGAGAAAAACGAACTCTTCTACACTGTTGGTGGGAATGTAAATTGGTGCAGCCACTATGGAGAACAGTGTGGAGGTTCCTTAAAAAACTAAAAATAGAGCTACCGTATGATCCAGCAATACCACTCCTGTGTATATATATGGAAAAAACAAAAACTGTAATTCAGATACATGCAGCCCAATGTTCATAGCAGCACTATTTATAATAGCCAAGACATGGAAACAACTCAAGGGCCCATCAGTAGACAATTGGCTTAAGAAGATGTATGTATGTATACACACACACACACACACCACACAATGGACTATTACTCAGCTATGAAAAAGAATGAAATATTTCCATTTGCAGCAACACGGATGGACCTAGAGAATATTATGCTTAGTGAAATAAGTCATACAGGGAAAGACAAACACTATACGATATCACTTATATGAAGAATCTAAAAAATAATAAAAATGAATTTATTTACTCACAGACACAGAAAACAAATTTATGGTTACCAAAGGGGAAGGGGTAAATTAGGAGTATGGGATTAACAGATACATACTACTATATATAAAATAGATAAGCAACAAGGATTTACTGTACAGCACAAGGAACTATATTCAATATCTTGTAATAACCTATAATATAATCTGTAAGAACAAACAACTGAATCACTATACATCAATTAAATTTTTTTTAAAAATCATCAATTATCCTTATCAGAATACTTGAGCACGAATTGCTTTTGTAGTTAGGGGGAAAATATCTCTAATAAAACTATTTCCATTAAAAATAATAAAAACTGGGCTTCCCCAGTAGTGCAGTGGTTGAGAGTCCGCCTGCCGATGCAGGGGACACGGGTTTGTGCCCCGGTCTGGGAAGATCCCACATGCCGCGGAGCGGCTGGGCCCGTGAGCCATGGCCGCTGAGCCTGCGCGTCCGGAGCCTGTGCTCCGCAACGGGAGAGGCCACAGCAGTGAGAGGCCCGCATACCACACACACAAAAAAATAATAAAAACAACAACAAAAAATAAACTAGGTCAGATCAGCTCACTCTTGTCGTCCAAATATTTCAGGGCTTCTGCTTGTCACAATTAAGTGCACACACCTCACAAGACGATGTCACAGCCCTCTGGTTGCCTCAGCCCGTTCTCCTTGCCCACACCCTCCCTGGGCAGCTGTACCTCTGCTGAGGACACACTGGCAGGGAGCACAGCGGTGTGCCTTCGTGTACAAGCTGCTCAGCGTGGCCTTCCCTGTCATCACAACCACATCCCAGGCCACTAACCTCTCCCTCCTAGGCCTCTACTAAGGCATTTGCTTCACCCTGTCTTATGCTGGAATTTTAAACTATAAACTCCCTGAAAGCCTTCTGCATCTTATATTCAGTTGAGTTTTATCAGTTGAACTATAAAAGAAGATACGATACAGCTGAAAAAATGGACTGGCATTCCATGGAAGCAATGTAAATAAGCTTTAGAACTAGAGTTTAGGTGTATTTCAAGTTCAAAGCTGAAATACTGGCAAACCACCACTGACCATTTCTCTACAACCTCCCATTCAAGATGGCGACCTGAGCACAAACAGGGCTTTCCGTGCCACATCAATTCCCCAGAAAGGAAAAAATCTATATGAAAATAAATTAATCCATAAGGCTTTTTAAAACGGTGCTAGGTACCACCTAGCGGCAGTTGTACGTAGCGGGTTTCCCCATCCCACATCTTTCTCCAGCTTCCTCCAAGACTCCTCCCGGAGGACAGCAGCCCCTCCTCAGCTCAGTAGGCACCCGGCCTGCAGTTCGCAGGGGGAGCACGTTACCTTTGCATCAGCAATGTCCACGAAGTTGTACTTGTCGGTGAGTCGGAGATAGTGAACGTTGAGAGGAGTGCCCAGAGCTTCCAGTGCCTCAGGGTGGCTGTGCAGATGCTCCAACGCCAACTGGTAATAGGAAGCCCTGGAAAAAGTTTCTAAGTGGGAAAGAAAAAGGTTACTTTTTTTTTTTTTAATTGAACTTGGTCAGGTATACTCTCCCTAGAAAGTGAGATGATGTAATTCATGTACAACATGGAAACAGAAACATGAAATTTATGGGTGGAATTATCATTAGGGACCATCTACCCTGAACTGTCCATTTTAGAGACTCCAAAACTAAAACATAGGAAGTCGGCATCTGCAGCAATGTGGCAGATGACCTTGAGCAAGGTACTGGACCTTTCTGTGCCTCAATTTCTTCACCTCTTATTTCCTCACCTCATTCGTTGCCTCTCTTCGTCTAAGGGGTCTGATCAGATCGTCTCTAACTTTTCTTTCAAAGTGGTACAGCTAATCCGAGGCAGAGCTGGGGCCAGAACCTACGACTAAACGCTAACTTGTCAAGTTTATAGATGTACGCCAACATTTCATGTAGATAAAGCTTACAAACTGCTCTCAGCCTCAGGTATCCTTCGCCCAAAGGCTACTAGGAACTCCAGGAAGCACCTCCCTGAAAATGCTAGGTGGGACAAGCCGCCCCAAGGAGAGAGCGAAGGACGGTGAGCTTCCCAAGTAAGGTTTTGTGTTTGGCAACAAGACAGACTTCCCTCTGTAGGCCCAACCACAGTAATGGACTGGAAAGGCGGCTTGAGCCTGCAGAGGCCAAGGAGAATGCCCCTCCAGTGCCGCCTCCCAGGAGAGGGGATGCTGCAGGCATGAACGAGGTGCCAGCCCTGAGGAGAAGCAGAGGCTGGGTCCAGACAGTTCATCTTCACTGAGCGATTTCTCAGCATCCCACAAGTTGTGAGATTAATGTTTACAACATCCTCGCATACAGGCACTAATATTACCCCTCGTCACACGGATAACTGAGGCCCAGGAAGAAGCCAGACCCACCCCCCCCATAAGGCCACACAGCTAGTCTAGAGCCGGAGTTGGCTGCAGAGCCCACTGGACTATCGCTGTCAGCCGACCCCAGCCTCCTAAAGGGGAAGGGCTGCCAGGCCCAGGACCCGAAAGTGTACTCATTCCCGTCAGGTCCTGGCAGAGGGGAGGGGCTGCTGAGTTGTTCCGGTCTGAATTATCCCTGGGAATGCTCCTCTCCGCCGCCACCAGACTCGCAGGCCTCTGGGCCCGCCCTGAAGGAAGGTGGGAAAGAGCGGGCGGAGGGGCCGGGGCCGCGGGTGACCCTCACATCCTGGCAGGAAGTAACGGGCTGCGGAGTCAGGGTGAGAAGCCAAGCTGGGCGGGCATAGAATATCTTCAAAGAAGGTCAGTCTGGAGAAAACTACTGCTGCTGCTTTGCAACCAGTGGCGTGGAAATGCCCTTAAGTGTCTCGGCTGCTCACAATAACCGCGGCCTGTCTTTACAAATTCAAATTTGGGTGCAGAGGGCTGGAAGCTGCATCTGCCAGGATTTTGCCAGCCTGGACACTGCTTTTATTTTCGGCTCTTGCCAGAGTCCGCTGCGCAAGGTCCCATCCTCCAGTAAATCAACAGCAGAGAACGGCAAGGCAAACAGGCCGAGGACGCTTGAGAAAGAGCCAGTTTTCCACACCTGTGAACCATCTGGTGTCCCCCTTCCCTCTGTTCTTTCTCTGATCTCAGAAGTCTTGATGGATCTACTGCTTGTGCACTGGAGTGAAAGCCCATCTTGCTTTTCTGAGGCTTCTTATGCAAATGGGTCCTATTCCTTTGATTTGTTCTTGTGGCTCCTGGGAAAACTGGGATTACAGGATAAGAAGGAAGCTATAGCCAATGGAATGGCTTACTGGCTTCTAAAAATAGCCCTTTCCTTCTTTCTCTAACCTGCTGAAAGCATCTGAAGTATTTCCTTTGATGGAGGAACGGGGAGAGACAACTAGGAGGCGCCCCGCCTCGGGCGCTTCATCGGATACTTACTCTGCATCAGGTAGTACAAAAGGGCGCAGCCCCCGCTAGCCGCCACACCGGTAAAAAAGACCTGTTTCCCCAGAGGCACTGACATTCTGCTTCCTAGAGACTGAAAAACAAAAGATGTGAATTTATGGTTAGATTCAGGTTCATGCCAAGCGCCGCTGCCTGGATTGGACCCCACAGGGAAAGGAAAGCTAAGGAGGAAGCCAGCAAGGAGGCGAGGCCACCTTCCCTCTCAGAACGCCAGGGCCGGTTCTGGAGCCCAAGCCAAAGTGCCCTCCCAAGGGTGGCCCGCATCCAGGACCCAGGCCATGGGGGCAAGGGCTGAGCACAGAGCCGGCATTCAGCCCTGCTGTCCTGAGGGACAGAACACAGCCTGTGTGCCAAGTCCCGCAGAGCCAGGAAGTACAACCACTTTGTCTCACGCCGTCTGGTAAACAGGAAGCTTATCCTTTTGTTGCAATAGCTGGGCTTGTAAGCCTCCGAATGGGCCAGGGTGGTCTCTGGCTGCTTTCGTTCATATTTTTGAAAAACATCCATCCCACCCCCTGGATGAGGACACGGTGGTCCTGACTTTCAGGCTTAATGAAGAGATGGACAGGAAGGAGACAGCTCAGCAAATTCAGGGCACCCAGCCCAGCCGGCCTAAACTCCCATCCCCTGAAGGCCAAGTGGGACTAGAAGCAGCACGTGGGTCTCTATGGCACCAATTATTCTCCTTCCTGGTGGCCTTTTAACCACCGCTCACACCCAGGCCTTTCTGGAAAGTGTTTGATACCTGGCCATAAAGCAGAGGAGGACACCGGCTTAGATGAGTCACAGTTCAAAGGCGCCCACGGCCAAGACAAATCACATAAACGAGCAGCCCCTGAGAAATGCCGACAGGCAGCTTCAACCCGGCTCCAGCTAACTTCACTACGCGGGCCAAGCCTGGAGGGATCTTCCGATTTTTCAAGAGGTCTTTTATGTAAAATTGCCTGAATTCTAAATGTTGACAGCCAATTAAAAAAAGAAAAGACCTAAGAAAATACGCCTGTGAGTCAGGTTCTCTGTGGGCTTCCAGTTGGCTCTGACCACACAGGCTGCATCGGGGCATCCTCACCCTATAACGTAATTCCTCTGCCCTCTGTGCTGACGTTTCTCAAAAAAATAAAAAAAAAGATTTGGGGCAGAGCTGGAAACTCCAGGTTTACATAAAGGAAAAGATAAACCGTAAGTATGTACGTCCCCGTTTGCATATTTAACCCTAGATTGTATGTGCTTCTTTAGAAAACAAAGCCTTTGATGTGACCTAAAGGGGTGCGCAGTGCAGAACTAGGGGTAATGCTAATGCCTCCACTGGCTGATCCGAGTCCAGGTAAACATTCTCACTATCTGCTTCTCCACTTTCTAGAATACGAGAGTAAGAACAACTGCCTCTCATTTCTGACACCTGAAGGTAAGTGAATCCCGAAGGGAAGGAGGCCTGTTGGAGAAAGTTCCTCATGTGGATACTCTTTCTGGGAACTGATCATTAAACACACCCTCTGACAGGGCTAAAGTTGACCAGTTCTACACAGAAATATCATCAAATCCAGAGTTTAGATAAATCGAATTAAAGAGGGTGAAGTTTCGGATCATCCCTGTATTATTTACTTATATACTGTTTTGTTCAACTAAGAAAAAGGTGCCGAACCCCCAAATCAATGTTCTCCAGCTGCTGTGGAAGTTTCGGCTGTGCTGCAGAGTAGGTAAGAGTATTTCTCAAAGTTGAGGGTCAAATCAATTGCAGTGATGTGATCTGGGAAGAGCCATTCAGTCTCATAAGAAAAACGAGCAGAGCATCTCCAAAGAATGCATTAGTCAGACCTTGCTTAACCTGAAGGAGAGCTCAACAGGGCGGGGCAGCGAGCAGAGTTCCGCACGGCTGCAGCTGCCAAAGCGAGCGTGAGAGACGAGGGAAAAGTCATCCTACACAGTTCAGCGACGAGCCACCCCATCCCCTCACGTGGCCTTGCAGCCACAGGTCAGCACTGAAGACCAGGTGAACCCACAACTATCTGGGGAGCGACGTTCATCTACTGTCTAACCTGAGCACACCCCGGAGGCTTCCGATGGGGAACTTGGCCCCAGAACAGCCATTACCTTCCGCCACTTCGTAGCCCAGCTTCCTTGAAAATCATCAAAGTAAAGCTGCCCTGCAATCAGACAAAAACTTTACATTAAAATCACTTTTTCAGGGACTTGCCTGGCGGCCCAGTGGTTAGGACTCCGCGCTCTCACTGCCGAGGGGCCTGGGTTCAATCCCTGGTCGGGGAACTAAGATCCCACAAGCCGCACAGTGCAGCCAAAAAATAAATAAATAAAATCACTTTTTCAAACCCAGTTCTTTCTGGTTTCTAGTTTTACACAGCCAAGATTTCTTACCGGTCTAAGCTTCAGAGCATGCAAGAAGTTACGCTGAAGTTCTGAAAGGAGCCTTATCTATACAGGACCCTGGCTGCTCCCTCTGACTCCTCTGCCATATGAAGAAGAAACAACGCCTGCTGGTTTCCTCTCTGTGTACCGTGCATGTTTTGGTGCAGCAACCAGAAAACTGGTGTGGGCCGGAGATGGTGTGGGACCGCAGCACATATAATGGGACCAGTCCACAGACACCGACACGAGATGCTATCCATGTAAGCTGTACTCCAGTGGACTAAAACAGCATCTCAGGGTTAAAAAGAAACAACAGTAAGTGCATATGTAGCCATTTATGATACTGATAATAGCTAACACTCATATCTCTTGCGACTATGTGCCTGGTGGTATTCTAAGCGCTGCACATATAAGGGTTCACTGAATTCTCACAACAACCCGCATGAAGTACGAACTACTGTTATCATCCCCATTTTACAGACCAGTAAACTGAGACACAGAAAGGTTAAGTAACACGTCCAGATTCACACAAATAAGTGTGTATGTGGCAGACCTGGGATTCAGACCCAGGCAGTCCAGCTCCAGGGCTGTGCCCTCACCCACCATTACACACTGACTAAGATATCTGTGATTTCAGAGACACTGAGATGTGAAGAAAAAAAAAAATGTCTTGGCATTACAATATATTTATAACGTTCAGTGCAAAAGGCGTTGTCAGGTGTGCCTTCCCTGCTATTTTTCCAGACAAAAGCGTGGCAGGTATTCACACCTTTGCTCTTCTTTCCTTTGGCTTATCAGCAAATGGTTGTTGAGGACCTGCCCTGGGTCAGACAGATGGTGCTGGGGATACAGACAATTCACACAAATTTCAACACAGACGAGGCCACGGAGCACAACCGCACAGTCAGGCACACCCACCCCTACACACACACACACACACACACACACACACACGGCACCACTCACAGGGTAAACGGCCTAGACTCACACACTCATTAAGATGGGTTTCCAGCATTTGGAAGCTGTATAAAGTGCCTTGTTCTAATTTGCACAAAGGCGCCCACGGGCGAGCAGCCCAGTTAGTGTGCCCCCATGTGTGCACCAAGAGAGGAAGCAGCACCCAGGAAGTGGTCGGCCCTGCCTGGAGGGGATCAGCAAAGGTTTCACAGAGGAAACCGACTCAGCAGAAGGAGGTGAAGGGGTAGGAAGAGGGCTTCAGATTTGCAGAAATGACGAGCAGAGGGAGAACAGACGGGCAGAAACGAGAGCTGCAGAAGTACGGGGAGCAGAAGGGGAGCCACAGGAAATGGGTCTAGAAATAGAGGCGGTTACTGCTCAGAAAGGCCCTCTACCCTGCGCTTCTAGGCCTAGAAATAGAGGCAGTTACTGAAAGGCCCTCTACCCTGCGCTGCTGGGTCTGCTCTGCAGGTGAGGAGCTGCAAGTGGGAGGAGAGGGGTGCGGCGCGAGCAGCCAGGTGACTTCTGCGACAACTCAGACCAGCGCAGTAAGGCTGGATCAAGAGGGTGGTTTCTTAAAATATTTAGGACCGTTCTTATGTATTTGCTAATTTGTACACCAACTTCGTCCAAAAAGGATGATGGGGCTAACAAGGACATGCATATCAGAAGAGAAGTAAATAAATGGATGAGGAAATGAAGACAAATGGAAAATAATTTTAAGAAAAGAAACACAGCTGGGGTAAAGTTAGTGTCCCAAATTACACACTGTCATGCACTAGACATTTCCTCAAGGTGGCCACGGATTTGACACTGAGCTTCCTATCTGCTCAGCAGAAAAGGCAGCCTCGGCATCTACAAGGTCCAGAGCATCCGTGGAGGAGTACCACACCTGCTAATAACACACCAAGCCTGAGAAAGATCTCTCCCACACATGTTCAAAACGGGAATCTCTCAAGTGGCTGGTGTTACAAACAGCACCCCCAGATTTTTCTCTTTAAGTTCATAACTTTCAAATGACTATTTTTTATAACATTTCATAATGAAAACCACAATCACAGTCCACGAAAAAAACATAAACAGAATTTTACAAGTGTCCCAAGCAGTGAGGACTCGGTAGGAAGCTCTGCTGGGCTACCTTGACTCCGTGGAGAGGTAAGGCAGTCGTGATCGACCTGCTCTCCATTTGCCAAAGCGGGGTGAAGGGACTGGGGTGGGAGGCGAGAAAGGGGGCTCAGACTCTACTCCTGTTTAACCAGCTTCAGTTTACCTGCTCCGTCAGCTAGCTTTTGAATAGAGTGTTTCAGCAGGCCCTAATCTCACAGAAAAAAATTCAAAAAGGTGCTGTAAAACTAGAGATAGACTTTAGGCTACCTCTAAGAATGTGACATTTTAAAACTAAGCTTTTGATAAGAACTGGAAATATTTAAACTTGATGTGAAAATCTGCTAGAAACTTAAATTCAATTAGTCTATTACACAGCCAATTAAGAAAAGAATTTTTTTGCTTTACCGTTAACCAAGCGGAAAGGGTCGCGACCCATTTTGAAAATTAAGGGACTGGTTAGCCACAGGAAGACGGAACAAAGTACAGGCAAGGTCTCTCCAGAAAGCAGTCCTAAGTAGCTCTGCTCTGATATACGAAGGGTGACTTCAGCCTCCAAAGGCCAGTGGTCTACAGACTTTTTTCAAAGTACTGAATCCCTTTCTAGAGCCAAAGGACAATCTGTTAGACAGCTGCGGGAGCTGGCACAGGGCAGGAGGGCCCTCCTGGCTGCCTCCCCTCGAGTCCCCGACCGGATGAAGGAGGTCTACAGAATATCGCTAGGGCAATGAACAGAAGCTCCCCTGAGGGTTCCAGCCACAGGCAGGATCTGACCTGGGAAGAGTAGAAGCAGTACCGTGGTGCAACCTCAACCTCTGTGCACATCAGAATCACCTGAGGAGCAGCTCAGGGTCACAAAGCTATTCCACGCCAGAGCTATGACATGCATCTGTCTTGACACCGGAGGCCCTGGTCTTTCCACTGAGCGATGAAACACACATTACAGACCACAGATACCAGAACAATCAGCCTCTCATACAAGTGATACGCGCTGTCCAAAAGCCACTCCAAAAGTTCACAGGTGCCACTGTATCCCCAAGTCATAATTTCAGGGGTCAAGACAGAACAAAGAGACATAAAATCCACTCAGAAGGAGAAGGAGAGAGAGGTCTTCCCTATTTGTTGAATGACACTGCCCACAGCTACTGCCACTCTTAAGGACTACACATCCTTCCAGCCTTTATAAAATGAAACCATGATGGGGAGGGAGGGCAGAGGAGGGGAGAGAATCAGGCTTAAGAAAACAGACATGAAAAAATTAAGGCAGTAAGAATTAAAATTAGAGTGAAAGAATAAGGAAGGAATAAAGCCAAAAAGACCAATAGAGGAAAAAACAGAATTTAAGAAGTAGGAATAGCAAAAAAGAAATAAAACAGGGCTAAACTTTAAAAGAATGAAATTATATTTGAGATAAGGGAGACAAAAAAGGCTAATAACAAAACCCAAAAGTATAACAGCATGCAAGTAAGTGTGATAAAAGATTTTTTTAAAAACTAAAAGAACATAAATGTTCTCACCAAAAATAAATAAATAAATGTTAAGGGATGGATGCGTGATTTCACAGTGTTTACGTTATATATATCAAATCACCACAGTTGTATACTTTAAATATCTTACAATTTTATTTGTCAATTATACCTCAGTAAAAATGAAAAAGAAAAAAAAAAGGTGATTATGTTAAAATGAGGCCAGTAGGGTAGAGCTCTAATCCATTATGACTAGTGTCCTCATATGAAGAGGAAGAGACGCCAGGGATGCAGGTGCACAGAGAAAACCATGGGAAGAACGAGACCACCTGCAAGCCAAGGAGAGAGGCCTCAGAAGAAACCAACCTGCCAACACCCTGGTCTCCAACTCCCAGTCTCCCGAACTGTGAGAAAATAAATTTCTGTTGTTGAAGCCCCTTCCCCCAAATTAAAAGACTAAGAAGGTAAGCATTTAAAAACTTAAGCATAGAAACATTAGTGCCAGCTTACCAGTTTCGGCTCTGGAGTCTTAGAATAACCAAAGGCTTCTAGAGGAATCATCTCTATTCTGAATTCAGGATAACCCCAGGCAAGCACCCTGGCACGAGTCAGCTTTCCCCCTTGGTTAAGCTGAGTTAAAAATGTTGAGGGCAGGGCTTCCCTGGTGGCGCAGTGGTTGAGAGTCCGCCTGCCGATGCAGGGGACACGGGTTCGTGCCCCGGTCTGGGAGGATCCCACATGCCGCGGAGCGGCTGGGCCCGTGAGCCATGGCCGCTGAGCCTGCGCGTCCGGAGCCTGTCCTCCGCAACGGGAGAGGCCACAGCAGTGAGAGGCCCGCGTAACGCATTAAAAAAAAAAAAAAAAAAAAAAAATGTTGAGGGCAGGGGATGGTGGTGGGATGAACTGGGAGATTGGGATTGACATATATACACTAATATGTATAAAACAGATAACTAATAAGAACCTGCTGTATAAAAGATAAATAAAATAAAATTTAAAAAATATAGTTTAAATAAAGGCGGTTAATTGTACAAAACAAACAAACAAATAAAACATCTACAAAGACACACACGAGAAAAGTAGAGCCTACTTTGAACAATAACAATTTACTCAAATCTGGGAGAAATTTCCACTAATCACAGTGTGAATAAAGACAGAGACACACTCCAGTGGCTGCAGCCCCGCCTCTGAAGGGTAAGAGCACAGTGGCCAGGAAGTGCATGGGAAGAGGGTGCGGCAGCCCTTCGCCTCTCTCCACCCCTAGCCCAAAGTTTCTGGGTTTGTAGCAATCAGGAAACAGGCAGCCAGCCCCAGAGTGGGTGAGTCCTGACAGCCACTCTCCCTACCCCATCCGGAAGTTCTTTTTCTATATCCATTCCAAGACTACAATCCTTATCAGTACAACCCCACAGTAAGTAGACACAGGACTGGCAGTGGCAACAATTCACTCCAAGAAATAAAATAATATGGAAAAGAGCATCGATCTAGACACATAATTAGTTACTGAAAGGCACTGCCTGTAAGAACCGAGTACAACAGGAATAAAGAGACATCATGCTAAGAAGGAAATGGGAAAAACTCACATAAGGAGATTTCAAGGAAACCTGAAAATGCAACAGCAGACCTGCCATTAGCATTGGAGAAAAACAGCAGAATTAACATGGCAGAAAGCTGAATTCATAATGAGGAAGTTACATTCAAGACGTTTTCCCATAATGTGGAATGAAAGAGCAAACATAGAGAAAATGACAAATGCCAATTTTATAGAATTAAGATCTACCAAACCTGATCACTGTAATAGCTGTTAAATGGAAGAAGAGACAAAACAAAATTATACTAGAAGAAAACTTGACAGAGTTGAAAAAAGACAAAACTGCACACACACCATGTTCCAGATCCATTTGCCATCCCTCACTGGCAAAAACTTTACATGAAAAAAAATTTTTAAAAAAAGAAGAATCCAGTGCCCTAAAAAGGTATACCCATAAAGGACAATGAATTCCCAAAGACAATGGAATAATAACAATAAACTCCTGAGAAGCACAGAATGTGATCCAAAAACACTGTAACCAGGAATTCCCTGGTGGTCCAGTGGTTAGGAGTTGGTGCTTTCACTGCCGAGGACCAGGGTTCGATCCCTGGTCGGGGAACTAAGATCCCTCAAGCCCCCTCCCCACCCCCCCCAAAAAAAACCCAAAACAACTCTATAACCAATCAAACTGTGTGAAGACAGAGGAAGGCATTATAAATTTGGAAAGAACTCAGGTATTATAATCTACAGAGCCTTCCTGAAACATTAGTTAAGATATACTACATTTCATCAAAAGATAAATCCAGGGCTTCCCTGGTGGCGCAGTAGAGAGTCCGCCTGCCGATGCAGGGGACGCGGGTTCGTGCCCCGGTCCGGGAAGATCCCACATGCCGCAGAGCGGCTAGGCCCGTGAGCCATGGCTGCTGAGCCTGCACGTCCGGAGCCTGTGCTCCGCAACGGGAGAGGCCACAACAGTGAGAGGCCCGTGTACCGCAAAAAAAAAAACCTGAAGGATTTAAACTCTCATATTGTGGTAGGTAGGTTCCCAATTTGTCCCTCAGTGAACCACACCTCCTGGTGTTTACACCCTCTCACATGAACCTGGGCTGGCACTAGTACTCATTTTAGCCAACAGAATGAGGCCAAACTGATGCTGTGGCAGTTCCATGCCTCAGCTTGAAGGAGGCCTGGCCTTCCACTAGCACTCTTGGGAGTTCCAAGCTGTCATCTAAGAAGTGTGGTTACCCTGCCCTGCTATAGAGATCACATAAAAAGAGTAAGTGAAGAGGCCACTTGGTAAGGGAGAGGACTGAGACTAGATGATAGCATAGATAGCAGATAGACAGACACACATGCCCCATGGTTCCAAGATCCCAGTTGAGCCCAGCCATCCTTCATGGACATTCCAGTCTAAGTGAGCCACCACATGACTACAGTACCAGCAGAATAACCATGGAACAGAAGAACCATCCAGCTGTTGCAACCATACATCATGAGACTTAACAAAATGGTTCTAAGTTTAAAGCCACTGGGCTTCCCTGGTGGCGCAGTGGTTGAGAGTCCGTCTGCCGATGCAGGGGAGGCAGGTTCGTGCCCCGGTCTGGGAAGATCCCACATGCTGCGGAGCGGCTGGGCCCGTGAGCCATGGCCGCTGAGCCTGCGCGTCCAGAGCCTGTGCTCCGCAGTGGGAGAAGCCACAACAGTGAGAGGCCCACGTACCGCAAAAAAAAAAAAAAAAAAAAAAAAAGCCACTAAGTTTTGAGATGGTGTGTTATGCAGCAATAGAAAACCAAAACATCTTTTAAAAGCTTTTCTAGGGACTCACCTGGTGGCCCAGTGGTTAAGAATCCGCCTGCCAATGCAGGGAACAGGGGTTCAAGCCCCGGCCTAGGAAGACCCCACATGCTGCGGAGCAACTAAGCCCGTGTGCCACAACTACTGAGCCTGTGCTCTAAAGCCTGCACGCCACAACTACCGAAGCCCATGCACCTAGAGCCCGTGCTCCGCAACAAGAGAAGCCACTGCAACAAGAAGCCTGTGCACCGCAACGAAGGGTAGCCCCCGCTCACTGAAACTAGAGATGGCCCGGTGCAGCAACAAATACCCAACGCAGCCAAAAATAAATAAATAAAAAGCTTTTCTAAAAGGATTTTTTAAAAAAACAACTCCTTCAAATATATGTCACTTTTAAGAGCAAAAGTTTAAAAAGCAATGAAAGGCTTAAAAATGGAAGACTTGGCATATTCATACAAGAACAAAGCAGAGTGGAAACATTCAAAGAGTAGAATTCAAGGCAAAAAGCGTTAACTGGGATAAAAATAGACAAAAATAAAATAGTTATAAAAATTAATGGGCAAACAACGTAACACTAAAAATATACAGCTAAAAACAACTAAAGAAAACATATAAAAAAAATTGGAAACAACCACAGTAGGAGACCAACATATCATTTTCCATCTTTTACAAATCCAGTCAACAAAAAGCAATCAACAACAGGGAATCTGCATAATTTTTTAACCTTGCAAGATTCAACGTGTGTGTGTGTGTGTGTGTGTGTGTGTGTATGCATGTATACATATCTGAACACAGTGAGATTTTCCAGTGTCTAACAGGCAGCATTCATCCCATAAGGCTTTGTAAGGCTTTGTTTCTCCTGTTCTCACCACCCAATCCTGTGACTACTTCCTGGAGAATAAATCTGTACAACTCATGAGAGGGTAAAGCAAGTGTAGATCAGTAATTATGTATCTTAAACCAATTAATCTGAACCACTGTGGAAATTCATCTCATACTACTACAAGTGGCTATTATCCTTAATTTTGAAGATTAAAATGGTAATTTTTTTTTTTTTGCGGTACACAGGCCTCTCACTCTTGTGGCCTCTCCGGTTGCGGAGCACAGGCTCCGGACGCGCAGGCTCAGCGGCCATGGCTCACGGGCCCAGCCGCTCCGCGGCATGTGGGATCTTCCCGGACTGGTGCACGAACCCGTGTCCCGTGCATCGGCAGGAGGACTCTCAACCACTGCACCACCAGGGAAGCCCTAAAATGGTAACATTTTGACAGAGTTTTAAATAAGACGGGAGAACTTAAATCAGCTTAATGCCATTTTCAGTAAGACTTAAACAAACTAGAAACGTTAACAGTTGTTATCCATTCAGTCAACAAATATTTGTCAACTGCATCCAAAATACCAGGCACCATGTTGTGCACTGGAAATACAGAAGAGAACAAGACAGTTAGTTGTTCATGGATTTTACACTGTAGTGGGAGGAGACAAACAATAAGACTGTTTTAGTTAGTGATAAATACTTTGGAAAAAATAGTGTTCAGAGACTGAGAAGACAAGCCACAGACTAGGAGAAAATATTTGCAAAAGACGTATCTGATAAAGGACTTTTATCCAAAGTATACAAAGAACTCATAAAGCTCAGTTAAGAACACAATAAGAAAATGAATCACCTAATTAAAAATGGGCAAAAAATGTGAACAGTTCAACAAAGACATAAAGATGACATAAGCATATGACAAGACACTCAATGTCAAATGTTATTCAGAAATTACAAATTAAAACAACAATGAGATACCATTAGGCACCTATCAGAACTGCTAAAATCCAAAACACTGACAACACTAAATGCTGGATGTGGAGCAACCACTGCTGGTGGGAGTGTACATCCACTCTGGAGGACGATTTTGCAGTTGCTTACAAAACTAACCTACTCACCTACTTACATACATACATACATACATGTGACATGCTAGAAAGTGAAAGGGGGAAAGAGCAGTTTTAGCTGTGGAGTGAGGGAAGGCCTCCCTGCCAAGATCTGAGTTGAGACTGAAGGAGTAATCTGAAAACCCAGGGAAGGGCAAGTAAACCAGGCTAAGGCCCTAAAGCAGCCACCGGCTTGGTCTGTGCAAGCAGCAGAAAGCAGGCTAGTGTGGTAAATGAGGGCAGGCAGGGTCTTCACCACACAGATCTTTACAGGGTATGGTGCTGAGTTTGAATTTAAGTCCAGGTGTAATGAGAAACTGCTGAAGATTTCAATCAGGGGATGACACGCTCTGGCTTGGTTTTTTTTTTTTTTTGGTTTCTCTAGAAAGGGCAAGAAGGAAGCAGGAAGTCCAGTTAAAAGTCTTCTGTGGTAGTCCACACCAAAGGTGATGGCAGCTGGACTAGCTGGTGGCAGTGGAGATGCAAAGAAGTGAACAGATGTCCGATACGAAGCATAATAACAAGGCTGGAGGACACGGCACGTAGCAGAGTGATTTCACAGAATTTATCATTATCCTTAAACCGCCTCACAAATATTTTGAGCATTCTGAACTACAATGCAGTTAGAATTCAGAAATGATACAAGAGTCTTGTAGAATAAGCTTTAAATAGTAAACTAGGATTTCTAAATCTCACGATGTCTCATCTGTTTGAACAAAATACGTTTCAAGGCCATTCTCTTAAAGATGTGAAAACACAGCAACAATACATTCAGTATGTTCTGGCATCCAAAACTTCATATAATAGACTCTGATTCGTAACTATTTTTCAAGTGAGGTTGAGTAAGGCAAACCCTATTAAACATTTACTTCAGCATTTCTACTGAAAGTCTCCATTTTAGAAAAAGAATTTAGAAAAGTAAAACAATTCGGTATCAGTGACTAGATTTAGAATCTGGGAGGCCTGTGGTTGACTCTACCATCCCTGAAACCCTCCCTTTATTTGACTCAACCCTCTACCTATTTTCCTTATACTTCTCTGGCCAGTCCTCTTAAGTTCCTTACTGCAATCTGTAGTCCTCTACCTGTCCTATATTCTCCCTTATTCTATGTTACAGGCTGAACTGCCTCCCCCTCCACTCACCACAAAATTCATATGTTGAAGCCCTAATACCCAGTATCTCAGAATGTAACTGTATTTGAAAATAAGGTCTTTAAAGAGGTAATTAAGTTACAGTGAGGTCTTTAGGGTAGGCCCTAATCCAATTATGACTGGTGTCCTTATAAGAGGAAATTTGCACAGAGACATGTGGGCAAACAGAGAAAGGACCACGTGAAGACAAAGGGAGAAGATGGCCATCTTCAAGCAAAGGAGAGAGGTTTCAGAAGAAACCGAAATTGATGACACCTCTAGAAATGTGAGGAAATAAATTTCTGTTGTTTAAGCCACCCGGTCTGTTGTATTTTGTCGTGACAGCCATAGCAAACTAATACACATTATGTCCCCACTTCCACCCCCAACTTCCGTCCCCATCCCAATCTTCACCTAAGATCTTATTCAATGACTTGAATTTGGGTCTACTAAGATGATTCCCAAATCTCTGTATCTAGGCCAGGCATCCCTTCTGTGCTTAAACTAAACCTCTATTAAACACTTACACATATCCCCAAGTGAGCTCCTTCCCCTACCTTCCTCTCTGCCGTGCCAGCTCCCCCCTTCCTGCATTCCCTACTGCGGTGGATAGAACCAATCCAGGTGCCTAAGTAAGGTACCTGGGAGTCATCATCATAAAAACAAAAATAGCTACCACATAATTACTAAACATGTGAGAGCTTTACATGCATCTCCACAAAGAAACGAGAACTCTCATATACTGCTGCTGGAGTATAAGTTAGTAAAAGCACCATAAACTACTGTTTGACAATATCTATTAAAGTGTACACGTACATACCCAATAACCCAGAAATCCCACTCCAAGATATATAGAAAAACGTACATACGTACTTACAACAAAAAGCACACAGAAGATGTTCCTAGCCATGTTATTTATAATAGGCCCCAAATAAGAATATCCTCAATGACGGAATGGAGAACAAAACAACTGCTGTATGTTCACACAATGACACACAGTACATCAATGAAAATGAACAAGTGAAAATAAACCTCAGAAACACCATATTGGGCAAGAGAAGTCTGGATCCCAAATATTGCACACTGAATAATTCTCTATGCATAAAATATTTTTCCTCCCCAAAGGTGGGGGGGGGGCAGGTAAAAAACACACAACACAGGATGTCATCACCAATAAGGCAGAGTAAAGAGACCCCAGCCTCCATCTCCCAACAAATAACGATCAGACAGCTATCCGTGAATGAAAATCGCTCCTGGAGAGCTCAGGAATCCACTTAAGGAGCATCCGCAACAAAGTGGGTGAGAAAGCCCGAGGATAACTGCACAAAAAAGGTAAGAAGAAAGTCTGACTTTGCCTTCACCAGCCCATCCCCCAGGCCAGCACTGCTCAGTGCCAAGAGGGAACTCCCCCATGCGAGACAGTTCTCCTTGCCAGGAAAAGGAAAGCAGGTGAGTGACTAGCTTCCCCACCCTTTCGGGGCATGGCACACAGGACCTGCTGCAGTTTCACCCCACCAGAGACAAGCAAAGCTGACACGTATGGAGAGAGAGCTCGGAACAGGAAGGAGGGCCGGGGCTACCAATACCAGCCATGTGGCAGGAGTAACACAGTTCCCAGTGGCCTGCTCTGCAGAGGATCCCAGCAGCTTTCACCAGCAACAGGCCTGGTGGACACTGCAGAGCTGGCAGCCTTCATCACTGAGGACCTCACTGCACGCCCCAGCCGACTGCTCCACAGAGGACCCCAGTAGGTTTCACAGCTGAAGAAACCAGAAGGCAGCACTGCCTGCTGTAGACCCCCTGCAGATTTCACCTCTGAGATTTTCACCCACAGGTTTTCACTCTGACAACAGGGCTGGAGTCCCTCCCCATTCCTTCCCCACGACTTCCCACTTGAGCCCAGGATCCTCCCCTGCAGCCAACTCAGGCTGCTGCAGCTGCGTGCAAACGAGACACCAGCCTAGACCCCTGCAGCTGACCCCCACCGATGTGCCTGCCCCTATGGCCCCTGCAGCCACACATGTGCACACCAACAGCTAAGGCCCACATGAGACTCTGACTCTTGTCACTGGTCTGCACAGCTGCACATGCTGGCAGCCAGCCCCTGCAGACCACTGGCGCCAACTCCCATCACCGGCCTCCAACGCCACGCACACGCCTGCAGCAAGCCCCTGAAGCCACACAAGTGTATGGTGACAGCCCAGGTCCCCAGAGCTGCTCAGGCACCCAGAGCACGCCCCAACTCCTGTCACTGGCCTGCACCTCACATGTGCCCAAGACAGTCCCAGCAGCCACACCTCTATGCTCACCAGCCTTGATTCCAGATACCGGCTCCAAAACCATGCATGCCCCGTGGCTAGCTCCTACAGACTCACAAGTCAACTCTAACGGCCAGGTCTCCTAGAGTTGGCCCCTGACCCTGCCACTGAACCTCTGACCTTGCCGCTGCGCATGTATCTGCAGCCAATCCAGCCCACACAGGCTGCAGCAGCCCTCGCAGCCAAGCACGTGGCACCAGCTCTGGCCACCACCACTGCCTGTCCTGGTACATAGCCGCTGGACCTACAGACGCTGCTGAGGACCTCGAGCCCTTGCAGACACTATGGACCGCCTCTGGCTCTCACAGTTGTCGGTGTAGTGGATTCCTGCTGCTTGAACTGACAAGATACCACGCACCCATGGGGCCTGTAGGTGCCACGCACCCATACACTTGGCACCCCACACCACTGGACCCAGGTTTACAGCGCAGTCCAGTGGGCCGCCACCTGCAGGTGAAGGTCTTTCCTTAGTGAAGTCAGTCCATAAAGTCTAGAAGTGACTGCTTCCTCAAATACACAGATGCCTACAGCAACCAGAAAGAAACAAGGAAAACTGACACCACAAAAACATCAGTAAATTTCCAGTAACTGACCTCCCCCCAAAACGGAGACAGACGAACTGCCTGACAAAGAATTCAAAAAACTGTTATAAAGATGGTCAGAGAGCTACAAGAGAACACAGATAAACAATTTAATGAAATCAGGAAAACAATACAAGAACAAAATGAGAAGTATAACAAAAAGATAGAAAACATAAGCAAGTACCAAACAAATTTTGGAGCTGAAAAATACAGTCACTGAACTGAAGAATTCAATAGAGAGCTTCAACAGCAGACTAGATCAAACAGAAAAAACAATCAATGAACTCAAAGACAGGTCATTTGAAATTATCCAATCAGAGAAACAAAAAGAAAAAAGAATGAAAAGGAATGAAGAAAGCCTACAGAACTTATGGGACACCATTAGAAGAAATAAACAATGCATTATGGGAGTCCCAGAAGAAGAAACAGAGAAAGGGCAGAAAGCTTGTTTAAAGAAATAGTGGCAGAGAACTGCCCAAAATGGGGAGAGTTTGGACATCTAAGTTCTTGAAGCTCATAGATCTCTAAACAATTCAATCCAAAGATAACTTCTCCAGGATACATTATAACTTTCAAACTTAAGAGACAGAGAACCTCAAGAGCAGCAAGAGAAAAGAAGCTTGTCACTTACAAGGAAACCCTCCTCACACTATCAGTGGGCTTCTAGCAGAAACCTTACAGGCTGGGAGAGAGTACGATGATATATTCAAAGTGCTGAAAGAAAACAATGCCAACCAAGAATCCGTTATCTAGCAAAGTCGTCCTTAAGAAATGAAGGAGAGAGAAAAAGGTTCCCAGACCAAAAAAAAAAAAAAAAAAAAGGCTGAGGTACTTCATTATCACTAGACCTGCCTTACCAAATATGTTAAAAGAAGATCTTCAGGGCTTCCCTGTTGGTGCAGTGGTTGAGAGTCCACCTGCCAATGCGGGGGACACGGGTTCGTGCCCCAGTCTGGGAGGATCCCACATGCTGCGGAGCAGCTGGGCCCGTGAGCCATGGCCGCTGAGCCTGCGTGTCCGCAGCCTGTGCTCTGCAACGGGAGAGGCCACAGCAGTGAGAGGCCCGCATACCGCAAAAAAAAACAACAAAAAGATCTTCAAGCTAAAAAGTAAGTACACTAGGGGCTTCCCTGGTGGCGCAGTGGTTGAGAGTCCACCTGTCGATGCAGGGGACACGGGTTCGCGCCCCGGTCTGGGAAGATCCCACATGCCATGGAGCAGCTGGGCCCGTGAGCCATGGCTGCTGAGCCTGCGCGTCCGGAGCCTGTGCTCCGCAACAGGAGAGGCCACAACAGTGAGAGGCCTGCATACCGCAAAAAAAAAAAAAAAAAGTAAGTACACTAAATAGTAACATGAAAACATATGAAAATATGCAAGTTAAGTAGTCAAATTCAGAAAACTCCAACATAGTGGTATGTTAATCACTTAACTCTAGTATAAAGGTTAAAGGGAAGAAGTACTATAGCTACAACAATTTGTTAATGGATATACAATATGATAAGATATAAATTGTGACCAAAAAAAAACCCCATAAAATGTAGGGGGAGTAAAAGGGTAGTTTTTTGGTATGTGATTGAAATTAAATTGCAGTTAACTTTAAAGTAGACTGTTATATCTATAAGATGTATTATGAAAGTCTTGTGGAAATCACAAAGCAAAAACCTACATACATACACAAAAGATTTTTTTCTCTTCTTAAAAAAGGGAGCCAAAGCGTACCACCATTGAAAATAATCAATTGACAAAGGAAGAGAGCAAGAGAGGAAGATAACAATAAACACCTATATTTTAAAAAAAGGTCTCAAATAAACAACCTAACTTTATATTTCAGGGAATTACAAAAAGAAGAATAAACTAAGTTCAGTGTTAGCAGAAGGGAGAAAAGAGCAAAGATCAGAAAAGAAATTGATGAAACTGAGACCAGGAAAAAAAATAGAAAGGCTCAACAAAATTATGAGGTGGTTTCTTGAAAAGATAAACAAAACTGACAAACCTTTAGCTAGACTAAAAAAAAAAGAGAGAGCAAGAAGACTCTAAATAAAATTAGAAATGAAGGAGGAAACATTACACAGATACTACAGAAATATAGAGGATCATAAAGATTACTATGAACAATTATATGCCAAAAGATTAGATAACCTAGAAGAAACAGAAGTTCCCAGAAACACACATCTACCAAGAATGAATCAGGAAGAAAGAAAAAACCTGAACAAACCCATGAGTAAAGAGATTACCCATAAGTAATCAGAAACCTTCCAACACAGAAAACCCCAGGACCAGACCACTTCACTGGCAAATTCTATCAAATATCTAAAGAAAAATTAATGCCACTCTTTCTCAAATTCCTCCAAAAAGTTTAAGAGGATGGAAAATATCGAAACTCATTCCACCAGGCCAGCATCACCCTGATTCCAAAGTCTGATAGTGACACTACAAAAAAAGAAAACTAAAGACCAATATCCCTGATGAATAGAGATGTAAAAATTCTTAACAAAATATTAGCAAACTGAATTTAAGAACACATTTTAAAAGGATTATATACCATGACTAACTGGGATTTATTCCTGGGATGCAAGGATGGTTCACCATTCACAAATCAATAAATGTAATACATCACATTAATAGATAATCATAGGATCATCTCGACAGATGCAGAAAAAGCATTTGACAAAACATGACACCCTTTCATGATAAACACCCTCAGCAGATTGGGTGTAGAAGGAACATAACTTCAACATAATAAAGGCCATACGTAACAGAGCCACAGCTAACATCATATTCAACAGAGAAAACCTGAAAGCGTTTCCTCTAATATCAGGAATAAGACAAGGATGCCAGCTATTACCAGTCCTATTCCACATGGTACTGAGAGACCTAGCCAGAGCAATTAGGCAAGAAAAAGAAATACAAGGCATCCAAATCAGAATTGGAGAAGTAAAATTGTCATTATTTGCAGATGATATAATTTTTTTATGTAGAAAATCCCAAAGACTCAAGTCTAAAACTGCTGGAACTAATCAACAAATTCAGTAAAATTGAAGGGTATAAAAATCAACACATAGAATCAACTGTAATTATGAAAAATCAAACATCTGAAAAGAAATAAAGAAAATTATTCTATTCACAATACCATCACAAATAATAAAGTACCTAGGGATAAGTTTAACCAAGGAAACAAAACTACAACACCTTGTTGAAATAAATCAAAGAAGAAACAAATAAATGGAAAAGGATCCCATATTTATAAATAGGAAGACTTAATATTGTGAAATATCCATACTACCCAGAGCCATCTATACATTCAACACATCCCTATCAAAATCCCAATGACATTCTTCACAGAAATAGAACAAACAATCCTAAAATTTGTAGGGAAGCACAAAAGACCTCAAATAGCCAAAGTAATCCTGAGAAAGAAGAAAAAAAACAGAGGTATCACACTTCCTGATTTCAAACTGTACTGCTAATCAATAGTAATTAAAACAGTATCGTTTGGCATAAAAATAGACACATAGGCCAGTGGAACAGGATAGAGCCCAGAATTAAGCCCCCACAAATACAGTCAACTGATATTCAATAAGGGAGCCAATACACCCAATGGGGAAAGCATAGTCTCTTCAACAAATGGTGTTGGGAAACTGGATAGACACATGCAGAACAAAAAATGGAAAGTGGACCCCTATCTTACACCATTCACAAAAAACTAACTCGAAATGGATCAAAGACTTTAACATAAGACATGATACCACAAAACTCCTAGAAGAAAACAGAGGGAAGAAGCTCCTCAACATGAGTCTTGCTGATGATTTTTTAGATTATGATACCAAAAGCACAAACAACAAAACCAGCAAGTGGGACTACATCACACTTAAAAGCTTCTGCACAGCAAAAGAAACAATCAACAAAATGAAAAAGCAACCTACAGAATGGGAGAAACCTTTTGCAAGCCATATTTCAGATAAGGGGTTAATAGCAAAAATATATAAAGAACTCATACAATTCAATTTTTTAAATCCAATTAAAAAATGGGCAAGGCGGGGGGCTTCCCTGGTGATGCAGTGGTTGAGAGTCCGCCTGCCGATGCAGGGGACACAGGTTCATGCCCCGGTCCGGGAAGATCCCACATGCTGCGGAGCAGCTAGGCCCGTGAGCCATGGCCGTTGAGCCTGCGCGTCCGGAGCCTGTGCTCCGCAACAGGAGAGGCCACAACAGTGAGAGGCCCGCGTACCACAAAAAAAAAAAAAAATGGGCAGGGGAACCAAACGTTTTTTCCAAAGAAGACATGCAAATGGCCAACAGGTACATAAAAAGATGCTCAACATTACTAATAATCGGAGAAATGCAAATCAAAACCACAATGAGATATCATCTCACACCTGTTAAAACTGCTATCATCAAGAAGACAAGAGATAACAAGTGTTGGTGAGGATGGGAAGAAAAGGGAACGCTTGTACACTGTTGGTGAGAATGTAAATTGGTTTAGCCACTGCAGAAAACAATATGGAATTTCCTCAAAAAATTAAAAATAGAATTACCATAAGATCCAGCAACTCCACTTCTGGGCATATACCCAAAGAAATGAAAACAGGTTACTGACGAGATATATGCACTCCCATGTTTATGGAAGTGTTATTCACTATAACCAAGATAGGAAAACAACCTAAATGCTTGTCAACAGATGAATGGATAAAGAAGATACGGTATGTATGTACATATGTATATATACCATAAACACACAATGGAATATTATTCAGCCACGAGAAAGGACACCCTGCCATTTGTGACAATATAGACAGACCTTGAGGACATTATGCTAAGTGACATAAACCAGACAGAAAAAGACAAATTAGACAAATACTGTATGACATCACTTATATGTGGAATCTAAAAAAGCCAAACTCTAAGCAACAGAGAGTAAACTGGTGGTTACCAGGGGATTGGGGGTTACAGAATAGGACAGACTACCTTGCTTAAGGGCACAAACTTGCAACAGTAGCAAATAAGCCCTAGATATCTAATGCACAGTATAGTAAATATAGACAATATTGATCAAACTTGCTAAGAGAGTAGCTCTTAATTATCCACCAACTTAAAGAAATGATAATTATGTGATGTGACAAAGGTGTTAAACATTGCTACAATGGCACTCATATTATTAATATATAAATGTATCAAATCAGTATGTTGTACACCTTAAGTTTACAGAATGCTGTATGTCAAATACACTTCAAAAAAAACAAGACAGATAATGACAAATGTTGGTAAGGGTGTAGAGAAACTGAAACTCTTATACACTGCTAGTGGAAATATAAAAAGGTGAAGCTGCTGTGGAAAACAGTTTGGTAGTTTCTCCAAATGTTAAACATAGAGTTACCATATGACCCAGCAACTACACTCCTAGGTGTGTACCCAAAGGAACTGAAAACAGACATTCAAACAAAACTTACACAAGTTTAAACGCAGAGAAAGTAACTCTTAAACCCTAACCACCCAAGAAAAGTATCCAGAACATATAAGTAAATCCTACAAACCAATAAAAAAAGAACAAACAACCCAGAAGAAAAAATGAGCAAGAAATATAAACAGACATTTCACAGAAGACTTATGGCAGTAAACATATGAAAAAGTATTTAGTCTCATTAGTTTTCAGGGAAATGTAAAACTAAGACCATAGACTAGCACTGTATATCCATCATAATGGCAAAAATTAAGAAGCAGGAAAATGCAAAGTGTTAGCAAAGATGGAGATCATTGGCAACACTCATATACTGCTGATGGAACGTAAACTGGTACAACCACTTTGAATCACAATTTTGGATATCATGTAAAATTCAGCATTCACGTATCCTAAAACCCAATAATAGCAGCCCTGCTCAAAATAGCAAAAATCTGGAAACAATTCGGATGCTCACAGAAAGGCAAGTAAATAAACATATGATGATGTATTAGCAGAAAGGAATATTAGACAATAGTAAAAATGAATGACCTACCATTAAAGGCAACAACATGTAGAAACAAACAAACAAAAAACAAGAATACATGATAACTTTTTGTAAAACCTCAAAAATAAGCAAACCTATACTATATATTGCTTAGGGATACATAAATTTGTGATTTTTTAAAACATTTTAAAAAGGCAAAGAAATGATAAACAAAATTGAAGAGAGTAGTATTTCTGATGGGGAGGTTAGAGGGTAGAATGGTAGTGGAGTTTTGTAAAACTTGACCTCTACCCTATTAGAGTCTCCAGCTGGGCCTGAGAATTAAATTGACTTCAGACAGTTTAAAAGGAGAAAAGCATACACGTTTTATTTTTTCATGTACACGTAAGCGTCCACAAGAAAATGAAGACCCAAAGAACTGGCAAAACCTAAGTGCTTATATATTAGGTGAACAAGTAGAGGCAACTGTGGAAAAGACCAGAGACAGACAGGAGTTATTTTTACAAGGTTGGTTTGCACAGAATACTCAGTCTCAACTCCCGGCTCTAGTGATAAGAGTGCTTCCTCCTGGTATGGTAGGCAGAGCATATTACACTTGCGAGTTTTATCTCCTGCTTTCAGGAAGAATGGGGCAGGGGTGGGGTGGGGGCAGGGCAGGGGCGGGGTAGTCAGAGCACCCTTCTTGCACCTTTTTTCAATTGCCTTTAGCCCACAATAATCCTTATGCCAAAGTGGCGTATTTTGCCATTCTTCAATAGTGTTGGTTCTCATGTGTCCTTACACTGGGTGATCAGTTCACAAAAACCCGTAACTTACATATGTGACACATAGATTCTTTTGCATGTACTGAATAGTACATATTGTTAAATATAGAAAACATTTTTAAAATATAAAATAATTATATATTAGCTCTGTGCCAAAAATATAGTAAATACTCAAGAAATATTAACTATTTTTATTGTGAAGGGAAAGTACTTACATAAAATTATAATAGAATTCCATCATGTATATGCTCCATGGTCTCAATAAAAGAGGACTTATTTTTTATGGATAAAAAATAACAAGGAAATAAACCAAAATGTTCACAATGACTCCTTCTGGAAGATGAGAGGCAGAGTAAATTACTTTTTTCTGGATCTTCATGCTTAACTGTACTTATAAATCTTCTGCATTAAGCATGTTTAAATTACTAAGAGTGACAGCAGAACCAAATAGAACAGTCAATGAATAAAATGTCTGACACGTATTATGCACTTAACAAATATCTGTTGGATAATAAAGAAAAGTAAATATCTAACATCTTCAGTCTTATCAAATTACTAAATGGTTTTGCTTCGCCATTTTATCCTAGCAATGTGACTCTCAGATCAATACAGGATATACTTTAAAGGTCCCACACAGGCCCTTGTGCTACTCTACACAGCTTATCCAATTCTCACTCAGTTGGCATCTCACGAAGACACTGCAGAAACACAGGAGCGGGGCTAAATACACACTCCATTCTTCGTTTAATCTCCCTGGGCCTTTGTTATCCCAGCTGTAAAGCCCAAACAGTACTGTTATGAAGAATAATGGAGATTTATACCATAAAAGCAATGTGTTAATAGTTTTGAGTTGCCCTTATCCTCCTATACTTTGAGTATCTTGGGGGTATAATCAGATCTTTGTGACTGACTGACCGTCAGAGTTTCTGAAATAAAAAAGAGGATCAATAATGGCTTCTTAAAAAGAATTTTTAAATGTCTTCGTCTTCCCCCACCTAAACAGTTCTGCCACTTCTGTTTTATAGATTAGAAATCTTCAATGACTAAGAGGGTCTCTGATAAAAATCAAAACTGTTCTTAAAATTCAGCTCACGGGCTTCCCTGGTGGCACAGTAGTTAGGAGTCCGCCTGCCGATGCAGGGGACACGGGTTCGTGCCCCGGTCCGGGAAGATCCCACATGCTGCGGGGCGGCTGGGCCCGTGAGCCATGGCCGCTGAGCCTGCGTGTCCAGAGCCTGTGCTCCGCGACGGGAGAGGCCACAACAGTGAGAGGCCCGCGTACCGCAAAAAAAAAAAAAAAAAAAAAATTCAGCACAGAGTGAACTTTTATGTATTGCACCTTCCTAAGAAGACTCTGTTTACCTGCAAGGAGAAACTGTATGTTACCTGTGTTGGATTCAATATAATACAATGTGTGGCAAGTGGGCAGCATTTAATATACATCAAAGACTATTTCTTTCTTGTTCCAAAAGGTAAAGGCCTTTATAAATCTCAATAACTTTAAGGAAGTGTTGGAGTAATCACCCTAAACATGTAAAACTGCTGACAATCAAATTGCTGTGGGCAATCTGATAATAAGCCACTCCTTGTGTTATGAAAGAATGAACCTAGCAACATGCTTTGTCCATGATTTCAGCCTGATGTAATCCTAAAATTGGAGAGTATGATTTGTGACAAGTGGACCTGAGTCAACGACAAGATTTCCTTAATGAATAGGCTTTATTGAGCTAGTCACTGAGGGAATAAATATGCCCAACTCAGTATCAGGGCTTATCTTCAGGACTTGTAAGAGCAGACTTCCCGTGACCACTCTCATTCCAGCCCAGACTGTGCTCTCTGCATAGCTGAACCATGGCACAAGTGTTAGGTACGTCAAAACTGTTGATAAACTGATAAAATGTCTTGGTTGAAGGTAACTTTAAAAGTTAAAGGTCATTAGCCAAGTTTATTTTTCAACCAATACTACACGCTGCATTTTTCATAGATACCCTCTATACAAGAGTAGCCCTTCATGTTTTATTTCTTCCCCAACACACATAATACATGACATCTACAAGCACAAATACCCTGCCAGGCTACAGAATAAGTAAGTACATTCACTATATTGTAACACCATCTCTTTCTCCCCTGCTCAAGGAGGCAAGTAGAAAACTACTGTAAGATTAAGTGTAAATCCATCCTAATTCGCATTGTAAAAGTAAAATAATTACAGAGAAAGTCAGGTTATACTTTGAGAAAAAAGTGCTACTGTTACATAGTTCAAGAAGATTTACATGAAAAATCTTATCAAAGAATCCTATAATGAATTTAAACAAAGCCAAATGTTAATAAACATCCAACTAAAATCATTAATGCACTGCTTTGCTGATTCCTTTAATATTAAGAGCCCCTCAACAGATCTCTGAAAATTACTACCTATGAATACTGACTGCTTCTAGCTCTCCCTTTTGGAAATCCTGTACTTGCCTATTCATGAACAAAGAAGAAATGTCTAAAAGAAAAGAAATGAAATGAAATATTAGCAGTGTATCATCTGAAGAAGTATGATTAACATTTACTATGTTACTAAAATTTTTTAAATAGGGAGGTTGCCTCTCCATCCACCCAATTAAACATGATTAAATAGGTGACATATTAAAATATAGGCTCTAATCCTTACTTGTGATTGGGGGAAAAACGTATAACCACTAAAAGGAGATGGGAATGCTTTCATGATTCCCGTATTCTTGGCAGAAAATTACATCTTTGTTTCTCTCACTAGTAATTCAATTCTAAGTAAGTTTTATAACCTAAGAAGATGAGATTTAGACTAATGAATTATTTGGTTATTAAAAAATACATATGCTGATAAGCTGTACCTTTTTCCCATGAAAAGTGCAAAATTGCAACCAAACAGTATTTAAAAGCTAAGGATAGGGGGCTATATCCCTCCACATGTTTTATAGGGTTTAGGGTATCACTTGTATTCTCATTCAAATTGATCTAAAACATTAATGAATTTTCCTATTTCCAATACAATGGTGAAATATGTTTTCATCTTTCAAAGGCACTGAAAAACATCTTTCGAAAGTACTGAAAAATAAGAAGTAATAAAAGTACTGAAAAATAAGAAGACAGTAAGAATTTATCAAGTCAAAACTAAGAGGGGATTTCAACAAATGGTGCTGGGAAAACTAAATATTTACATGCAAAGAAAAAAAAATGAAGGTGGACATTTACCTTACACCATATACAAAAACTAACTCACAATGGATCAAAGACCTAAATGCAAGAGCTAACACTTAAAACTCTTCAAAAACATAGGGAGAAAGCTCCATGACATTGAATTTGGCAATGATTTCTTGGATATGACACTAAAAACACAGGCAACAAAAGAAAAAAAAAAGATAAATTGGACTACATCAAAATTCTAAACTTTTGTGCATAAAAGGATACTATCAACAGAATAAAAAGGTAACCTACGGGGGCTTCCCTAGTGGTGCAGTGGCTGAGAGTCCGCCTGCCAATGCAGGGGACACAGGTTCATGCCCCGGTCCGGGAGGATCCCACGTGTCGCGGAGCAGCTGGGGCCGTGAGCTGTGGCCGCTGAGCCTACGCGTCCGGAGCCTGTGCTCTGCAGCGGGAGAGGCCACAACAGTGAGAGGCCCACGTACCGCAAAAAAGAAAAAAAAACAAAAAACAGGCATTGGAGAAAATATTTACAAATCATATATCTGATAAGGAATTCATATCTGGAAACAAATAACTCCTAATACTAAACAAAAACTGGGCAAATTCAAAAATGGGCTAAGGACTTGAATAGACATTTATTTCTCCAGAGAAGATATACAACCAGTCAATAAGCACATGAAAGGATGCTCAACATCACTAATCACTGGGGAAATGCAAATCAAAATCCCAATGAGATACCACTTCACACCCACTAAAATGGTTATTAAAAATAAAAAGATGTGGAGAAACTGGAACCCTTGTGATTGCTGGTGGAAATGTAAAATGGGGCAGCTGCTGTGGAAAATGGTATTATTGATTCCTCAAAAAATTAAAAATAGAACTACTATATGATCCAGCAATTCCACTCCTGGGTATATACCCAAAAGAAAGCAAGGACTCAGATATTTGTACACCCATGTTCAGAGCAGCATAATAAACAACAGCCAAAAGTGGAAACAACTAAAGTTTCCAATAAATGGATGAACTGCTAATCAAAATGTGGTGTGTGTGTATACACACACACACACACACACACACACACACACACACACACACACAATGGAATATTATTCAGCCTTAAAAAGGAGTGAAATTCTGATACATGTTATAACATGAACCTTGAAGACATTATGCTAAGTGAAATAAGCCAGACATGAAAAGACAATTATTACATGATTCTACTAATATGAGGTACCTAGAATAGTCAAATTCACACAGTGTAGAACAGCAGTTACCAAGGGCTGGGGTGAGTGGGGTAAGGAGGATACTGTTTAATGGGTACGGTTTCAGTTTGGGATGATGAAAAGGTTCTGGAGATGGATAGTGGTGGTGTTTGCACAACAATGTGAATATACTTAATGCCACTGAACTACACACTTAAAAATAGTTAAAATGGTAAATTTTATGTTACGTATATTTTACCACAATTTTTTAAAAAGTGAAATGGGAATGAAAAGTCAGCATGGAAAACAAATTCTGAAGCCACATTTCCTCTAAAGGGTCCTTGCTGATCTTGGAAAATTAGAACCTTTGTTTTGATTGATTCTCAGGGGGGCAGATACAGAAATAAAACTGAGGGCCATCTCACCTAAGACCCTCCCCACAATAAGGTGGAATCCCAAAGGGCTACATCCTTAAATAAGAATCTGAAATCTGAAGCAGATTATAACCTAGGATCAAACTAGGATCAAACTGCTTTTCTCAAACTTTAAACTTGGTTTATAACCCATCCCGGATTAGAATACTCCCAAAGTGTCTGTCAGAAGCAAATGCAAATTTTCTAAGTACCTACACTGTGGGCCTAAAAATAGTCTTAAATAATTTTTCAAATGTAGTATCGAGGGCCCAGTCGAGGATAATGGAATACACAGGAAACTAAACAGGAATAAGAATAAGCAGAAACAACAGACAGGAAAAAGTGGTCAGGAGACAACTTGAGAAATTGGAAATATCAGATGCAGACAAAAAAAATAATTGTGTTTTCTGTGATAGGATAAACAAAAGACAAGTTGGAGTTTTTAGCAGAGAAGTGAAAACTATACACAGTGACACAGTTTGAAAATAGAAAAAAAATAGAAAGTCAAGAATTAAAAATAAAATAACCCCAATTAAGAACTGAATAGAGAGGTTTAAAAGCAGATTAGATGCAACTTAAAAGATATTTAGTAAATGGGAAGACAGGAGAAAAGCCTAGAGGTATGCTAGAGCTGGCCTGAACCAGCCTGTGAAAGCCAGTTACGTGCAGCTCCTCCTAACTCTGCCTCAGTGAAGTCATGCTGGTTGCCTGAAACTGCCCTTGCGAATATTTACACTATGGAAATCAACAACTGCTACAAATCAGGGCTTTTTTTCCCCCTGGAGAACCAGTTTAACAGCACATCACTGGAAGCAACCATACAGAATTCAGGACAGAGAGACAAAAAGATGATGAATGCATGACAGAGGGTAAGAAATGTGAAGAATACATGAGAAAGTCCAATATATATTTAATTGGAGTTTCAAAAGAAATTGAAGAGAATGGCAAGTGAGAAAATGGCTAAGATTTTTCCAGAACTAATGAAATCACCAAACCATAGCTTTAAGAAGCCCAATGAATCCATTACAGGATAAATAAAAAGAAATCTGCAGTGAAGTAAGACTGACCACTGTACCATTAGAGTAACCTATTTATTTTTTAATCTATGAATTCTTTTCTTTAAAAATTGTGTTACCAGAATTCAGGTAGGTGGGGATTTATTTTCATTAATTTTACCCAGAACACAATGAAGCCTACACTTTGGACCTGCAGATTCAGAACCTTGTTACCTCAAGAAAGTTTTCTTCTACTTCTATTTTTCGCTTTTGTTACATTTATTCTGATCTCTCCCTTAGAAATACCTTATTCTCCTCTCTCTGTCCTCAATACCTGTCGTCTTTACCCTCGTCATTTCACTTCCCTGCCATCATTTTCTCCTTATTCTGGACAATCTCAAATACTCAATATAGGATTGATTCCATTTTCCACAGGATCAGCTCTGCTCTTTACAATTGTCATTGCAGATTTTTATCCCGCTATTGCATTTTCAGGTTTTTTGTTTATTTTTAGCTCCTCTTAAAATCATTTCAGCTCCTCTTAAAATCTCATTCTGATTTTTTCTTATGACTTTTTGTTTTGATTTCATAGAGGTCATATTTTTTGCTCTCTTGCTAAGAATAAAATCTTACATTTCCACAAATATCTTCTGTATACCATAATAAATCATACAGAATGATTCTTAAGCCTTCCCTCATCATCTCTGGGTAATGGTTCCCTTCTTTTATGCTACAGATTTCTTTCATAATTTCCATAAAGATTATTATCTTTGCAAAAAGAAAATGTACAATTTTTAAATGGCAGAGTATACAGATCACCCTTGATTCCCGCCACTATCCATTGGATGGTGAGATTTTGCTCACATCTTGAATTTGGTCAGGTTTTGTGTGTACAGGCTGATGCACACAGGCCATGGCTCCATTTATAATACTCGGCAGACAGTACACCTATGCTGGACTGATCTAGGATCTTCTATGATTCTCTCATATTATGAGGAGAATTTTGTTACTATAACATCAGGAACATGCTGCAGTCTGTCTTTTAACAGAAAAAATAAATGCTAATCTGAAACCCTAAGAGCACAACTCTTGCAGGTTTCCTCTTAACACCACTTCTACAGCTGCATCGCATCCCTGGAAAACAATGTCCTAAGTTTCCTTTCATTCTCTTCCATACTACATATTGGAAATGTTAGTCTATGAATGGATACACAAAGAATGGTGCTGAAGGTAGTCTGGAGGAGTTGAGAGTGGGGGGAGATAGAGGAATCTCTAGTCAAGTTAACTGGCTTGTAATATGTCATGAAATACAGAACATGAAGGAAACAGGCTTCCAACAGTCATTCATGGTAACCTTCATCTTGGAAGTATGAGTAAACAATGGGAATAGATCAAAGACTCTTTCTAACTTCTCCTCCTCATCTCATTTTATTCTCCTGTGTTAGAAGTCAAAGCATAAATACACCACTAAGGCTTTCTCAGTCTACTCCAACCTCAATGTAGTAAGTAGTTAGTGGAAATGCCTCTAAAACTAAGAAACAGTTGATTGCTACTTAACTCTTTGGTGCTGTTATGGGACTATGTGTGTAGCTTAACGGGAGCTGGAAGAAAGCATATCACACATAGCTAGCCTAAAGTCAACATTTTTGAAGAGGTACATTTTCTAAAACAAAAAGACTGATATTTTATTCTCTGTGTTTGAACATACAGTCAACCAAAATATGGTGACAGGTATTAACTAACACAGAAAGAGTGAAATAACTAGAATTCTTTCACAACAGGAAGATGAAGATCAAGACTTACCATGACCGTATACATTTTTAAAGACCTATGACAATGATTTTATACGTGGTGATGTAGACACTGATTTCTTCTCCATATCACTTAAAAGTCTGAAAATAGTCATTTTAGGATGATTTTTTAAAGTTCTACTCTAATCACTCTACCCAGTAAACACACAGAATGTTATTCCAGAAGGTGCTCAAAGGCAATGATATAAACAGCACTTAATCTAATTCACAGATGATAGCTCTAAATAAGCAAGTAAGGAAAGCTAGGCTTATTTTGACGACATGTCCTGACCATCCCTGCTGATATTCTTGAGAACAATTACCAGAACCTCATCCCCTCAAATATGGAAAAAAATTCAAATTCGGGAAAAGCTTCATTCTTTTTCCTTTTTACATATCACAATGAACATTTCATTAATGAAGTCAAGCTGAGCTCACTATTTCTTATTTGACAATGCCCCCCCCAAACACTTAGTGTCTAATGGATTTCCCTTAATTAATAGCTAACATTTAATGAACCCTTACTGTGTGCCAGGTACTTTACTAAATGCTTTACATAATTAACTCATTTCTCTGAAGGAATGCTATTATTACCATCAGCAGTTTAAAGATAGGAAACAAAAGGGACACAAAAGTCAAATAATTTGCCCAGCTTTTCATTCCAGTTACTACTGCTGCATCACAAATTACACCAAATGTAGTGGCTTGGAAAATGATTTTATCATACATGAAATCTGTAGGTCAAGAATTCGGACAGGGCACAAAGGTAACGTACAATGTCTGAGGCTACAACTAAGAAGACTCAACAACTAGGGATGTCTCAATGGCTGGGGGTGGGAGTCATCTGGGAAAATTTTCACTTGTGTGTATGACTGTTGATGCTACTGTCACCTAGAATCTCAGCTGGAGCTGTCAACTAGAGCACCTACATATGGCCTCTCTCGTGTCCTGGGCTTTCTTCACAGCATGGAAGCTTCCGCATAGCAGGACATCTTGCATGGCAGCACAGAGATCCAAGTGCAAGTGCCCCCGAAAACAAGGTGGCGGCTAAACTGCCTTTTCCAACCTAGCCTCAGACATCGTTCAGCACTTATGCCACATTCCACTAGACATAGGCAAATCACAAGCCTGTGCAGATTCAAGAGGAGAGGATAGAGACCCCTCCTCTCAACAGAGGAGTGTCAAGGTCACAGCCTATAAAGAGCAGGGGGCTGGAAGATTCACAGTGCATGTCCTTTTTTTTTTTTTGCGGTACGCGGGCCTCTCAGTGTTGTGGCCTCTCCCGCCGCGGGGCACAGGCTCCGGACGCGCAGGCTCAGCGGCCATGGCTCACGGGCCCAGCTGCTCCGCGGCACGTGGGATCCTCCCAGACCGGGGCACGAACCCGCGTCCCCTGCACCGGCAGGCGGACTCTCAACCACTGCGCCACCAGGGAAGCCCCCACAGTGCATGTTCTTAACTACCACCCAACTGCGAGCTCAAGAAGCGGCACTCTATATAGTGCTAAACAACCAAGCTCTTGACCTAGTCCAAAAGGGACCAAGGGGAGGGTGAGTTCTGAAGAGGCTTTTTTAGGCTATATTCCCTTCACGCTCTTCCCCCCCTCGGGAAGCCATCAGTGGAAACAGAGGATTCTCTACACCACCAAGAAAACAGAAGAGCCTCTTATAATCTCTCCACCATGATAGTTCCCAGGGGTGGCCAATTCCATCATAAAATTCAATTTAAGTGTTTCTGAAAGATGGCAAGCAATGTCCCATGGATATCCTCCTCTCGTAGACTTGACTTTTGGTCTGTGCGCCGTCATCTGGTCATCTGATGTCAAATATTACAGACTTAACCCAAATCAGACCTTGATTTCTGAGGTCGCATTTAATATTGCCACAAGATCCACATTATTTACAAATAAATCAACAAATAGTTCAAATTCGGATGGGAATCTATAAGTCTAAGAGCAAGTTTCCAGAACCTTTTTTAGGGAGTAGAGGAGTTGGAGGAGCCATTCAAAACAAGTAATTTTTTATATCACTTTATTTCATATACATGTGATATAATCAAAGCATACCACTGATTCCACTGCCAATTTCAAGGGTTCTGGATAAACTAAAGCACAATTGAGAGACTAGAGAATCAGGCTATTTAGAGACTCTCCAACGTTAAATCTTTCAGGATCAGATCCCTGGCACAAAGCCAGGCAAACAAACGGTACAAACTGACTCACTGGACTAAAAACCCACCCTTCATTAGCCGCAGAGGAAGAATGATGTTTTAAAGTGGTACAGTTATTATTTGGGCTGTGAACAAATACCTCCCCATTAACAGTCCCTCAGAATACTAGTCTGAAAAACCTTGGTGTTACCAAGGAATTTCATTAAATCTGGTGGGGTTTTTTTTGTTAAAAATAATAAAATCATTGTCTTCAATAAAGTGTTGGTTGATACAAAGGGAAAAACCAAGAATGCCTTCCCTCTCTTTTGGTTTACACCCTAGGTGAAGGCATGAAAACACAGTCAGCTACAATGCACTCCTGGTTTATTTAGAGAGAAACATTCTGGCAAAATTAGCATAACTGGTTAAGTGTTACTTATTTGGAAATACTGGTGTAGCAGTAATTTAAAAAAAAAAAAAAAACTGCTTTACCAGTTTAACTTTAAAGTCAAGTCAAATTTTCATTTTGAATAAAATTTCAATTGACACAGACAACTTGAGCTGGACTATTAAAACAACCAAACAGCAGAGGAGACATTTAATGAATAAACTCCCCTGTTAACACTTTGTCTACATGGATTTTTCCAGAGGTACTGTGTTCTGGCTACATGAGGCTGGCTTTGTTTCTTTCAATAAATTAGAGAAGGGCAAAAGGTGGGGAGGGGAATGTGACAATCACACTTAATCCACACCAGGCCGCCATATGTCACTTTTGTCGTTTGCTGGTTCATTGATTATTCATGAATTCACTACCTGAAAAATGCTATAATCTTTACGGCCACAAAGCTGTCAATTCAGTTCCAAGTATGCCTGCCTTTGTTTTCAGTGAAATGCACACTTTGGGAGAAGGCGGCCTTTTGTATGACACTGCCCTATGCTATAAAACAGGTATATAAAAAAAAATTGATATAATATAGGTGAGTTTCAATGTTGATACTGACCTGAACATTGTTATTATTTTGTAATGACTGTTAGATCAAAAGAAAATGAAGCAGTCTCGGCTTTCAGAGCCTTTGGCCTCTAAAGATTTCCAGAGAGGCCCTAAATCCTACTCCCTACTGTATTTTGTTATCAATGGTCTTACTGTTTCCATTTCTTTTCTTCTTTTATACCTGCTTGTTTCTGGTAAGTATCCTCTGCTATTATGTTACCTGCTCAAAGCTACCTGAGTTCCAACCACTGCTTCTCTGGGATGCATTACATCAGTTCTAGCTCAGAATCTGCCTGAAAGTTCCCTTTTCCCACATACAGTCATTGCCTTGAAGGATTCCACAGGTCATTTAAATTCCAACTTGTTTGCCAGCACATAGAGGAGACATACTTTTAGAAAGGCAAAGAGACACTCAGCTTTCAACACTACCTACCAGACAAGAAGACAGGGAAGATAAGCTTGCCTAAAGACATTTTAAATGCTTCCCTGATGGCTTCAAGCTTAAAACTACTACCACAAATCCATCATCTTTGTCCTGAGGGAGAAAAGTCAGAGGGAGAAAATAGATTAAAACTATACTTGCATCCTAAAAATTCTGTGAACAGCTTGAAGGATAAAAAAGCAAAGTGAAATCTACACTCCCAAATTACTGTCATTTTAAAGTTTTGTGACAAAAGCCAAAAATGTAAATTGAATTTAATTTTCCCTAGGTGTACTCAACAACAATTTTGACATGAAATGTCAAACATGTGATAAAGGTTCTTTAACAGTTAGTGACTGAGGGTAAAGACCTAATCCAAAGAGAAAAATAGCACTTCATAAATAGTTCCAACAGATCGTTCATTCTTCCACGTTTTACTTCAATTAATCTTTTGAGGATACCTAAAAGTCTCTTTCTAATTCAAGAATGTGATTAAGACCTGCACCTCCATTAACAGGAAAATGAGGCAGAAGGAGCCTTAATACTTCAGAACTCCACTATGATGTAAGACTAAGTCATCAAATTCCTAACATGATTAACTTATGAGATCAATGTTCATGTCTAAAAAAGCAAAAGAAAAAAAAGATTCAAACACAGCTTGACTGTTTTCATGTTTTAAAAAATAATTTAATCACAGAGATTTATTCATGTTAGTGCCTAATTGTTTTATAGGACTGTCTACCTTCAGAAGTCCCTAACCTGTTTGTTCTCTACCAAATGCATCACTCCTTGTTCAGTCATCCAGGATCGAAACCTGGGCCTCTTCTGTCACCCTGCTTTCATTAGTCAGGATTAAGTTCAACCACATACAACGTGAGCAAAAACAAACAATCAGACAAAGCCATCAGCTTACACAAGACAGAAAGTAATTGTATTCTCACAAAAAAAGACGCCCAGATGTAGTCAGGCCAGTGTATTCTAGTTCACAGTGCCGGGCCCTTTCCCTCTTGATGACGTGCCGTTCTCAGCATGTGCCCTCCCCTTCAAGGTGCAAGATGGCTGCTTGAGCGCCTGCTATCGCATGCCCATAACAGCCAGTAGGAAAGAGGGGAAGGAGGGCTCAATCCTTTCAATAACACTTTCTAGAAGTTCCACACAGCACTTCCATTTTCATCTCACTAGGCTGAATTTAGTGATAGTCACATCTAGCTACAAAAAGACTTGAAAATGCAATCTTTTCATTGGGCAACAATATATCCAACTGAAAATTAGGGTTCTGTTATACAAAGGAAGAAGGAAATGTTTGCCAGAATGAGCACGGTCACAGTCTCCAGGATTCTTCTCTCTTACTCCCCACATCCAGTCCTCTCAGCTCACCACCATTATTTAGCTAAGTCAACCCTAATCAGCATGGTTGTAATTCACCTTATCATCATCTCTGCCTGAACTATAATATCCTAACTGATCTCCCTGAGCCCGGTGGAAATCAGCTATTCCATTTGGTCACAGAAACTAAAGAAAAGCGTGGGAAGAGACATGTGAGTGGGAGGCACCATCACTTCTCCTTCAGGCTCATACAAGCCACCCTGGCAAAGGAGGAACTCTGCTCTTCCATGCAAACGTATTAAGGTCCCTAGGGAAAGACAGAGAGACTGACTGCAATCTGGTGTCTGTGTGATTGTGGAGAATCTTGCTGGGGTTCAGTGGTTAGAGATGAGGGTCTTCACAGAGCAGGAAATCATCTGTACCTCAAAAAACACTTCTCCGTGGGCAGAATCAAAATATTATCAACAGAATTCTATACTCAACACAAATATTTTCCACAAATGAAGGCAAAATAAATACTTTTACAGACAAATAAAAGCTGACAGAATTCACTGAAAGCAGACTTGCACTATGAGAAATTTTTTTAATTGAAATATATTTGACATATAACATTGTGTAAATTTAAGGTGTACAACATGTTGATTTAATATTCATATTTGGAATACGACTGCCTTTGTAGCAATAATCAGCACCTCCATCACATTACATAGTTATCATTTCTTTTTAGTGGTTGGAATAATTAAGTTGTCTCTTAGCAAGTCTGATGATTATAAGGAACAATATTATCTATATTCTCTGTACTGTGCATTAATTCTATAGGACTTATTTACTACTTGGTGCAAGTTTGTCCCCTTAAACAACATCTGTCCTATCACCCCTACCTTCCATCCTCTGGTAACCACCATTTCACTGTTTTTATGAGTTTGGCTTTTCTAGATTCTTCGTATAAGTGATATCATACAGTATTTGTCTTTCTCTGACTTATGTCACTAGAAATATTAAAGTTCTTCCAGCAGAAGGAAAATATCAAATGGAAATTTGGAACTACAAAAAGTAATAGAGGCCTACAATGTAAAATACATGATGGCTAATTGTTAAGGACATTTTTGTCTCATTTTTAATCTTCTTAAAGGTTAATTGAAGTGACATCAGCAAGATGGCAGAATAGGAGTTTTCTACTGTCTTTTCCCCAAAGACCAATGATTAAGACGATCACCTACCGAGGAGTGCTTTTGTGCAACTGTAGAGTCCAGCAGAGGAGTCCCAGCACACTACGGGAGCAAAAACAGCAGATTAGATGCAGTGAAGAAGGTAAAGGAACATATTACCCCCTCCCCAAGGTGGTGCGGCTCAGTGCCTCTCGCCAACAATTTCTCCCACCAGGGAAAGTGAGAGCATGTGAGTGCGTGCCCAGCTCCCCCAGCTGTACAAGGTGCTGCCAAAGGGGCCCACTTCTTTCCTGCCCCATCCGGGGCACTGAGGTGAGCTGAACGACGACGGTCAGGGAGGGGCTGAGAGAACAGCTGCCAGAGCCGGGAATGTGTCAAAGGGACATGGATCCTACTAACCATTTCGAGGACAGCATCAGGAAGCCCACCCCTGAGTTGCTGGGGATACCTCCCCTGCACTTCCCCATCTATGCACCTCACTCACACATACTCCCACCCAGTGGCAGGCTCCCCATGTGAATCCCCCCTGCCCCACACTTCCAGTGAAGGGATGTGTTAAACTATGTAAATAAAACTGTGTTTAAAGAGATGTAAATACAATGGAATGTTACTGAGCCATAAAAAAACAAGGAAATCCTAGCATTTCCAACAACATGGACAAACCTGGAGGACATTATGCTAAGTGAGATAAGCCAGACAGAGAAACAAATATACTGCCTGATCTCACCAATATGGAGAATCTTAAAAGGAAGTTGAACGCACAGAAACCGAGTAGAAGGGTGGTTGCCAGGGGCTGGGGTGGGATGGGGAAATGGGGAGAGGTTGGTCAAAGGGTACAAATGTTTAGCTGTTAGATGAATAAATCCTGAGGATCTATGTACAGCATGACTACAGCAAACACAGCACAATGTACAGTATGGTGACTATATTCTGGTATTATATAACTGAAATTTGCTAAAAGAGTCGATCTTAAGGGTTGTCACACACACACAAAAAGTGAGGTAATGGTTGTGTCAACTTGATTGTGGAAATACTTTCACAATCTATACAAATATCAAATCATCATGTTGTACACTTTAAATATGACAGTTCTGTCAATTATAAGGCTGGAAAAAATTGGCTGTTTAAAGCAAACTTGATAATAATAAAGTATGTGGGTTTATAACATGCAGAAATAAAATATATGATAAAAATAGCACAAGATGACAGTGCAGAATGGAAGATTCTTGTGTGAAATGGTATATCACTTAAAGGTAAATTAATAAAGTTAGATATATAAACCCTAGAGTAACTACTAAAAATAATAAAACAAAAGGTATAGCTATCAGCCAATAATGGAGATAAAAATGGAATCACAAAAAAATACTCTATTAATCCAAAAGAAAGTAGGAAAACATGAAGAAAGAGGAACAAGGATGAGACACGTAGAAAACAGAAAGCAAGACGGCAGATTTAAACTTGATCATATTGAAAATAAATGTAAACTGTCTAAACGCTATGCTTAAAAGGCAGAGATTATCATAATGGATAAAAGAAAAAAAGCAAGACTCAATGATATACCATCTGCAAGAATTAGTTGGTCAATGACACTAATGTTCCTAAGGTCTACAAAAATATAAAATAGCCTCTTCCCTATACCTGGGAAATTACTGGATAGTGCAGGAAGAAGGGCCCAGAAAGGTCCTCACTTCACAGTGGGTCAAGAAATTTTGCGTCAATAAAAAATTTCGCTGCCAGGGAGTGAACAAATGCAGAAAGTCAGAATTACGGATTCTGCCTTTCTGGCAGCCCTAACAGAATGTGCTGAGAAGACAGACACTTTGGGTGAATTCAAGCCTCCCAGCCACATGGAGAATAACATTAATTTGAAAAGGCTGGGGGAGTCAGCTGTCCTAATTCATATCACACTGACCCCCTGAGGCTTCTGCAAAATCAAGCCCCCGATACCAATTAACTCTACAACAGTCATTGTGCAATGTGGAAAAACTTGGTGCTGTACCCAGTCAAGGATTACATCATTTGCAGGAGCTAACAGACATGTTGGCTACATCCTGGCAAGTAGGGCTATCAAACATGCACGTCAGCCCGCTGAGCAAGTCAGCCCAATAAAATAGGTAACCAGGCAATGGCCCAGCATTTTCCTCCTCTGTGAAGTAGACAGAAGCAAGATATACATTTCACTCAGTCTCTTTCATAAATAGGAAGGTATGAGCAACTGCATTTTTTGCCATACAGGTAATTTCCCTGATAAGCATTACAAAGTGACAAAAAAAAATTTCTTAAGAGTTAGGGCAGGGCGGTTAGCACTACTGGATCAGCCTGAGCTTGAATTCCTGGAAAGTAGCAGACAACAACAGAATAGTTTCAAAATTTTACATAGCCTCTTAACATGGATTGTGGTTTTTAAAGCCAATGAGCAAATACTGAGGAGGTGTGTCTTAAGGATAGTCACAGCTGAGTGAGAGTAGACAGTCTTACAGTGGGTTGTTTTACCCAAGGATCTAGGTGACAAACATGGAGCCAGGATTCATAAGGGAAATCAAGGCAGCCAATGAAATAATCAGGTGATGAGGGAAGCGGGAAAGCCAAGTGGGTGACTTTTTCTGAGGAGCGGTATAGATGCTTGCATTCATTTTCTATGGCTATTGTAACAAATTGCCACAAACTTAGTGGCCTAAAATAACACAAATTTATTATCTTACAGTTCTGTTAATCAGAAGTCTAACGCGGATCTCACTGGGCTAAGATCAAGGTGTCAGTAGGATACATCTTTTTGGGGGGCTATATGGAAGAATTTGTTTCTTTGCCTTTCCATCTTGTAGAGGTCATCCTCCTTCCTTGACTGTGGCCCCTCCCTCCAACTTCAAAGCTAGCAACAGCAGGCCTAGCCCTTCTCACACTGCCATCTCTGGTTCTCTCTTCCAATTCCCTCTTCTACTTTTAGGGACCCGTGATTACAGTGGGATCACCAAATTAATCCAGGATAATCTCCATATCTTAAGGTCAGGTGAATAGCAATCTTAACTCCCCTTTACCACGTAACCTACCATATTCAGAGGTTCCAAGGTCTGAATGTGAACATACTGGCAGGGGTGGGGGGATGGCGGCCACATTACTCTGCCTACCACAGCGCTGCCAGCAGCTTTCCATAGGGACATCTCTACTGATTTCCATGAATAAAGCAACGCTGTTTCAAGAGGGGAAACAGCACAGATTCGGGGAAATACAGGTAGCCATTGTGATTCCAAGTCTGTGATTCTGTAGATCTTCAGGAAGAGGTGTGGACAAGGCTGCCAAGAAAGCATCAACAGTACTGCAGGTTGGACTGGCTCAGTATAGAGTGGCTGGGAAACTTAGTGCCACTAAGAAGCACAAAGACACAAAAAAGGCGGGGGGGGGTGGTTAGAGGAGGGTCAGGGTTTGAGTCCAAGATGTGGTACTAACTGCAAGCTCTTACTTAAGCAAGTCACTTAACTGCTGTGTCCTACTTTTCTCTTCTGCAAAATGAAAAAGTTGATTTAAATTATCTTCTAAAGTCTCTTCCAAGTCAAAGTGCTATGATGTAATGTAATAGGGGAGAAAGGAAATACAGAGACCAGAAGTTTACTCTCCTTAAATTTAAAACCAGGGCTTAGCATTTCATCTTCCCATGGGAATGGAGAATAGCAGACTTTTTTATTTTGAAGTCAAATAAATGATACCTTGTGAACACTAAGTATGTGGGAAAATCTGACTCTCTATAGCATCAGTTCTTAAATTTTTGACTAATCCATGTAAATTTAAAAAGCCAACAGATGACATATTTTGATGATTCTAATAGTTAAAATATATAAAATGATAATATTATACCATTAGGAAAAGAAAGAAAATCTTAGGTTAACCAATCTTTGGTGCTGGGGAGGAAGGATTGGGAACAGTGGAGGAACCAGTTCCTAGGAAGCAGGAAGTGTCATTCAGGACAAACTATAAGTTATGAAACTGGTAACTAACATATTAATAAACACCTAGAACACAACCTTAAAAACAAAAAAAATAATCAAATGCCCAGTCTACATGATTTCAGAATACTAATTTTAAAAAGATAAAGTATTGAAATATCCTATGTAGTTTATCCTTATTACACAAGAATATTGCCCCATGATATGTGAATACTTACTGATTGTAGCAATTCTCAGGTATTCAATATAACTTAATGTCCAGAAACAATACCTAGGCTTTTTGCCAGAAAGAACTGATTATAATCATTAACATCCTACACAAATGTACCAGAGGAATACAGAAAAGTATAAAGAATTACAGGCAACCTAAAAGTAAAGGAATATCTCCCTCTAAAATAATAACCCAGATATCCACTTTCTGGCCTCAATTAACACTTACATAAATATTAGTAAGGTAGGGTTTGGGAATTCAGAAATAAATCTATCTGGGTAATTTATACAGTGAGGAGAGAGCTACAGGGTTTGTACATGACTGCCTGTTCTGAATGGTGAATGTGTAAAAGAAAGCTATGTGGAGCCAGCAGTCTAAGGACATCATAGCTGGAATCAGGGCTACAGTATTTACAGAGTGATCATGGGAGGAAAGCTGTGGTTCTGGTGACAATGAATTAAACATTTGGAAACCTAAGCCCCAGTCCCCATATTCTCTAAAGGCCTAGGTTTGCTCACCTGTAAAATAACAAGGTTCTAGTATCTGAGAGGATAACAGCTATTTTTCACATTTACTGAGGGCAAATATTAAGAAGCAGGCGTACACTGTCAAATGAATGCTTTATGATGGATAAGGGAATAATTTTACATTAGAGAGTTTTGTTAAATATTGCAACATGCCATCAAAAGAGCCTGTAAATTACTTTTTTGTTTAATAGTAAACTTTACTTCTAGAGCAGTTTTAGGTTCACAGGAAAGTTGGGCAGGACGTACAGAGAGCTCCCATGTATCCCCCGCCCCCATACACACAGCCTTCCCCACTATCAACATCCTGAACCAGAGTGGGACACTGATTACAATCAATAAACCTACAGTGACACATTGTCACCATCCAAAGTCCATAGTCTGCATCAGGGTTCACTCTTGGCGTTAACATTCTATAGGTTTTGACAAACGTATTAACAACATGTATCCACCATTACAGTATCATAGAAAACAGTGTCACTGCCCTAAAAGTCCTCTTGATTTTGCCCATTCATCCCTCCCTCCCTGCCAACCCCTGGCAACCACTGATCTTTCTACTCAAATTACCTTGTTTTAAGGTCAAAGGCTTTCCTAGGACAAAGGAGGAAAGACTTTCTATATGGCCATTCAACGTCCTAAGCTGTCTTTACTCACTGTCATACAACGTCACAGAGCACCTGAGCTTTGTCACTATTGTAACAGTACAGTATAAGGAAACTCCCAGGAGAATGAAAATATTTCACGCAAGAAATTTAATATTGGTAAGTTATTGGTACATTAATTATAACAATATTCTGATATTGTACTCCTCTAAACTTCAAAGAATTTTAGAGAATGCAGTACAAGGTGACTAGAGTTGAAAGCAAGCAAGCAGTATTTTTGTCCTTACCATTTTTTCCCAGTGGTCTTTAATATTTATGATGTTATTTTCAATCTTTATTTTTCAACAGATGCTAAAGGTATAGCTAACATAAAAGAAACTGGCATTTCCTGCTCCTGATAGTAATGAAAAGGCTTCATCATAATGCCCTACCGGCTTCTGCTTCCCGGCTTTCCGTCAAGAAATGAAAAATTAAGGTCACTGTGCGGCTCATTCTACAGATCAAAACTCCAGCTTTTATAATTTTTTTTTTAACAGCAGTGGTCAAAGTACTGGAAATCAACAGCTGCCAAAAAGCAGAACCTGGCAATTTACATCCATGAGACATACGTCACAGTTAAGCAAAACCACGGTGGCCATTCCTCAGAGCTCTTCCCTGACTCAAGCCTGACTTAGGGCTTGACTAAGGGCTGTTTTGCAAGCCCTAACCCCAGACTCAGAACCACAGTCAGGCAGGTATGGAAGACCCGAACTGCCCTGGATAACTGGGTGAGGCCCTCGTCACCTAGAGCACGCTTCCACTTGCCAAAAGAGCTCATTTCCAGTCAGACGGGGGGATAGAGCTGATGAGAGAGAAGGCAGAAAAGACCACGGTCTCTTATGGGTCTCCAACTACAATACACTGCCAGGAGGCCAGTTTTCATATGAAGTGTTATCTTGGATTTTCAAGCCATCTTCTACGTATCATGTATCATTTTGGTTCACCATATAACCTAAGGTGAGTACACTTTGATATGAAATCTTGTTGTTCAAGGCAGGCAGCGTAAGATCTGATTTTTTTTTTTAATTTATTTATTTTTGGCCGCGTTGGGTCTTCGTTGCTGCGCGCGGGCTTTCTCTAGTTGCGGCGAGCGGGGGCTACTCTTCATTGCAGCGCGCGGGCTTCCCACTGTCGTGGTTTCTCTTGTTGCAGAGCATGGGCTCTAGGCACGCGGTCTTCAGTAGTTGTGGCTCGCGGGCTCTAGAGCACAGGCTCAGTAGTTGTGGCGCACGGGCTTAGTTGCTCCGTGGCATGTGGGATCTTCCCAGACCAGGGCTCGAACCCATGTCCCCTGCATTGGCAGGCGGATTCTTAACCACTGTGCCACCAGGGAAGCCCAAGATCTCATTTTTTAAAATCAAATCTTCCCTAGTAGAGGGGACAGTGACTAGAATGGGTGGGGGAACAAGTGTGGCTTCTGGATGGCTAGTAACGTTCTGTCTCCTGATTTGGGTGCTCATTAGACAATGTGTGCAGGTGCATACTTTTATCACTGTTCATGAAATACTTCAATAACAAGCTCAAACCAAAACAAAAATCAACCATTCAGCAATAGAAACAGAGAGTAATAGGTAAGAATAGGCAATTCACAGAAACTCAAAAGGCCAATAAACTCTGAAAAGAAGTCCCACCCCTCTCGAACTCCAGAATCCTTTCCCTAATGCCCTCAGAAACACCTCTATCATCCCCAATTACTCAACCTTTTTTCAGACATTCCTGCTTGGGACACAACCCTGGCTGCACATACAACCACCTGGGAGTTTTAAAAAATTACCTAAGCCTGAGCTCCACCTCAGACTATCTGAGTCAGAATCTCCAGGGGCTGGGACCCAGGAAATGGTATGTTTACATGCCCTCCCTGGTGATTTAAATGTGTAACCAGGGTTGAAAGCCACTGCCAACTGAAACCTGGCTCTCCCTGCAGCCCTCTTCAGTCCAGCTGTCTTTATTCTCACACTCCTCCCCCCATTAGGCTGGAGGCAAGAGAGATGCTCTTATTTCTCATTGCCACTTCCAAACCACCGTCACACCTGCTCCCTAAGATGCCAGCTTTCAATCTCACATTATCAGACCACACCATCCCTAATTCTCCTGTTGCGGTCATCAACATGACACCCCCAACCTCACTCCCTAATGGTTTTACCTCGTGGCTGTGATACTCTCTCCAACACTGTTCTTATCAAAATGCATAACTTAAGAAATCAAAAAATACCTTGAGACAAAATGGAAAAACAACATACCAAAACGTATGGGATGTAAAAAGAAATGAAACTGAGTTATTTGTAGTGAGGTGGACGGACCTAGAGTCTGTCATACAGAGTGAAGTAAGTCAGAAAGAGAAAAACAAATACCGTAGCTAACACATATATATGGGATCTAAAAAAAACTGGTTCTAATGAACCTAGGAGCAGGTCAGGAATAAAGACGCAGACGTAGAGAATGGACTTGAGGACACGGGGAGGGGAAAGGGTAAGCTGGGATGAAGTGAGAGAGTGGCATGGACATATATACACTACCAAATGTAAAATAGGTAGCTAGTGGGAAGCAGCCACATAGCACAGGGAGATCAGCTTGGTGCTCTGTGACCACCTACAGGGGTGGGATAGGGAGGGTGGAAGGGAGACACAAGAGGTAGGGGATATGGGGATATATGTATATGTAGAGCTGATTCACTTTGTTATACAGCAGAAACTAACACACCATTGTAAAGCAATTATACTCCAATAAAGATGTTAAAAACAAACAAACAAACGAAACTTAAATGCCTACACGAAGAAACATGAAATATCTCAAATGAACCACCTTACATTACACCTCAAGGAACTAGAAAGGAAAGAACAAACGATGCCCAAAGTTTATAGAAGGAAAGAAATAAAGATTAGAGCAGAAATAAAGACTAAAAAGACAATGGAAAAGATCAATGAACTAAGAGCTGGTTCTTTGAAAAGATAAAATGGACAAACCTTTAGCTAGACTCATCAAGAAAAAAAAAAACAAAAAAAGGACTCAAAGTCCAAAATGAAAGGGGAAACGTTACAATCAATACCACAGAAATACAAAGGATCATAAGAGACTACCATGAACAATTATATGCCAACAAATTTGACAACCTAGAAGAAATGGATAAATTCCTAGAAACAAAATGATGATTTAAATATCCGCACAGATGATCCCTGACGTCCTCCTCTCCTCTCAGAAGGTGGTCCTTCACTTGACTACAGCTATTCATTCACAGTCATACCCTAGAACTTGTCGTAGCCAATAACTTGACCCCCTCCACAATCTCAATTTCCAGCATCCTACTCTCCAGCCACCCCCTCATTTTTTCAGCTCACCTCCTCAAATATCTTTACTCCCGTACTTTTTTTAATACAAATTTATTCATTTATTTATTTATTTTTGGCTGCATTGGGTCTTTGTTGCTGTGCGCGGGGTTTCTCTAGCTGCGGCGAGCGGGGGCTACTCTTCGTTGCAGTGCGGTGGGCTTCTCGTTGCAGTGGCTTCTCTTGTTGTGGAGCACGGGCTCTAGGCACACGGGCTTCAGCAGTTGTGGCACACAGGCTCAGTAGTTGTGGCACACGGGCTTAGTTGCTCTACAGCATGTGGGATCTTCCTGGACCGGGGATCAAACCCGTGTCCCCTGCATTGGCAGGCAGATTCTTTTTTTTTTTTTTTTTTTTTTTTTTTTTTTTTTGCAGTACGCGGGCCTCTCACTGTTGTGGCCTCTCCCGTTGCGGAGCACAGGCCCCGGACGCGCAGACTCAGCGGCCATGGCTCACGGGCCCAGCCGCTCCGCGGCACGTGGGATCTTCCTGGACCGGGGCACGAACCCGCGTCCCCTGCGTCGGCAGGCGGACTCTCAACCACTGCGCCACCAGGGAAGCCCCAGGCAGATTCTTAACCACTGTGCCACCGGGGAAATTCCTTTACTCCAGTATTTTAAATCCCAGTTCTACAATCCATTGATCCTACCACCTTTTACTGTCCCCTTCACCCAACCTAGAGTCCGTGGTCCATCATTACAATCTCACTCTTTTGAACACACCCTCAACTATCTTGACCCCTCTCCTCTATCATTATCACCAGGCAAACCCCAATCTTAGATAAATCCTACCTCCACCTTATCTGCACAGGTGAATTGTTTAACTCTGCTGACTGACCTCACTATATACCAATGACCACTGACTCCAAGTGGGCCATGCTGCGGCCTTGTAATCATAGACAATTTCTCTATTGTCCTGAATGATTAGATCACACCTTTTCCTCTCATCTCACTTCTACACCTCCTTCCCCCTCCCAGGCTTAATTTCACTGAGAAAATAAAAGCAGTCAGAATCTATCAGTTTACCTACATTTGTGCCAAAGTACTCTTGCCTTCCCTTTGCCACCATGGATGTGCTCCTATTAAAACCAGTCCCTCCACTGTATGCTAGATCCCATCTCCTTTCATCTGCTCAACCTCATTCCAGCAATTCTCCCCTCTCTCTTATACATCATCAATTTCTCCCTCTTTACTGTATCACTCATATCAGCATCAAACACGCTATAATAGCCCCTATCTTTGAAAAAACTTTCCCGTGTCTTCTTCTAGCAACAGTCCCATTTCTCTACTCTGCCGCGGAGAGAAATTCTTCAAAAGAGGTGTCTATTTTTGCTATCTCCAAATCCTGTCTTCCCATTCTCTGAGGGTATACCAACCTAGTCTTTTTTTTTGGCTGCGTTGGGTCTTCATTGCTGTGCATGGGCTTTCTCTAGTTGCAGCGGGCAGGGGTTACTCTTTCGTTGCAGCACACAGGCTTCTCATTGCAGTGGCTTCTCTCGTTCCCGAGCACAGGCTCTAGGCGCACGGGCTTCAGTAGTTGTGGCACGCGGGATCAGTAGTTGTGGCTCACGGGCTCTAGAGCACAGGCTCAGCAGTTGTGGCGCATAGGCTTAGCTGCTCCGTGGCATGTGGGATCTCCCCAGACCAGGGTTTGAACCTGTGTGCCCTGCACTGGCAGGCAGATTCTTAACCACTGCGCCACCAGGGAAGCCCCACCAACCTAGTCTTTATCTCCTCACTACTCCACAGAAAAAGCTCCTGTGAAAGCCTTTAATGGCCTCCATATTGTTAAAACCAAAGGTCAAGTCTCAGCACTCACCTTACTTGATCTATCAGAGCATATCTGACATCACCAATCAATCCTTCTTTGAAACAGATTCCACACTAGGCTTCTAGGGCACTACTTGCTCTGGTTCTCCTCCTCCCAACCGAGCACTCATTTTCAGTCTCTCTTGTTGGTAAGCTTCATCTTTCTGACCTCTGAACATTGGGCTGACCCAGGGCTCTTCTCGGACTTCTTTTCTATCTCCACATTCATCCCTTCATCCAATCTCACAGCTTAAACCCCTCCTCTATGCTGACATCCTTGCCTCTAGCTCAGACTTCTTCATATTCCAGACTCATGTATCTACCTGCCTCATCAACATCTTAACCTAAATGCTAAGGAGGCATCTAGAACTTGCTTGCCCAAAATCAAACTCCTGAATTCTCTCTTCTCCCCAAACCTGATTCTCCCAGGAATCTCTTTCAATGAATGGCAACTCTAACCTTCCCACTGTCCTGGCCAAAAACTTTCGAACATTTTCTCTCACATCCCACATATAAAATATCGGCATACCTTGTTGACTCTGCTTACAAATATATCCAGACTGTGAACACTTTTCATCACCTTCATCTCTACCCTGGACTAAGTCACCATCATCTTGCTTGAATTATAACGACTCCCTAATTAGTCTCCTTGTTTCTCCCATTAGCCTCTCTTACAGTCTCCTCTCAGCACCACAACACTCTATGATCCTTTTAAAGCCTAAATGAGACGATGTCTTTCCTCTGTTCAAAATCCTCTCATTTCCAAGGTAAAAGACAAAATCTCCGTAATGGCCTATGAGGCTCACTATTCATTCTCTCACCTCACCTCCTACTACCCCCTTGCTTACTCTATTTCAGCTGCCCTGGCTTCCTTGTGATTCTGTGAACATGTCACACACAAGGATCGTCTCGTTTGTTATCCGCTCTGCCTGGAATGTTCTTCCTCCAGTGATCCACAAGGTACTTGCTCTCTTCTCTCTCTCCACAGCACTTATTACCATCTAAGATACTGTGTATTTTCCTGTCTATTCATTTTCTGCCTCCGTTTACTAGAATGTAAGCACACGGGACTCAGCAGTACTCAGTTCATCCGTTGTGTGAATGAATGGTACTTATGCTCATTAATAATTAGTAAAGCGCAAATTAGAGCAATATGAAAAGTCATTACCTACCGATCATATGCCAAGAATTTAAGTCGGATAAAACCAAGAACGATCGGAGCATGGAACAGAAACTTTTATACACCAGTGGTGGGAGTATAATGCAAGTACTTTAAAGAACAATTCGGCAAAAATATCTAGTAAAGCTGAAGATGCATACACCCTTCAACCCAGCAATTACACTTCTATGTATATATCCTAGACCCTAGGGCCCACAGCAACTCTCTTACAAGTACACAAGAAGAGCTCTGCAAGGATACTCACTTCCATGTTGTTTGTAAATGCAAAACACCCAGAAATCTAAATACCTACCAACAGGAAATGTATAAATTATAATAGATACATATAACAGAGTACTATGTAACAGCTAAATGATTAATGACCAACCTACAAATATCAACATGCTTGTTAATACGCTGAACGAATGAAAAGCAACTTGCAGAATGGTAAGTATTACAGTATGATGCTATGTGTGTGTGTATATGTGTGTGTGTGTGTGTGTGTGTGTATACACACACACATATACACACACACATATAATTGAATATATGTAATTGAAAACACAGAAAATGAACCAATCTTGTATGTAACTATACTTCTATATAATAATATATATCAGGACAGTGGTTACCTGTGAGGAGGAAGGGAAAAAGAGAGCAAAACAGAATCAGGGAGGATTATACAGGGTGCTTCAACTGTATCTATTTTGTTTTATTTCTTTAAAAAGCCTGTAAAGTTTGGGAAAATATTAGAATTTGACAGAAGTAGATGACAGCTATATGGGTATTTGTTAAGTTATTCTCTAAACTCTTCTGTAATCTTAAAATATTCATAATTTTAACCAAGTATATTACATTCTAAGAAAACTTATATGATTAAAAGTTCCTATTTCCAAACTTCGTAAATAACAATGGCCAGCTTCTTCTAATTGAAATGAATGGTAAGGCTGCTAAGGCTTCTCTAAGAATTCTGGAATTCCACAAGAAGAGGGCTGGCTGCCAGCACACTCACTCTTCCACCTCAGCTTCCTTTCCTTGAAAAGACCTTCGAGTGGCATATTTCTATTTAAATATTAATCATCTGTAAACACTACCACATAAATACACCCCTAGGGAGGGTTGTGAAGTGGAAATGCAATTTGAAGCGGACACGGCAATTGGCACCAAGACCCATGTGAGTTTCTAAAATCACCAGCTGGTACAGATGACTGACGTAAGGGGAGATAACTACTCTTTCACTTAGAGCCTTAGGCTCCTGAATTACAGTGGGACTGGTGAGATCTCTTCTGTTTTCTCAGACCTTCTACCAAAATTAGAAAGTGCCTATGTAACTTGAACTCAGAAGAAAAATTCTCAAGATCACTTATTAATTAGAATAATACAGGAGAAAAATCCAGAAACATTAAAGCATAATCTTTAGGAAAACTCATGACTGCAAGGTCAAAACAGAAGTTGTGGAATCACATATAACATGAAAAACTAATGTTTAGTCCTTAGATAAATCAGACAGGTTAATTTCACTGACAGCAACACAACCAACTTGCTCTTATAAGCAAGACTGTTTTTAAAAATCTCAAACGTGAAAACTAATACACAATTTGCAGAAGCAAAGGCATAAACCCAGCTGACTGGTATAAATGCCAAACCTCTCCGTGCTATGGTTTCCTTGCTGTAATACCCTGTACTGAATACTTGCCACCCACTAACATTAACACAGAACCTTTGAGAATCACAGGACAAAAGGCAATGCGAAACCTGCTTTATAACCAGAGTGCAGGTTTAGAGCTGATTCACTAGGCAGCCATGAGCTGAAAATGATGAGGCAACTAGCACAAGAACAACTCTATTTTTCTAATTATTTGTATAAATTGTGTTAGTGGCTACGTGATGTGAATCAATAGCTTGCCATACTTGTGATTCGTACTTCGTTGGGTACTTGGTTTCCAAGGACACTAATCTAAACTAGGATGTGCTTTTAAAAGCCCGTTAACAGCCATTACCGATTAAATAACTAATCTTCACAAGGAGATATTGCTTGGAAGGTACACCAAGCACACACTTCTACCACACAAATGTTCCGTCTGTATGAGGGCTGATAGATCCATTCTGAAAAGCGTCTGCACGTTTCAAAGTCAGAAGCCCTCACCACCACGACCGCTTTATATTAGCTTAAATGTTTTTGCAATTGTCCACCAGAAAGTTTCAAATTCCACCGGGGTTTATTTACACTGAAGAGGCATCTAGAGCTTGGGAAAACTCAACAGCAGCACGGGTTAGAAAAGCTACACTTATATCTTGACTGCCTTCATCAAATTATAGGAGTGGGAGGTGAAGACACTGAGACACTCAGAAGAACGAACCCTTAAAGGTGAATCCTGCACTCTGATACACTAGGATCAAACGCAGAAGTCACACATACCCCTTCGCTTGGTAAATTTTACAGGAAGAACAATGGGGAGTGCATAGTTCATCCTGTCATGAGAGGAGACAGTCAATGCACCTTTCTGGATGTAACCTAGGTACTTATTATAATTTAAAGTTCTTAATTCACTTTATTAATTACAGAGTTAATTATGTCTGTGTAAAGGGAACCGTGGGCTTTGCAGAGTCAACTTGTTATTTGTTTTTTAAAAAAAGTGAAAATTTTTTTCTCTAAGTACTAATTAGCATGGGTGTGTTTTATATTCGCTCCTAATACAGTTTCCAATCTTGAAAGATAACCACAGACAGCACCACTGTCACACTGTCACAAAAAGGAAATTTTAAACAATTCTGTTAGAAATGTTTTAACTGATTCATTATGTCCTGGAGAGAAGCTTATTTGATATCTTACAAGTAATACCACAGCTATTTAGAATGCTGTTAACATCCCAATTCCTAATTGGCAATAACATACATGCTATCACTTCAGAATGAGAACTATCTTAGAAGTCCTGGCCAAAGGCATTTGAGAAATAAGTTGAAAGAGAAATTGGGCGGGAGGTGGGGAATTCCTGGGGCATGATTAGAGTCAGCCTGACTTTCCAAATACACAAATGCCAGGGCATGGGACTATTTTAGGTACATTTTTGGTCTGCCCTTTTGATACTTCATCTGGTAGATCTACATTAAGGATTATAAATATATTTATATATCAATATTTAACATCACTTTGTAAGCACTTAAAGGGCAAGGGAAAACTTAACTTCTGCCTCTTTAGTGTCCCTCACTAAACAAAAATCAAGACTATGCCAGCAAATCCCGGATGCTCTATGATTCTGCTGGATCTTGTCCAAATTAGGCTCTAAATATTTAGCATATTTAGCCTCATCTGGTGGCCCATTTATTCTTTAAATTGGAGAAGGAAGTATGGACCATAATAAGTAATGTAAAACCTCAAATCAGTAATAATATTCCAACATCAGTGTAAATTAATGCTTTTGGAGTTGTTCAATTTGAGTCATAGATACATGGCTGTATGTTACCCTAATTTTGTCTATGTATGAAATTTTCCATAATAAAAGAACAAAAAATGCAAGCCTCTGCAAGTAGCCTGATTTGTCTCATGGAAAAATTCTTTAGACCCACATTCTAACTAATTCTGTCCTCAGACTGCAAATATAATTTCTGGTAACATCAGAGAAAATAACTAGCAGAGAAGCCGTGATAAGTGTTCCAAAAATGTAGGATGATCCCTGAACATAAATGAGGGGAAGAAAAAAACTTAAATTTATAGTTTAATACTCAAGCTCATACTGATCTTGCTGTATTTTATTACAGTAGTTCCATTTTAAAAAACGTGACAGCTAATGTTCTTTACAGCTTACAAATGTAGTAAGTTAAGAAAATGAAGCCATAGCAACATTGGCTTCTGCACCCAGAACAAATACCTCTCTACTAGGTGCTCTGTAAAGAAGTACTTTTCAGGTTATCCTAGACTCAGAGGCGTCCCCCGCCTCGAAGAAATTATAATATGGACTAACGCATCATTTTATCAACAGCAGTAATGAATTGATTAGGCCAATACATCCTGCCTACCTTACCTATTTTCATTTCTACAAAAGAAAGCTACAAACAAAACCAAAAAGCTTATGTAGACTCAGAACAATATATGACTATGAAGAATCCTTTTCATAAAAGGTTAAAATACTTCTTTACCACTAAATTATTTTTAAGGAATAAAGTGTGAAAACTCTTTTAGTAACTAACGAAAGTAGAGAAAAAATTTCATCTATTACTGAAAACCTTTTATATAAATGCTTAGAGTATTTTGATTTGAAAGCTAAAAATGCATGCAGTAATATTAGAATCTTCAGTGACCCTTTATTCTCTATACCTTGAACCTGTTTAAATTCTGCTTTGAGCCCCTTATTTATTCTATGAGCCTTCCTAAGAATTCAAGGGTTAACGCATAACCTAGAAAAGAATGCCACTTAAATTTAGTGGAGAAAATAGAGAAATTTTACTTATTTAAAAAAGTATGAGGGGAGAGGGGATAGGACTAGGTAAGAATGACCACTTAACTGTATTAGGAATACTGGTGTGCAATAAGATATTTTTTAAAAAGAGGAAAAGATTTTTTAATATCACCATTATTAATACTAATTGATATAGCTGATATGACTGTATAGGAAGATAAAACAAAGAAATTACTCAAAACCATTACCAAAGAATCAATGAGGTTAATCAAGTGTGATATAAATGATAATCATAAAAGCCAACGTTTTTGTAAATACTCAGCAATTAGAAGAAATTTGAAAACAATATTCCATTTGCAATTTGAAAAATAAATATATTAAAACTTCTTAAATTTAATAGAATGTATATAACTTTTATAAAACCACAAACCTCCTGGGTTAAAAATAAGGTTTCTGGGCTTCCCTGGTGGCGCAGTGGTTGAGAGTCCGCCTGCCGATGCTGGGGACGCAGGTTCGTGCCCCGGTCCGGGAAGATCCCACATGCCGCGGAGTGGCTAGGCCCGTGAGCCATGGCCGTTGAGCCTGCGCGTCCAGAGTCTGTGCTCCGCAACGGGAGACGCCACAACGGTGAGAGACCCGCGTACCACAACAACAACAAAAAATAAGGTTTGAAACAATAGAAAAAAATACCCCCAAAAGTGACAGCTTCCACTGTTTACAATTAAGACTTTTCTACAATGAAAACTAAAACAACAAATGTGTCATAAGAGTTTCATTGTACTTCTCATCTGTAAAAAAAATTATACTGTTTGTAGGTCACACAAAAACTTGGAGCATCTGAATTTTCAAGGGCAAAGTCACTTTCTGTATGTGTGCTGGCTAAAACGGCCCCTATCTGATCTTTAAAGAGTTCAAATTTATATCATCAAGCCCCAAATTAATCATTATTCAAAGGACATATGCAAATGCTAACAAATGAGATGGAGAGGTAAGAAGGACAATCTCGTATTGAATATTTACTGGGCATTATAAAGCTGCGTAGTTCTTTTCTTATTTTTCTATTGAAGTTGAACACAAGAAGAAAAGCATGCAGAACATAAAGGTTCCGCTCAGTAAATCAGGACAAGCAAGCATCATGCAGCCACCATGGAGGTGTAGAAATAGAGCACTGCCAGTACCACGAGTCCCCTGCAGATCCGCCTGATCATTAACCCCTTCTTCCTCTCCAAGGGGAATGATCATGACTTGTAAACACTGAGATCATACAGTATATATCCTTTAGCATATGGGTTCTTTTGCTCAATATTATGTTTTTGAGATACATCCATTTTGTTGTGTGAGCTGAGTTTGTTCATTTTCGTTTACAGTATTTTATTTCTAGGCAGGAACATATAATAATTTACTTACCTACTATATCACAAATGCACATTTTCCACACCTCCCCAATATGAAGCGAGACCAAATAATGCTGCTATAAGCATTCACATACATACCACTGGGTTGTACCATTCCCGTGCAGAGTGGAACAGCAGGGTCATAACGTATACATACGTTCAGCTTCAACACTGCCAACTAATTTACCCAAGTGGTTGTACCGATTTACATTCCAGCAACAGTGTATGAGAATTTCCTTGCCCATATTCCTACAAACTATTGTTAGTCCTTTTAATTTAGTGTTCTGGTAGGTGTGTAGTAGTTACATGCCATTAGGGTTTTAGTTTGCATTTCTCTAATGACTTGTGGTCTTGAGCACCTTTTCTTATTTTTACTGGACATTTGGCCATCTTTTTGGTGAAGTAGCTGCTCAAGTCTCTCACTCATTTTTCTATTGGGTTGTCTTTTTCTCACTGGTCTGCAGTGACCCCTACCCCCACCCTACTGGCACAGCCACCCCTCACCTCCAAGGAACCGTAACTCCAACAGTGACGATACTACCACAGTGAAGACCCCCTGTGGGCAAGTACTCGTCTACGTCATCTCACTAATCCCAGCCCTGTATGGTGTGTTCTATAACTATCCCTATTTTAGAGATGAGGCAAAAACACACAGCCAAGAAATGAAAGAGCCCGGGTTCAAGTCCAAGTCTGCTCTGGGGATCCCAAACCAGGCACCCCTCACTGCTCTCCTGCCACCATGTGCCCACATAGTCTCACTGCTCACCCAGGAAGCCTCTTGGCTGCAGAGCACACCCCAGGCCTGTTCCCTCAGTATTCTAAATCCTATCATGCCTTTATTCATTCCACAAACCCTGTGAAAAGGAAATCAAAATGAAGTCGGTATTGCTAACAGAGCTCTCTAAAATGGAGCCAAGAGGCCACCGAGGAAGTTGAGACTTGTACACGTCTCAGCCCAGATGGAAGAGCTCTTTGTCAGACTGCTGCAAATATCTTCTCCCACTCTGTGGCTTGCCCTTTCACTCTCTTTAAAGGTGATTTGTGATGGACAGAAATTCTTGATTTTAATAAAATCCAGTTTATAATTTTCCTTTTGTAGTTAATACTTTTTGTGTGCTCTTTAAGAAAACTTCACATACTCTAAGGCCACATATTTTCCTATACTGCCTCCTAAAATATTTATTGTTTTACCTTTCACAAATACATCTACAATCCACTGGGAATTTATTTTGAGTGTGATGTGAGATAGGGGTCTTGCTTCACTTTGTTCCAAATGAATATACATGATGCTCTAGCACCATTACTGAAATACATTTCCACTGTTCTGTGTGCCACCTTTCCCAAAAATCAATTGTCTGTGTACACATACACTTGTTTCTGGATTCCTTATTCTGTTCCACTGATCTACTGAACCAAGGATATTGTGTATCCTTGTACCAATAGAACACTGTCTTTATTAACCTAGCTTAATTTTCATTAAAAATATTGAGACCTATCAAACAAGTTGTTCCACTTTGTTCTTGAAAAGTGTATGGCCTTGAGCTTCCCTGGTGGCGCAGTGGTTGAGAGTCCGCCTGCCGATGCAGGGGACACGGGTTCGTGCCCCGCGCCGGGAAGATCCCACATGCCGCGGAGCAGCTAGGCCCGTGAGCCATGGCCGCTGAGCCTGCATGTCCCGAACCTGTGCTCCGCAACAGGAGAGGCCACAACAGTGAGAGGCCTGCGTACTGCAAAAAAAAAGTGTATGGGCTTTTCTCAGCCTTTTGCATTTTCATATAAATGTATCTCTTTTAATGATTGTCACAACCCTGTATGTAACTAAATCTTAACCCACTTTAAAAAACATGGCAAAGCAACCCTAAAGGACTTATATTACTTGACCGAGATCATAAAACTGCACAGCCTAGATTTGAACCCAGGAGTGTGTTTGTGCAAAGGGCACACTTTACAATATCCTGCATGCCTATAAACTTAACGTGAAAATGTCAAACCTAAAAATATACACCAGTAAAAATAACAATAAAGTATTATTTTACTACCTATTTAACTTATTATAAGTAACGTTAAGATAACTAATTCTACCAATGCTGGCAAATTTATTGTGAAATTGGTACAACAGTACCAATTCTGCCAATAGAAGTGAAAATTACTACAATTCTTTTAGAGTTCTAAGAAACTAATAGTGATTACTACTAATAAAGGTACAAGAGAACTTGATGTCCTGAAGGATTGATTTAGTTACTGCCTGCTTAAAGCCCGATTGTTATAAATGTGGGTCATGTCTCACTCCCGTTCTAGCGCTATTAAGGAGATGAAATGGATAGATCTTTGGTAGGTAAAGGAGAGAAAAGATTTATGGACAATTCCCAAATGTCTGGCTTGAGCAAAGGGTACTCATAGAATTAATACTCTATGAATTAATATTTCTTTAGCAGCTAGGCACTGTGGTAAGTGCTTGACATAAATTATCTCATCTCATCCTGCCAACTCTAGCAGGTATTACTGCTGCCCCAAATTACAAATTAAAAAAAAATAGGAACAGGAAAGAAAGTACAGGATATCAGATCTTAACTGAAACCTTCAGTTGCTAAGTCCTTTCCACCATAACCAACTGCTAATAACCATGTGATATCTATTTCACAGCTGAGCTGAAAAACTAGCTTTTCCACTGGGGAATATACAAGTGACTGGAAAACAAGAGCCAGGTAGCTGTCAGAATTTCATTGTAACTGAATGTAGTAAGTCACATGGGAGCCTTTTGACATTACTGCCCCTAGCAAAGTCACCTTTGAAAACAATACTACATTTGTTTGCTTGGGGTTTTCTGCCTTTTTTCCCCCTTAAATGCTGGCACTGTAAGCTTAAAAAAAAAAGAAAAAAAGATGTTTAGATCTTTAATCTATGTTAGAAACCATGTAATAGCTAACCCCACACTTTTTACAATCCCACTACAGTGACAGCAGAAATCTTGGGATTTGGTTTTTAACATATTCTGACACAAATTATAACTAGGTATTGGGCACCCCTGGTGGCGCAGTGGTTGAGAGTCCACCTGCCGACGCAGGGGATGTGGGTTCCTGCCCTGGTCCGGGAGGATCCCACGTGCCACAGAGCATCTGGGCCCGTGGGCCATGGCCACTGAGCCTGCGCGTCCGGAGCGCTCCGCAACAGGAGAGGCCACAACAGTAAGAGGCCCGCGTACCGCCAAAAAAAAAAAAACAAACTAGGTATTACATGTATAAAAAACAAGATCCTACTGTATAGCTCAGGGAATTATATTCAATATCCTGTGATAAACCATAATGGAAAAGAATATATACGTGTATAACTGAGTCACTTTGCTGTAAAGCAGAAATTAAACATAACAGTGTAAATCAACTATACTTCAATAAAATTTTTAAACAACAGCTAGGTATTACAGACTCATGAAAAGATAAGGGATCATTATGATACACTTTGGTATAACTGGGCAGAAGAAAATAATTTTCTTACATACATAAGAGGATTGTAACTACAAGTAGGGAAGAAATGGATCTGCTTCATTCTGTACTCTTTAGACCACATTAGTAATACTGAGCAATACACTTACTCAATCAGAGTAACAATTTTTATCTAAGAGTTAAGATTTATAATGTAGAGTCCTGGAAATTATTTACAAAGTTTCTATTTCATTGGGTCTGAAGATGGGGCCTAGAAATCTGATTTTTTAAATGTTTCTAGAAAACAGCCAGAAAACAATTAACAAAATGGCAATAAGCACATACCTATCGACAATTACTTTAAATGTAAATGGACTAAATTCTCCAATCAAGACAGTGGCTGAACTGATTAAAAAAAAAAAAAAAAGACCTATCTAAATGCTGCCTACAAGAGACTCACTTCACATATGAGAAGAAACACAGACTAAAAGTGAAGGGATGAAAAAAAAGATAATCCATGCAAATGGAAACTAAAAGAAACCTAGGGTAGCCATACTTAGACAAAATAGGCATTAAGACAAAGATTGTAGTAAGAAATAAAGAAGGCCATTACATAACGATAAAGGAGTCAATATAACAAGAGGATACATGTGTAAATACTTATGTGCTCCCACCACAGGAGCACATAAATATAAAAAGCAAACATTAACAGACCTAAGGGAGAAATAGACTACAGTACTTTAATAGTAGGGAATGTTAATACCACACTTTCACCAACAGATAGGTCATCTAGACAGATAATCAATAGGAAACATTGGCCTTAAATGACACGCTGACCAGATGGACTTACAGACATATACAGGATATCCATCCAAAAGCAACACAATACACATTCTTCTCAAGTGGCACTGGAACATCCTCCAGGATAGATCATATGTCAGGCCTCAACCAAGTCTTTAAAAAATTAAAAAGACTGAAATCACATCAAGCATCTTTTCTGACCACAAAGCTATGAAACCACAAATCAGTTACATGAAGAAAACTAGAAAATTCACATATTTGTGGAGATTAAACAACATGCTACTAAATAACCAATGGTCAAAGAAGAAATCAAAAGAGAACTCAAATGACCTTGAGACAATGAAAACAGAAATACAATTTATCAAAACTTACAGGATGCAGCAAAAGTAGTTCTAAGAAGGAAGTCCAAAGCAATAAATGCCTACATCAAGAAACAAGAAAAATCTCCAAGAATCTAACAAGACACCTGAAGGAACTAGAAAAAGAAGAACAAATGAAGCATAAAGTTAGCAGAAGGAAGGAAATAACAAAGATTAGCACAGAAATAAATGAAATAGAGACTAAAATGAGAACAGAAAAGATCAATGCATCCAAAAGCTGCTTTTGTTAAAAGATAAACAAAACTGACAAACCTTAGCTAGACTCACCAAGAACAAAGGAGAGAGAACTCAAATAAATATAATCAGAAATTAAAGAGAAGATATTAAAACTGACACCACAGAAACACAAAGGATAATAAGACTACTATGAACAATTATATACCAACAAATTGAACAACCTACAAGGAATGGACAAATTCCTAGAAACATAAACCTAAGAGACTGAGTCATGAAGAAATATCAATAGAAAACTGAACAGACTCAGTGCTAATTAGAAGACTGAAATAATAACCAAAAACCTCCCAACAAACAAGAGTTCAGAACCAGATGGCTTCACTGGTGAATTTAACAAAACATTTAAACAATACCAATCCTTCTCAAACTATTCCCCAAAAAAATTAAAGAGAAAAGCACACTTCCAAACTCATTTTGTGGGCCAGCATTACCCTGACACCAAAACCAGAGTAGGACATTACAAAAAAAGATAATTACAGGTGAAAATCCCTGATGAACACAGATTCAAAAATCCTCAACAAAATATTAGCAAACCAACTCAACAATCCATTAAAAGGATCATACACCATGATCGAGTGGGATTTATTCCAGGCTGCAAGGATGTTTCAACATCCACAAATCAATCAATGTGATACACCACATTAACAAAATGAAAGATAAAAATCTTATGATCATCTTGATGCAGAAAAATGATCTGACAAAATTCCACATCCATTTATGATAAAAAAAGAAAACTCTCAATGAAGTGGGTAAAGAAGGAATGTACCTCAACATAATAAAGGCCATATATGAAAAGCCAACAGCTAACATTATATTCGTGGTGAAATACTGAAAGCTTTTCCCCAAAGATCAGGAACGAGGCAAGGATGCCCACTCTAGCCGCTTTTATTCAACAGAGTATTAGAACTCCTACAAAGAGCAAGAAAAAGAAAAGGCATCCAAATCAAAAAGGTAAATCAGAAAGTAAAACTGTTACTTTTTGCAGCTGACATGATATTATATAGAGAAAACCCTAGAGACTCCACCAAAACACTGTTAAAACTAAGAAACAAATTCAGTAAAGTTCCAGAATACAAAACCAATAATAGAAAAAAATCTGTTGGCTTCTATACACTAATAATATGAGAAAGAAATTCAGAAAACAATCCCATTTACAATTGCATTAAAAAGAATAAATACCTAGGAGTCAATTTAACCAAGGAGGTTAAAGACCTGTGGACTGAAAACAATCTAAGACACTGATGAAAGAAACTGTAGAAGATGAAATAACAGAATGGAATGAAATAATATCCCATGCTCACTGACTGGAAAAATTAATACTGTTAAAATGTCCATACTAACCGAAGCAATCTACAGATTCAATGCAATCCCTATCAAAATTCCAATGGAATTTTTCACAGACATAGAAAAAACAATCCTAAGATTTCTATGGAACAAACAGACAAAAATCTTAAGAACAAAGCTAGCGGCATCATGCTCCCTAATTTCAAATCGTTATTACAAAACTATTGTAATCAGAACAGTATGGTACTGGCATAAAAACAGACACATAGATCAATGGAACAGAATACAGAACCCAGAAATAAACTCATGAATATATGGTCAGTTACTTTACAACAAAGGTGCCAAGTATATGCAGTGGGGAAAGAACAATCTCTTCAATAAATGGTGTTGGGAAAACTGGACAACCACATGTAAAAACAATGAAACTGGAACACTATCTTACATAACACAAAAGTCAACTAAAAATGACTAAAGAATTGAATGTAAGAACTGAAACCATAAAACTCCTAGAAAACATAGGTGGTAAACAATCATCTTGGAAATGATTGTTTGGATTTGACACCAAAAGCAAAGGCAACAAAAGCAAAAATAAACAGTGGGACTACATCAAACTAAAAAGCTTCTGCACAGCAAAAGAAACCATCAACAAAATGAAAAGGCAAGCTGCCAAAAAGGAAAAAATATTCCAAATCATATATCTGATACGGAGTTAATATCCAAAATATATAAAGAACTCATAACTCAATAGCAAAAACACACCATCTGATTTTTAAAAATGGGCAGAGAATCTGAATAGACATTTTCCCAAAGGAGACATACAGATTTCCAACAGGCACATGAAAAGATATTCAACATCACTTAATCATCAAGGAAATGCAAATCAAAACCACAATGAGATATCATCTCACAAGAGTTAGAATGGCTATTATCAAAGAGACAAGTGGGCTTCCCTAGTGGCACAGTGGTTGAGAGTCTACCTGCCGATGCGGGGGACACGGGTTCGTGCCCTGATCCGGGAGGATCCCACATGCCGCGGAGCGGCTGGGCCCGTGAGCCATGGCCGCTGAGCCTGCGCATCCGGAGGCTGTTGCTCCGCAACGGGAGAGGCCACAACAGTGAGAGGCCCGCTTACCGCAAAAAAAAAAAAAAAAAAAAAAAAGCGACAAGAGAGAAGTGTTGGAGAGGATGTAGAGAAAAGGGAACCCTAGTGCACGGTCAGTAGGAATGTAAATTGGTGCAGCCACAATGGAAAATGGTATGCAGATTCCTCAAAAAAATTAAAAATAGAACCACCATATGATCCAGCAATTCCAATTCTACGTATTTATCCAAAGAAAATGAAAACACTAACTCAAAAAGGTATGTGCATCCCCATGTTGTTGCAGCATCATTTGGCAACAACAGTCATCATGACATGACAGCAGTCAACAACATGACAGCAGTCAACATCAACCTAAGTGCTCCTCAATGGATGAATGGATAAAGAAAACGTCACACTCACTCACACACACACACACACACACACACACACACACACACACACACAGGAATATTATGTAGCCAAATAAAAGAAGGAAATCTTGCCATTTGCAAAAACATGGCTGGACTCTAATGGCATTACACTAAGTGAAGTAAGTCAGACAGAGAAAGACAAATACCATATGATCTCATTTACATATGAAATCCAAAACAAAAAAAGAAGTTCACAGATACAAAGAACAGATTGGTGATTGCCAGAGGCCGGGGGTGGGGGGTGGAGGGTGGGCAAAATAGATAAAAGGGGGGTCAATAGGTACAAACTTCCAGTTATAAAATAAATAACTCATGGGGCTGTAATGTACAGCAAGGTGACTACAGTTAACAAAATTGCATATCTGAAAGTTGCTACTAAGAGAGTAGATCATTTTGCAATATATATAAATATCGAATCATGTTGTATACCTAATACCAATAAATTGCTATATGTCAACTACATTTCAATTTTTTTTTTCTTTCACCTGGTAAGGATCACTTTATTAGATCAAGTGAAAGTCTCAGGAGTATTACAAATGGAATTGTAAGAGGAGATGCAGGTTGGAAGAAATGGGCCTTTGCAAACAGATCAACTGAATCAAGCCCAGAAGTCAGTGAATTGCGTACCATCATGTAATAGTGATAGATTTTAAAAATAGCTTTTTTTTGAAAAACTATGTGTTAATTGTGTACACAAATAAATAGGAGTAAAACTTAGTTTCCTCCCTCAGGAGATTATAATGTCATTGGGGAAACAAATATATCAAATGGCTATAAAACAAGGCAGAATTAAATAAATGTTTAAAGAAGCAACAAGGTATGCATTGTAAAAATGTAGAGGATAGGGCTATCATTCTCCATTTGAACATTTCAAGGATAATACAAACACAGTGACCCAATATAGAACTCATCATTTGTGCCCAAAACAGTCTACCTCCTATACTCTAGCTCATTCTATCTTTCCTAAATTCCTTTTTTTAACTTTATTTTTTTATACAGCAGGTTCTTATTAGTTATCCATTTTATACATATTAGTGTATACATGTCAATCCCAATCTCCCAGTTCATCACAGTACCACCCCCACCCCACCCCCAGCCACCTTGCTCCCTTGGTGTCCAGACGTTTGTTCTCTACCTCTGTGCCTCAATTTCTGCCCTGCAAACCGGTTCATCTGTACCATTACATTTCAATTTTAAAAAAAGAAAAAAGTTTCTATTTCATATGTATCAAATACATATCCTATATACATATGCATATAAAAAGAAATTAATACAATGAACTCCCATATATCCACTGCCCCTGTTTTAAACACTGCTCTTTACCAGGACCTTAGAAGCCCCCTGATCTCATCCTCTTCCCTCCCCTAAGGTAACTGTTAGCCTGACTTCTGACTTCTGTGTTAATCATTCCCTTGCTTTTCAGATTAGTTTTGCCTTTAATACACATATATATACATACATATATAAATGTATATATCCCTGAACAATGTATTTTTGGTTTTTAAAAACTTAATCGAAATCACAAACCTAGATACACAAGGGCAGGGTACCCTTATAGATGAAGGACAGTAAGGAAGGATAGGGAAAGATAAACTGAACAGTCTCTGTGTCACTCTGTGTCCAGTTTCAGCCTTCCAGAAAGCTAAGAGAATTCGTCTCTGGAAAAGTTATGAGTTATGAGGCCAAGTTATGAGGCAAAGACATGAATCCTGGAAAACACAGGTCAACCACAGTCAAGGCTTCTAGCTGGGTAATGTAGGTTAGTATCATTGAACCTACAACAGAAATACAGATGAGAGAGCAGGCTCTGTTCATCTTTTGTTTCTAAGCTCACTACGGCCACCCACCAGAACTTAGCAGTAGGTCAAAGCAGAATATATCTGAGAGGTGAACCAGTATCCTCAACTGAGCCACACAGCAGGGCATGAGGGGAAAGCTGGAACTTCCATAGTACATAGTCAAGGCAAGCTAAGAACAGATCAATTCTGGACCAAGCTCACCAGAGTATTCTGTCCTCAGCTTAAAAAGACAACCGTGACAGCAAGCACCTTGGTAATTCTGCATTTCTAGGTCCTCATTCACAGCCCTCCAACTGGAGTGGTTGCCCTCTATATACAGTACACAGCCAGCACCTTGGAATCTCCTAAAAGTAGCTCTGGGGATTCCCCTCATCTCCCTCCTTCTTGGATCTCCTGTTTCCTATACCCCACTGTCTTCCTTTTTCTTAATTTACTCTCAATTGGTGTTTCTCATTTCTCATCCTCCAATAGCTATTTTTTTTGGCCGTACCACACGCCTTGCAGAATCTTAGTTCCCCAAGCAGGGACCGAACCCACACCCTCGGCAGTGAAAGCAGGGTCCTAATCACTGGACCGCCAGGGAATTCCTTCCAGTAGTTTTTAATAAAGGGGACAAGAGAAGTAAATATTTTCAGACCTTGCATGTCTGAAAATATCTTTATTCCAGTTGGCCATAATTTGGCTGAGTACATACTTCTAAGTTCAAAATCATTTTCCTTCAGAATTCTGAAGGCATTGCTCCACTGTTTTCTCATGTCTAGGTTGCTGCATAAAAATCCAAAGCCATTCTGATTCCTTATCCTTTATACATAACCTGTTTTTTGCATTCTCGAATCATCTCTTTGCCTTCCAGTGTTTCGAAGTTTCCTAATGATGTATCTTAGCATGGGTATATTTTCACTTATTCGGTTGGACACTCAGTAGGCACACTCAATCTGAAAACTCTAACCTTCAATTTTGAATAACTTTCTTGAATTATTTATTATTTTCTCCTTTTCATTTCTCCTCTTTTATCTGGATCTTCTTGGTATGGGTATTGAAATTCAGGAATAGTTTGCTAAGTGCGCTCTCTTTTATTTTCCACGTGTCTTTTCACTCTACTTTTTGGGAGATTTCCTGAACATTATCTTACAGTGCTCCTAAAATTTCATTTCTACTATAATATTTTAAATTCTTTTCTTTGTTGTCTGATTATGCCTTTTACAGAATCCTTTTTTTACTTCCACCTCATCTCTTATCTTTCGTAATATATTAATAATGGGGAGAGTTTTCTTTCCTCCTTGCAAAGTCTCTTCCAAGTGCTTTTCCCTGTTTATTTGTTTCAGTTCCCATCTTCCATCTTCAATATAAGAGGCTTTCCTTAAATAACTGGTAATACTTGGGTGTTTGCTTATGATTAAGAGCAGGGGACTAAAAAGCTTGTAATTGAACTTGTGGGTGGGGCTTGGTAATTTAGATCTTCAAAGAAATTCATGTCAGGTGTTTTCTCTAGGGCTACTTAGAAACCCCTGAGAACATTTCAATCTCCTATTGGCTACCAGCATTCTATGAACCTAGAAGAGAAATGGAGATGAGAGTCGGAGTGGGGGTGAGGCGATGCCCCCAGATTCAGTATGCATAAATCATTTATTCTTCTATTTCCATCACAGTTATGACTTTTATTTCCCAATATTATTTCCAAATTCTTTGGGATTTGGAAACAAGAAACCGAACTTTCCCAAATCACAAGTTATTCTCTATTTTTCATAAGACTTCACTTATTTTTAAATAATAATGAGTGACCATAAAAATACATAAAGAATCATTTTTCTGCAATAAGGTTATAATAAAAGTTTCAAAGGTTTTCTGTTTCTAAAAAATCCAGTAATAAATCCATGCACATTTATTATGAACCAATATACTGTGGTAAGATTATGTATCAGAAAAACATGTAAAAATGATCTCTATCTGAATTAGTCATGGGATGATAAAAGACTTTAGGAGAGAGTGATATCATCACAATGGCGGAACAGGAGTTTTCTACTGTCATCTCCCCAAAGAACACCAATTATGATAACCACCCACAGACAAAAGAGCCTTTGTAGAAATCCAGGAGTCCAGGAGAGATGTTCCAGCACACCGTTGAAACAAAAAAGACCAAAACTACCCTGTGAGGAGGGTAAGAGGAAATGTTTGACTTAACGTACCATCTCTCCCACAAGGGGGCAGGGCTCAGTGCCAAGAGAGCCCTTCTTGCCCAGTGATTTCTCCTGCAGGGGAACATGAGAACATGTGAGTGCTTGGCTTCACCAGCTGTGTGGTACGCTGCCAGTGAGGCCCATTTCTCTGGCCCCATCCAGAATACCGAGTTGTGAGCTCAGGGCAGTGAGCGGCTAAGAGAAAAACAGCCAGGGGTCAGCAGTGAACACCTCAAAGTGACAGAGATCATACTAACCACTTTGTGCACTCTATTATAGGCCTGCCCATGAGCTACTGGGAATGCCTCTCCAGTGCATCCCCACACCTGGCTCCTGGGCACCCCCAGCACCCCACATGCCTCACCTATAAACCCTCCCACCCACAGACAGCTCCCTGAATGCTCCCCATGTCAACAAGAGCAAGCCTTTGCAGACGGCTAGTGAGCATGCCTAGAAAGCCAATTCAGGAGAAACCACAAACTTGAGCATTGAGCTCTGGCCTAGGGAAAGCAAAAGGGAGGCTGTCAGCACCCACTGAGCTTTGCAGGACAAAGCGAAGGCATACAAGCTTAAGAATTCTGCCACAAGAGAGTACAAGGAACGTGGAGCAAGTGTACGCATAGAAGAGGTATGAGAAAGCCTCAGAATCCCTGATGGGTGACAGAAGGTATTTCTTTCTAAAAGCCACTCAGTAAAGACTGGAGAAGGTGACTGCTTCTTCAAATGTGAAGACACAATGCAAGATTTCAAGGAAGATGAAAACTCAAGAAAACGTAACAATACAAAAGAAACAATATTTTCTAGTAGCCAAACCCAAAGAAATGGAGAACAGCAATTTACACAATAAGAATTCAAAGTAGTTGTTTTAAGGAAGTTCAGGGAGCTACAAGAAAACATAGAAAGACAATTCAATAAAATCAGGAAACAAAACTTTTTTTAAAAGAAGACAAGTTTAATAGAATGATAGAAATTAAAAAGAACCAAACAAATTCTGGAGCTGAAGAATACAATGCATGAAATGAAAAATACAACAGAGAACATCAAAAAAATGAATCAAGCAGAATGAATCTGTGAAGTAGAAGGCAGGAGGACTGTTTAAATTATCCATTCAGAGAAGAACACAGAAAAATGAAGAAGAATAAGGAAAGCCTATATGAACTACGGGACACCATTAGGAGAAATAATCTATGTACTACTGCAGTCCCAGAAGGGGAAAAGAGGGAGAAAGGGCAGAAAGCTTATTTAAAGAAATAATGGCTGAGAATTTCACAAATCTGAGGAGAGATCTGGACATCCAAGTTCATGAAACTCACAGTTCCCCAAAAAGATTCAATCCTAAATGTCTTTCTCCAAAACACATTTCAAAACTGTCTAAAAATCAAAGACAAAGAATTTTAAAAGCAGTAAGAGGAAAAAAAATCCTCACTTATGAGGGAATTCCCATAAAACCATCAGTGGATTTCTCAACAGAAACCTACAGGCCAGAATAGGGGGTAAGATATACCCCAGGCACAAGTACTGAAAGATAAAAAACTTCCCATCAAGAATATTACCTGACAGGGACTTCCCTGGTGGCGCAGCAGTTAAGAATCCACCTGCCAATGCAGGGGACATGGGTTCGATCCCTGGTCCAGGAAGATCTCACATGCCGCGGAGCAACTAAGCCAGCGCGCCACAACTACTGAGCCTGTGCTCTAGAGCCCGCGAGTCACAACTACTGAAGCCCGTGCACCTGGAGCCTATGCTCCACAACAAGGGAAGCCACTGCAATGAGAAGCCCATGCACCACAACAAAGAGTAGCCCCCGCTCGCCGCAACTAGAGAAAGCCCACACAAAGCAACGAAGACCCAACACAGCCAAAAATTAAAAACAAACAAAAAAAATTACCTGGCAAAGTTGTCCTTCAGAAATGAAAGAAAGATTAAGATGCTCCCAGGCAAACAAAAGCTGGAGTTCATCACCACCATACCTGCCTTACAAAAAATGCTGAAAGGAGTTCTACAAGCTGAAATTAAAGGATGCTAATTAGTAACATGAAAATATACAACAGACTGGTAAAGTAAGTATGTAACCAAATTCAGAATATTTTAATACTGTAATATGTTGGTGTTTTAACCACTTAACTCCATATATAGAATAAAGGGCAAAAGTATGAAAAATAACTATAGCTACCATTAGTTACTTGTAAACTAGTTATAAATTCTGACATCAAAAACATAAATGATGGAGAGATAAAATGGTCATTTTTGTATGCATTCAAAGTTAAACTGTTAACAGCGTAAAATAAACTGTTATATCTACAGATGTTGTAATATAAGCCTAATATTAACAAAGGAAGAAAACCCTGCAGTAGGTAAAGAAAAAATAAAGAGAAGGGAATCAAGCTATGGAAAATCATCAATTTACAAAGGAAGACAGCAGGAGAAGATAGGAACAAGGAAACTATAAAACAGCCAGAAAACAATAAGACAGCATTAATAAGTCCCTACCTATCAATAATTACTTAATGTAAATGGATTAAATTTTCCAATCAAAAGGTACAGAGTGGCTGCACAAATAAAAAACAAGACCCAACTGTGTGACGCATATAAGAGACAAACTTCAGCTTTAGGTACAAACATAGTCTCAAAATGAAGGGATAGAAGAGATATTCCATACAAATGGAAACCAAAAGAGAGCACGAGTAGCTGTATTTATTTCAGAGAAGATACTTTATCCCAAAAGTTGAAAAGAGAGACAAAGAAGATTACTATATAATGACAAAGGGGTCAATTCACCAAGAGGACAGAGCAACGATATGTGTGTTTGTGTATATGTACATCTAACAATGGTGCAACTACATATCTTAAGCACATAAAAAGGGAGAAACAGACAACAGTGTAATAATAGTAGGGGACTTTGGTGCCCCACTTAAATGGATAGATCACCCAGACAGAAAACCAGTATACAGAACATCCCACCCCCAAAGCAGCAGAATACACATTCCCAAGCACACACAAAACATACTCCAACTCAGATCATACATGCAGTCACAAAACAAGTCTTATTTAGCAAATTTAAAAAACTGAAATCATACCAAGTACCTTTTTCTGACCTAGATGGTATGGAACTAGAAATCATTAATAGGAGGAAAACTGGAAAATTCAAAAATGTGTGAAAATTAAACAACACATCCCTGAACAACCAATGGATTAAAGGAGGAATCAAAAAGAAAATTTTAAAAATCTTGAAACAAATGAAAAAGAAAACACAACATACCAAAATGCATGGGATGCAACAAACGCAGTTTTAAGAGGGAAGTTTACAGCTCTAAATGCCTATATTAAGAAAAAGAAAGATCTCAAATAAACGACCTAAACTTACACCTCAGGAAACTAGAAAGAGAAGATCAAACTAAGCCCAAAGTTAGCAGAAGGGAAGAAATAACAATGATGAGAGCAGTAATAAGTAAAATTGAGACCAGGAAAATAACAGAAAAATCAACAAAACTAAGAGCTGGTTTTTGACAAAATAAACAAAATTCAAAATCCTTTAGCCAAAAACAGAAGACTCAAACAAAATCAGAAGTGAAAGAGGAGACATTACATCCGATACCACAAATACAAACGATCAGAAGAGACTACTATAAAACAACTGTATGCCAACAAATTGGGATAACCTAGATGTAATGGACAAGCTCCTAGAAACAAAAACCCTACCAAGACTGAATCATGAAAAAACCGAAAATGTGAACAGACCAATAAGGAGCAAGGAGACTGATTCAGTAATTTAAAAAACTCCTAACAACAGGAACAGCTGGTTTCACTAATAAATTCTACCCAATATTTGAAAGAATTAATAACAATCCTTCTTAAACTCTTGCAAACAACCAAAGAGGAGGAAACTCATTTTACCAGGCCAGCATTATCCTGATACCAAAGTCAGATACTGACACTACAACAGAAGAAAACTATAGGTAAACATACCTGATGAATATGATACAAAAATTCTCAGCAAAATACAAGCAAACTCAATTCAATAGCACATTAGAAGGTCACCATGTTCAACTGAAATTTATCCCCAGGATGCAAGAATGGTTCCACATCTGCAAATCAACAAATGTGACTTAACAGAATGAAGGTTGAAAATTGTAGTATCATCTCAATAGATGCAGAAAAATCATTTGACAAAAATTCCACAGCCTTTCATGATAAAGACTCTCAACAAAGAGGGTACAGAAGAAACATACATCAACATAATAAAGGCCAGACAACAGTTAATATCATACTCAATGGTGAAATGCTGAAAGTCTTTCCTGTAAGATCAGGAATAAGACAAGGATGCCCATTCTCACCATTCCTATTCAACACAGTACTGGAAGTGTTAACCCAAAGCAACTAGTCAAGAAAAGGAAATAAAAGACATGCAAATCAGAAAGAAAGAAGAAAAGTGTCTCTGTTTGCAAATGACATGACCTTATATATAGAAAATCCTGAAGACTATACCAAATATCTGTTAAAACTAATCAACAAATTCAGTAAAATTACATGATACAAAATCAACATACAGAAATCAACTGCATTTCTATTCATTCACAACGAAATACTGAAAAATGAAAACAATCCCCTTTATAATAACACTGAAAACAGTAAAATACTTAGAAATATATTTAACCAACAAGGTGAAAAATCTATTTTCTAAAAACTATAAGACACTAATGAAAGAAACTGAAGAAGACACAAATAAATGGATTATATCCCATGATCATAAACTGGAAGACAACACTGTTAAAATGACCATACTGGGACTTCCCTGGTAGTCCTGTGGTAAAGAATCTGCCTTCCAATGTAGGGGACGCAGGTTCAATCCCTGGTCAGGGAACTAAGATCCCACACACCACGGGGCAACTAAGCCTGCGCGCCACAACTACTGAACCCGCGCGCCTCAACAAGAGACCCCACATGCCACAAAACTACAGAGCCCACACTCTCTGGAGCCTGCACACCACAACTACAGAACCCACGCGCCACAACTAGAGAGAAGTCTGAGTGCTGCAACTAGAGAGAAACCCGAGCCAACCGCATGCTGTTACGAAAAGATCCCACATGACTCAACAAAGATCCTGTGTGCCACAACTAAGACCCGACGCAGCCAAATAAATAAATAAATAAAATGACCATACTACCCCAAAGCCATCTATAGATTTAATGCAATCCCTATGAAAATTCCAATGGCATTTTTTACAGAAATAGAAAACAATTCTAAAATCTGTATGGAACCATGAAAGACTTAAATAACCAAAGCAATCCTGAGAAAGAAAAAAAAAAAACACACTTCCTGATTTTTAACCATATTACAAAGCTATAGAAATCAAAACAGTATGACACTGCGTTAAAAACTGACACATAGATCAATGAAACAGAATTGAGAGCCCAGAAATAAACCCATGCATATGTGGTCAACCAATATTTGACAAGGGAGTCAAGAATACTCAATAGGGAAAGGACAGTCTCTTCATTAAATATTACTGGGAAAACTGGATATTTACACGCAAAAGAACAAAAGCAAAACCCTCTCTTACACTACTCACAAAAATGAACTCAGAAATGGAATATTGAAGACTTAAATGTAAGACCTTAACCCATAAAACTGCTAGAAGAAAATACGATTAAAAGATCCTTGACATTTTCTTGGTGATGATTTTTTTAGATATGACACCAAAAGGAAAAATCAACAAATGGGACTACATCAAACTAAAAAGCTTTGGGACTTCCCTGGTGGAGTAATGGTTAAGAATCTACCTGCCAATGCAGGGGACACAGGTTCGATCCTGGTCTGTGAAGATCCCACATGCCATGGAGCAACTAAACCCATGCACCACAACTACATGCATTCTAGAGCCCATGAGTCACAACTACTGAGCCTGCACACCACAACCACTGAAGCCAGTGTGCCCTAGAGCCCGTGCACCACAACTACTGAGACCATGCACAACTACTGAAGACCGCGTGCTCTAGGGCCCGCATGCCGCAACTACCAAGCCCGTGTGCCACAACCACTGAAGCCCGTGCACCTAGAGCCTGTGCTCCACAACAAGAGAAGCCACTGCAAAGAGAAGGCCGTGCACCGCAACGAAGATTAGCCCCCGCTCACCAAAACTAGAGAAAGCCCACGCGCAGCAACGAAGACCCGATACAGCCAAAAATAAAGAAAATTTTAAAAAAAAACAACTGTTGCACAGCAAAAGAATCAACAAAATGAAAAAGTGATCTACAGGACAAAATATTTGCAAATCACGTATTTCATAAGGGTTAATGTAAAGAACTCATACAACTCAATAGTAAAAAGCAAATAATCTGATTAAAAAATGAGCAGAGGACCTGAATAGACATTTTTCCAAAGACATATAAATGGCCAACAAGTACATAAAAAGATACTCAACATCACTAAATATCAGGGAAATGCAAATCAAAGCCTCAATGAGGTATCACCTCACACCTGTTAGAAAGGGTATGATCAAAAAACAAGAGGTAAGTGTTGATAAGAATGTGGAAAAGGGAACCCTTGTGTATTTTGGGTAGTAATGTAAATCGGTAGAGCACTATGGAAAACAGTGTTGAGATTCCTCAAAAAATTAAAAATAAAACTGCCATATGATTCAGCAATCCCACTTCTGGGTATACTTCCAAAGGAAATGAAATCACTGTGTCAAGAGATATCCATACTCCCCATGTTCATTACAGCATTATTCACAATACTGAGGACATGGAAATAACCCAAGGATCTACTGATGGATAAAAAATGGATATATAGAGCTTTCCTGGTGGCACAGTGGTTGAGAGTCCGTCTGCCAACGCAGGGGACGCAGGTTCGTGTCCCGGTCCAGGAAGATCCCACATGCCGCGGAGCGGCTCGGCCCGTGAGCCATGGCCGCTGAGCCTGTGCGTCCGGAGCCTGTGCTCCACAACGGGAGAGGCCACAACAGTGAGAGGCCCGCGTACCGCCAAAAAAAAACGGATATATACACATACACTAGAATATTATCCAGTCATTAAAAAAAATGAAGGAAATTCTATTTGGGACATCAATGGACCTTGAGAGCACTATGAGGTGAAATGAGTTAGAGAAAAACATTTACTGTCTGATATCACTTATATGTGGAACCTATAAAGCCAAACTCATAGAAACAGAGAATGAATGGTGTTTGCCAGGGACTGGGGATTGGGGAAATAAGAAGATACTGGCCAAGAGGTACAAATTTCCAATTATAAGATGAATAAATTCTGGGGATCTAACGTACAGCATAGTAACTACAGTCAATACTGTGTTATATACTTGAAAGTTGCTAAGAGAGTACATCTTAAATGTTCTCACCACACACCCACACACAAATAGCAATTATGTGAGGTGACAGAGATATTAACTAACCCTACTATAGCAATCATTTCGAAATACACGTGTTCCAAATCATCACGTTGTACATCTTTTTTTATTTTGGAATATAGTTAACAATGTGCTAGTTTCAGGAGTACAGCAAAGTGATTCAGTTATACATATAGATGTAACTATCCTTTTTCAAACTCTTTTCCCATTTAGGTTATTACAGAATATTAAGCAGAGTTCCCTGTGCCATACAGTAAGTCCTTGTTGGTTACCTATTTTAAATATAGCTGTGTGTACCTGTCAATCCCAAACTCCCAATCTATTCTATACCTCCTCCCGCCACCCTTCTCCCCAGTAACCGTAAGTTCATTCTCTAACTCTGTGAGTCCGTTTTATAAATAAGTTCGTTTGTATCACTTTTTTTTTTAGATTCCACATATAAGTGATATCATATGATATTTGCCTTTCTCTGTCTGACTTACTTCACTTAATATGATAATCTCCAGGTCCATTCATGTTGCTACAAATGGCATCACGTTGTACATCTTAAACTTACATGTTATACATCGATTATACCTCAAGAAATCTGAGGGGAAAAAAAGACCTTATAAAAGAAACATTAATACAAAATAAATGCCAAATAAAAATCCTCGTAAAAATCCTTGTAAAATATTTAGAAGTTACCATTCTAAAAATGAAATTTTTTAATGTACCATGTATTACTTGTCCTGTTCAACAGTCTTTCATAACAAATATTCCAGATGCAGAAAAATTTCATTCATTTGTGTTGACATTGGTCAAATTCAGAGTGTATCAAAAAGCATCCCTCAAGTTGAGTGTTAGGGTACACATTGCTTCATGTAAACTCCTATTTTTTTTTTTTAACAACAAACTATTTTGTCTGCTTACTCTGGTTTTGGTTTTGCTTTGAAATACCGCTTTTACTATTTCAGCTTTTAGATTAAGTTCTCATTTCATATTGGAGTATTCCACAAAAACTTTCAAACCTTCTTTTCAATTCCTGTTATTTCCACAAAAAAAAAAAAAAAACAAACCCACAGTCTATTAGAGAATATGCTGAACTTGAAAACACCAACAAACATTATTGGGTAATATTTATATATACAACATTGAGATCTCATAGCAAGGTTAACAGTACTACGCAGAATATTATGTTGTAACTGCCAGTTTACAGATTTATTTTGCTCCCAAATTTGTTATTTCTTGGGACACCACTCATAGGATTTATAATGCATATAAACTTATTTTACTTGTAAGAATACCTGTTAGCAGCAGGTAGAGCAATGAAAACATATTTATAAGATGGCAAGAACTATGAGTAAGACCAACTGATTAAACCGTGATGCTTTTCTCCCAGATGTTTCTGTCTCAGTTCCTAGACCTTTACTTTCTACTCAGTGTCAGCATGCCCCTTTCTTGCTTTCCACTTGATGCCAGTGGAACTCTCAGAACCAATGGTATCCAATAATATGTCAAGCTGTAATTCTTGGGAAATTTTTAAATCCTTTTTTATTTTCCTGATTTTTTAAATGACTTTCCTCAGGATTTGAGATTCAAATAAACATAAAATTTCCTGAGAAATTCTAGGAATGCCTTCCCATAAGGAAATGCTACTCTATCCAGAGATCATTGCTTTGAGCCTTCAGCATCTGTCCCAAGGTGAACAGCATCCATTGGGAGTTACTAACCAGCAATATTCACCCAGTCTTCCTTATTTTATCGCCCTCGTATCCCAATTTCCAGGAATACCTGGCACTGCCCAGTTCTTGAGCTTCTTGAGGATTTACAGGGTAAATATAATTAGTTTCAGTTTTTCCTTCTGCCAATTTACGGGTCATGATTCTTGGGGGTCAAGATAAATTTCCATTCACTCTTGCTTGGGCTTTTCAGTTTTTCAAATTGTACTGTTCTTATCTCCTTTCCTAACGTTCTGTCCTTTGGATCTTTACTAGTTTTAGTGGGGTTTCAATAGGGAGCAAGATCAGGAGTCAATCTACCATCTTAATCCAACAGGAATCTTCATTTTAACAAGTATCTTAAGTGACTGTGTTGCAGGTAGTCTCAAAACACACTTTCAAACACTAAACTAGAAGACAGTCAGGAGAAAGTGCCCAGAAGAGTGAAAACACTGAGAAATACTTGAAGAAGCTGAGACGGTTTATCAAGGGGAATATGCTGGGAGCTACAACAGCTACTTCAACAGCTAAAGAGCTAATGGCGGAAGAGAAGTTAGGCTTGTTCTCTATGCCTCCAAGGAAAGCTAGAACCAGTGTGGGAAAACTGCAAACCAGAGATCTGGTACAAGATAGAGAAGGACTTCTTAACAGACAAAACTATCCCAAAGAGGAATGAACTGTCCTGGGAAGCAAGAAACTCAAGAACAGGCTGCACAGCTATCACTTATTCGGGATGCCACCAATAGCATCTAAGCCCCAGATGGTGGTGTGGTCCAACCGGTTGCTGAGGCAAGACTCACACACGTGAAAAACAAAGAATGCATAATTAAACGCTAGAAGGATGAAATTACAAAAATAGAGTCATTTTAGACACACTGCGTGAAAGCTCTCAAATACAAAGGATTAGGCACACTTGGAATATAACAGGTAATGACTGCCTGGTCCTAAATTTCCTTTTCTTAGTCAGAACATAAATTTATTTTCCACACAGAATCTGAACTGAGATGTGCATTTATCCCTAGATTTATGTTGAGGTGTTGAAAAGTGACAAAGTGATGAGTTCTTGATTGCTATGAAAATGTCCCCATGAGCCACAAACTTTAATTACTAAGCCATCATTTCTTTACCTAAAATGCATGTTGGCTTAAAAACAGGTCTCCCTCCCTGTTCTGTTCTCCTCCCCTCCTCCAATCAAGGAATAAAGAGAGGACGGAGCACAGTGAACAAGGGAACTGGCATGATGTGAGGCTGGAGCAGTAAGCAGAGAGGCCAGATCAGGGGGTGGGGCTGGAAGGGAGGATTGTTGTGGATCAAGTCAAATATTTCAGGTTTATTCTAAGTATAAAGGCAAACCATAGAAGAGTTTCAAGCAGGAGTTTGACGTGATCAGGTTTTATATTTTTTAGAATATCTTTTGTGTGAAGAATAAAGTATTACACATTTGGGCAGACCAATTAGAAAGCAGTATCCAGGTGAGAGAGAAAGGTTGTGTGGACTAGGATGACAGAGGTAGAGATGAAGTAACCAGGTTTGAGAAATTCTACCTGAGAGGTAGAAATAAGAGAATGCTGAGAGGTCTTAAAGATGATCCCAAGTACCCTGCATGAGCATCTGGATAAATGGTGGACCCAGTTCCCAGGGAAGTATATACTGTCAGATGTAAACTGCTGGAAGTATAAGGAGAAAAGGAACCCCTTTTTGAGTGGATTAGGTTTGAAAACGTGTGAGTCACCTAAGTGTGAATGTCTCACAAGCTCCGCTTCATCATTTCTCACTGAGTATCTCCACTAAAGCTTCAAACTCAGGATGCTGGCAATCAAAATCTTATCGTTCTTCTGCATCTGCTCCATCTGCTAATTAATGCCACCAGTTGTGAGGGATGTTACAGATGGGGTTCCTACCTGTGACAAAGAAGGTTGAAATATAAAACACCTGAGGTCTCACTGATATGACTTATTCCGTGACTCACAGATTCATCCGTAACACTGGAGTTATTCTTGCCACAAAGGTTAACCTTAAAGTTAACTCCTACCTCTGCCTGCAAACATTTAAAACTATTTGAAAACAAATATGAAAGAATTAAAGGATGATTTTATCCACAGACTGCTTTGCTAGAAATAAGACAGACTTTGGAACTGATCCAAAGAAAACAGATTCTAGAGTTAAATGTTAATTCTTAATTAACTGTCCTGTTTTCCTGAAGTAAAAACTTAATTATTGATATTTTCCAGCAGACGATCTTTACGTCCTATTATAGCACAACACTGCCACCTTCTGGAAGGAATCACAAGGAAAATGTTTTTATTCCTAATCAAGTTTGTGAGAAAGTCTGCAAGTTTCTGAAAGAAAATGAAAAGGGATTATGTTTATTTTATCTTTTTTAGCTCCATCACATTTGGATAAAAATCACTGGTAAAGAGAAAAAAAAAGGGACACAACCTTACTGTTTCCCTAAATAAAAAGCACAAAATGACATTTACTTTTTTGGTTTTGCTTACCTGGGTGAGGGAAAGGTGATGATGAAGAGATAGCAAAAGGTAGTTTTTGAGGTGAGGTATACCTTGGTTATAGTTGCCGTTACACAAATCTATACATGTATTAACATTTACAGAACTAAGGGGCTTCCTGGTGGCACAGTGGTTAAGAATTCACCTGCCAATGCAGGCGACACAGGTTCAAGCCCTGGTCCAGGAAGATCCCACATGCGGCTGAGCAACTAAGTCCATGAGCTACAACTACTGAGCCTGCGCTCTACAGCTCATGAGCCACAACTACTGAGCCCATGTGCCAGAACTACTGAAGCCCACGCGCCTAGAGCCCGTGCTCCACAACAAGAGAAGCCACCGTAATGAGAAGCCTGTGCACCACAACGAAGAGTAGCCCCCGCTCGCCACAACTGAAAGCCTGCGTGCGGCCGCGAAGACCCAACACAGCCAAAAATAAAGTAAAATAAATTTATTAAAAAAATAAAAATTCACAGAACTAAACCAAAAGGTGAAAGTCAATTTTACTATATGATAATTTTTAAAAGACAGATACAGACTAAGAAAATAAAAATAGTGCCATATGTTTATAGAAAGGAGAAAAATCATAAAGTTAAAATACAAAAGTATTCACGTAAAATTCAACAGTTTTGCCATTTATAGCCCAAAGGCCTGTGGCCCAAATAAAATCTGAAAGGTCCTAATCTAACATAAGCATGTTGAAATATTTAAATATGGACCTGGAAGTGTCTCTAAAGGCTACTGACGTACACTAGAAGTAAATCACTTTGTCCCCAGTATCGAAAAGTCTAATGAAAGGTAACAATCTATTACCAAAAACTAGGAATTAATATTCACCTTTGTCTGGTAACCTCAAAAAAAAAGTCTTACAAAGGCATTTTTATGGGATTGTGTTTTGTCTTACTCAAAGAGCTGAGGCATAAACAGGCCAAGGTGGGTACTCAGCATCTATGTAATCTTGGTATTTGCTGGATGCTAGGGAAATCACATACAAATCTAAGTTATATTCAAGTTCCAAGAGTCTGGAGCATCCAAATGCATTTGGGGACCTTTCTAGTGCATCTGTAGATGCCAAATGCCATAAGGTGCCAAGAGCCCACAAGATGGATGATCAGGTGAGAGCCCAGATGACAAATGGACCCAAACTGAGAGCAAAAGTCACATTAACATATTTGTTCCTTCCATCTCTCCTGATAATACGCTTGCTGTTTACCATGGGGTGTGGGCTGTAACAGTGATGAGGAAATACTAAACAGGAGTTTATGAAAGATGTTGCAAATGAGGGGGAGGGGAAGAGGGAGGGTCTGGCAGGCATGAGATCTTAGTTTTCTAAGATCTGGTTGAGTCATACTGCTGTCTATCTACACTTCCCCATTTATCTCAGGGAGGCCAGTTACTGCGAGGGATCCCCGTACCCAAAACAACTTACACTTCCAACATCAGGGGAATCGTTGAAAAAATGCTTGTACAGTAATAACAGAATAATAGTGGCCATTTCCCATCCTTCACTAGTTAATGACATGGATACCTCTGCACCGGCGGAGGTGAACTTGCTTGTCAGAAGCAGCAGTATTCACAGCATACCTGAGTAACTGCCAGAGTACCCAACTAAAGCAGCAGGATGGTAACAGAACAATCCAGAACTTTGCAACAAGTATGCGAACTCACCTCCATCTTACCATCTGCCATGATGAGTAATTTGCCCAAAAAGACTGAATACACAGAGTTAACAAAAAAAAAAAAACAAACAAACAGGAGCTTAGATCATAAAGAAGTTTAGGATTTGGGAACCTATCCAGATAAACCTGTTATTTAATCTGAATTCTAGTACATAATTTTAAAACTCCAAGATCTCCAAGTCCTAAGACAAAAACCCCTACATCCCTTCAACTAGGAGATGGCTCTTTGAATTTATAGTTTTAGAAAGGTAAATGTGGTAATTAATACTTGCCTAAATTACACATTTTATTTAAATCTCATATTTTATGTGAATGACGAAAAACACTGAAGCATATGAATGTCCCTCAAAATATTAAACAGAGAACTACCCTATGACCCAGCAATTCCACTTACGGTACACACTCAAAAGAGCTCAAAGAGATAACTGTACCAATGTTCGAAGAAGCACTAGTCATAATAGCCAAAAGATGTAAACACCCCAAATGTCTATGAACTAATGAACGGATAAACAAAATATGATATAGGCATACAATGGAATATTATTTACCCTTAAAAAGGAAGAAAATTCTGCAATATGCTACAGTATGGATGAACCTTAAAGACATTATGCAAATGAAATAAATCAGACACAAAAGGACAAATATTTTATGATTCCAGAGGCAAAAGGTAGAATGGTGGTTACAAGGGGCTGGAGAGAGGGGGGGGATGGGGAGTCATTATTTAACAGGTATACAGGGTTTCGGTTGAGGAAAATGAAAGTTCTGGAGAGGATGGTGGTGATGGTTGCACAACAACGTGAATGTACTTAATGTCACTGAATTGTACAATTAAAATGGTTAGAATGCTAAGTTTCATGTTCTGTACATTTTACCACAATTTAAAAAAACAAACACTAGAGCAAGAAACACAGAGTCCTCCTAACAAATCAGGCCACAGGGAAACAATGAAGCCCTAGATATTGCATGTAAAATAGAAATGCAAATTTTCTAAGGAGCTACAGTATGTAGCTCTCCTCAGAGAGCTACATTTACTCAAAATGTTCAGAGACCCTAAAAATACCTGAATTACTACTACCTTTAAACCAATGAAATGAGAAAAACAAACACTAAAATAACGTTAACAGGATTTTATAAAACTACTGTTCCCAGCATGCCCCAATCAATACAGAACCAGCAGTTACATTCAAGCTCTGCACACATAAAATCTTCAAATAAACTTCTGCTGGCATGTAATAAGTACCTACTATTTGATGACCAACTGTCCAATACAGCTCTCACAAATCTAATGCAGTAGACTAAACATGACGATGAGAATAAGGAAATAACTTCTAGGAGTCCATTTGAAATAGAAAATTAAATGAACCAATAAAGCTGAAGCAGATTTTAGCATATTTTTCAAGGCAGAGAGATAGGGAGGCACAAGTGTCTGAAACAATGAATGCTCTATAGGCACACCTTGGAGATATTGTGGGTTCGGCTCCAGAACACAACAACAAAGCGAATATTGCAATAAAGTGAGTCACACAAATTTCTTGGTTTCCCAGTGCCTATAAAAGTTATGTTTAGGGCTTCCCTGGCGGGGCAGTGGTTGAGAGTCCGCCTGCCGATGCAGGGGACATGGGTTCGTGCCCCAGCCCGGGAAGATCCCACATGCCACAGAGCAGCTAGGCCCGTGAGCCATGGCCGCTGAACCTGCGCGTCCAGAGCCTGTGCTCCGCGAAGGGAGAGGCCACAACAGTGAGAGGCCCGCGTACTGCAAAGAAAAAAAAAAAAAAAAAAAGTTATGTTTATACTATACTGCAGTCTATTAAGTGTGCAATAGCATTGTATCTTAAAAAAAGCCAATGTACGTAACTTTAAAATACTTTATTGCTAGAAAATGCTAACCACCGTGTGAGCTTTCAGACGGTTGTAATCTTCGTGCTGGTGGAGGGTCTTGCCTTGGTGTTGGTGGCCGCTGACTGATCAGGGTGGTGGATGCTGAAGGCTGGGGTGGCCGTGGCCATTTCTTAAAACAGACAACAATGAAGTCCGCCGCATCGATTCACTCTTCCGTTCCCAAATGATCTCTATAGCAGGCAATGCTGTTTGACAGCATTTTACCCACAGTAGAACTTCTTTCGAAATTCGAGTCAATCCTCTCAAACCCTGCCACTGATTTATCAACTAAGTCTATGTAACATTCTAAATCTTTTGTTATCATTTCAACAATCTTCACAGCATCTTCACCAGGAGTGGATTCCATCTCAAGAAACCACTCTCTTTGCTCATCCATAAGAAGCAACTCCTCATCCACTAAAGTTTTATCCTGAGATCACAGCAGTTCACTCACATCTTTAGGCTCCACTTCTAATTCTAGCTCTCTTGCTCTTTCCACCACATCTGTAGTTATATCCTCCACTGAAGTCTTGAACCCCTCAAAGTTATCCATGAGGTTTGGAATCAACTTCTTCCAAATTCCTGTTAATATTTTTACCTCTTCCTATAAATCATCAATGTTCTTAATGGCAAGTAGAATGGTGAATCCTTTCCAGAAGGTTTCAATTGACTTCACCCAGGTCCATCAGAGGAATCACTATCTCTGGCAGCTCTACCCTTACAAAATGTATTTCTTAAATAGTAAGACTTGAGAGTCGAAATTACCCCTTGATCCATATGCTGCAGAATAGTTAACAGGCATGAAAACCACATTAATCTCATTGTACATCTCCACCAGAGCTCTTGGGTGGCCAGATGCACTGTCAATGAGCCGCAGTACTTTGAAAGGACTCTTTTATTCTGAGCAGTAGGTCTCAACAGTGGGCTTAAAACAGCCAGTAAAGCATATTGTAAACAGATGTGCTGTCATCCAGGCTTTGTTGTTCCATTTAAAGAGCACAGGCAGAGTAGATTTAGCATAATTCTTAAGGGCCCCAGGATTTTCGGAATGGTAAATGAGCACTGGCTTTAACCGAAAGTCACCAGCTGCATTAGCCCCTAACAGAGTCAGCCTGTCCTTAGAGGCCAAGCATTGACTTCTAACTATAAAAGTCCTGGATGGCATCTTCTTCCAAGATAAGGCTGTTTCATCTACGTTGAAAATCCACTGTTTAGTGTAGCTACCTTCATTAATTATCTTAGCTAGATTTTCTAGGTAACTTGCTACAGCTTCTACATCAGCACTTGTTGCTTCACCTTGCACTTTTGTTATGGAGACAGCTTCTTTCCTTAAATCTCACGAACCAACCTCTGCTGGCTTCAAACTTTTCTGCAGCTTCCTCACCTCTCTCAGCCTTCGCGGAATTGAGGATTGTTAGGGCCTTGCTCTGAATTTAGGCTTTGGTTTAAGAGAGTGCTGTGGTTGGCTAGATCTTCTATCCAGACCACTTAAACTTTCTCCATATCAGCAATAAGGCTGTTTCGCTTTCTTATCATTTGTGTGTTCACTGGAGTAGCACTTTTCATCTCCTTCAAGAACTTCTCCTTTGCATTCACAACTTGGCTAACTGTTTTGTGCAAGAAGCCTAGCTTTCAGCCTATCTAGGCTTTTGACACGCCTTCCTCACCAGCTTGTCATTTCTAGCTTTTGACTTAAAGTGAGAGAAGTGCAATACTTGTTTTCACTTGAACACTTAAAGGTCAATGCAGGGTTATTAGTTAACCTAATTTCAATATTGTTGTGTCTCAGGGAATAGGGAAGCCCAAGGAGAGGGAGAAACGGGGTAACGGTCAATTGGTGGAGCAGTCAGAACACACATAACATTTCTCATTTAAGTTCACTGTCTTATATGGGCACGGTTCACGGCACCCCGAAACAACTACAATGGTAACATCAAGGATCACTGATGACAGATCACCATAACAAATATAATAACAATGAGAAAGTTTGAAATATTGTGAGAATGACCGCAATGTGACACAGAAACACAAAGTGAGCAAACGCTGTTGGAAAAACGGCGCCAATAGACTTGCTTGATGCACGTTTGCCAGGGACCTTCAATTTGTAAAAAGCACAGTAACTGCGAAGCACAAAAGAATGAAGCACAATAAAATAAGGCCTGCCTGTAAAGTTAAATATAGTACCGTGGACTCAGATGTCACACTAACCAGGGAACTACTGTGTCGGTTTCTGTAACTCCCATCATTTAAGAACAGTATCCCAAACTACATCAGTACCCCAGAGGCCTTTTAAAGGAAAAGACTGACAGTCTTTGACTATACAAAAATGTAAAGCTTTAGCACAGTAAAAGATACAAAACCAAAGTTTACAAGCAAATAGACTGAAAATATCTGCCCCACATCTAACAGTCAATAGGTTAATATCTCTACACAAAGAACTCGTACAAATCAATATGGAAAAGACAAAACTCAGTAGGGAACGGGAAAATTATATAAACTGTTTCCACTTGCTGCATTTTTCAAATCGTAAAATGCTGCTCACAGGTTCTTCCCATCAGTTTTCCTGGGCCCAGTATTTCACACATAGTAATTCACTCTAAATTACTCCGCAGATCTATAACGTGGTCTCTAGGAAGAGTAAAAATTAACCTCATGTGTTTTCCATTTACAGGAACTATAGCATAATCCACACGACTGTCATATATCTGATAAGGGACTTGGACCTAGAATATATAAAGAACTCTTACAACTCAATGATAAAAAGCAAATAGCCAAATTTTTAAATGGGCAAATGATATGCATAGACATTTCTCCAAAGAAGATATACAAATGGCCAATAGCACATGAAAAGATGCTCAACCGTCATTAGCCATCAGGGAACTACAAATCAAAACCACAATGAGATACCACTTCACACCCACTAGGATGGCTAGAATTTAAGAAAAAAAGAAAGAAAGCAGATAATGACAAGTGTTGGCAAGGATGGGAAGAAATTAGAACCTTCATACACCGCTTACAGGAATATAAGATGGTGCAGCTGCTTTAAAAAAGTCTGGCATTTCCGCAGAATGTTAAACGTAGAATTACCATACAACCCAGCAATTCTGCTCTTAGGTATATACTCAAGAGAAATGAAATCATGACGTTCACACAAAAACTTGTACATGAATGTTCACAGTAACATTATTTGTAAGAGCCAGAACAACCCAAATGTCCATCAACTGACCAATGGATAAATAAATCATGGTATAGCCATACAACGAAATATTATCTAGCAATAAAAAGGAATGAAGTGCTGGTACATGCTACAACATGGATGAACATGAATGTTAAGTGAAAGACAATCAAAAAAAGGTCACATACTTTATGATTTCATTTATATGAATTGTCCGGAATAGCTGAATATATATTCAGTAGATTAATAGTTCCTTAGGTCTACGAGTGGGGTGGGGTAAGGAGGAAATCAGGAGAGCCTGCTAATGGGTACAGGGCGTCTTTTGGAAGTGATGAAAATGTGTTTAAATTGATTGGGGTGTTGGTTGCACAGCTTTGTGAATGCACTAAAAATTTATGTGTATTTTATAATTCTATAGTGTGTGAACTATATCTCAGTCAAGCTGTTATTTTTCAAAAGGACTATAGATTGGGCTGGGTTGTTTTTCCACATTATATCCCCAGCTCCTAAAACAGTGCCCGCAATATCGGGAATTCAATAAATCTTGACTGAATGGAAAAAATAAATTGCCAAATGTGGGTAAACCATTATAAAACTTTGTCATAGCCAAAGAGATGAAACTACTGCAGGTTGGCATGACAGGGGACAAACAGTGTGTGTGCTTCCATGAAAGGAGATGAGACTGAAAAACTCAGCAGAATCAAGACCCTGAAGGGTCTTGAAGCCAGCCTAAGGAATCTGTATTATCCTGAAACAATGGGAAGACCGGTAAGATTGTAAGCAGAGGATTAACACGGTCAGATCTGTGTTTTAAATGTGTAAAGCCTAGGTAGAGAATTACTACTTCTATCCAAAGGTGAAGTAGAGAAACACCCCTCAGGTGAGAGTAAGGAGCAATTAGGGGAAGAGACCAGGAAAAGAAGTAAAATATATTTATGGATTTTTAAAATTACAGCTACTGAGCGCTCGTGCTCTCTCCCCCTCTCCCTCTCTCTCTCACACACACACAGGCACAGACTATCACACACACTTACACAAACACCTGAAAATCACTTACACTGAAAATCACTTCTATCGTCAGCCCCTGTATGGAGCTCAAATGTGACGAGACAAAAACTATTAAGACCACCGAGCCAGAAAATTCCTTTCTACAATCATCTGGGCAAGGTCGTCCTCAGACTGTTGTAACTTGGGACCACCGACAAAATGTCCAGTTCCACCTCTTCGACAGGACCCCACCTCTTCACAAACCTGCTCCTGGGAACGCTCAACAAGGACCACAGGGCTAGGCCACCGTTAGCTACACAGAGGGGGTCGGGGGAGGGGAACCTTGTAGCAGCCCGAGGCGCTAAGCCAACCACGGGCCCCCAAGTGCCAACCACGCTGTTGCGGGAGGTGGCGACCCGGCGACGACAGCAAAGGTGGCCCTGAGGGGCTCCCCCTGCAGCAGCCCAACCCAGCGTGCAAACGCGGCCTTCAGGACCTACGGGAACAAAAGCTTCTGGGGGTGAGAGGGACCCGACTCTATCTCCCGCGGTAACGCTAACCTGTCCTCCGTAGAAGTACCACGCCGCCGCAAGCGTGACGACTCCTTCCGGACGTGGGGCGTGGGGAGTGGGTGGGGGTAAAAGCCGGCGGGGGGGCCACACTCCTCGAGGAGCAGTCGAGACTTCCGGCGTAGCCTCCTCGCGCGGCTAGAGAGTCGGGACGCGAGTGTAGCTGGAGGAGTGCGGATCCCCACAGTGCGTCCCGCGCTGAAATTAACTTAGCGGCCAGGCTTCTCAGAAGCTCGTACTCCAGCCGGGAGGAGGTTTGTCTCCTCAAATCTCCGTTTTTTGTTTTCTGCGCCCCGTTAGCCTGCAACATACGTTCAATCCAGCAGCGGTTGCCGAGGAAATTTAACCGCTGTTTCGTGTTGTCCCCTCGCAGGGATCTGGTGCTTTGGTTCACCTCCAAGTATGCGAAACCCCGGGCCATATGAGCCCGGCTCTGGCACTAAAGTCCATCTTGCCCTACTCGGCTGAGAAATTTGGCAATACTCATTTTTTTATTCATTAAATATTTATTAAATTATTACTGTGCTCCAGATAATGCATTGCTAAGGGAAAAAAAACTGTAATGTTCTCTCTTCGCATGGAGTTTACTAGTAAAATGGATTAATAGTAGTATTTACCTAATAGATTTGTCCTGAGGATGTAAAGCGCTCAGAATAGTCTGGCACTTTGTAAGTGCTCAATAAATGCTAGTTATTATTGTTTTCATCTTGATCATTCCATTGCTATCGTCACTAGTAATAACGTCATCCTTTACTTTTTCAATGTCAAGCTTGGAGTGTTAACCTACGACCCAGGCCCTTAGGCTCTTTAATCAGTAGAAATTGGTAGAGGCCAGAGGAGAATTCTACGCAAGGCTTTGTGGGGCTCCTGCTGCAGTAGGAAGGAGTGAAAACAAGAAACAGGTGCAGCAGAGTGAGCTGCTTGGGTCTTTAAATGGGGTAACAAGGAGGCCAGGTCCATGGGCTGGGCAGGAGGCATAGTTTAGGTGGTCTGCCCACCCCTTTGGTGGTGCTGTGTGCTGGGATCACGTGCAGTACCCTTCTTCTGCTCACAGCACCTCAGAAGTGGCAGTTGGTTTGTGGACTTTTTGTATCTTATTGTTCATAATTGCCCCAACTGCACACGTGTGCAGTTATTTTTAGTCCCTTATAGTTTCTTTGTATTCTGTTGCTCCAGAAAATGAGACCAAGCACTTCAGTAAAGGGTCCCAGTTTCCAGCCTATCTCACAAGTACCTATCTCACAAGTCACCTAAACTTGATGTGTTCCATAACCAGACTAACCAAGTTTAGTCCAAGGCAGTGGTCTTCAAATTCTTGATCACACAACCGCATTAGAAAACTAGATTATATACATGTACTATCTATGGTATTGATATGGTATTGATTCATGCTTACAAGAAAGTTTCCAACACATTCTCCTCTTGACATGGAAACTTCTAGCCCAACACTGACACTGGCAGCCATTTGGCAGCCCCAAGGGAATAAAGCTGATGCTGAGGACCACTGCATGAAGTGATAGATTATCATTCCAAACCTGGAACTCACCCTCTTTCTGAACTTCCTGTAGGGATATCTGATACATTTTCTTATTGTTTTCTGATAGATAGTATGATGATTAAATGAGTTAAAATAGAGATGGTAATGTTAGTGCTCAAAAATGTTAGTTATTACTACGATGCCTTATTGTTTGGAGTTGATCCTTTTAGATTTTCTAGGGTTGCAATCATATCATTGAAATGGTTATAGTTTAACCTAATCCTTTCCAAATTTTCTACCTCTAATTTCTCATATCTAATTGCATTAGCTAGTATTTCCAGTAAAAATATTTAATAATAGTGAAAACAGTGAGCTTCCTTGTCTTATTCCTACCTTTAATGGGATATTGCTAGAATTTTCCCACTAAGCATGTAGCTAGTTGTGGGGACTGAGGTACATATCACTTAGCATGTTAAGGAAGTATCTAGCTATTGAAAGAAAACAGGGAAAAATTTTGACACAGATACTTTGAGAAAATATTGAGCAGGCCATTACATCTTGTCATAAAAGTAAGTGCAAACTAGACAATATTTACCACAAAGACACTAATAAAATTAGCATCAGCTAGGTTGGAATGAATGTCCTTTCTTACTTATCTTACATACTATCATCATGAAATTGAGTCCTGACTAGTTTGTTTATAAGAAATTCCATGGTAATTCCCTCAGTTTTAAACCTGGAAAAGTTCTTTGCAATCTCTAACAAAATGTCACCTTTAATCCAAAGTCTATACTTGCTCTATATGATTTTTATGGGAAATTGCATGGATCTACTACTATAGTTTTGTTATAAAGCTGTATCAGTTCAAATATGCTGGTTGTTGGAAAATAGGGACGTTTTATAATGATAAGAGGTTAGATCATCAAGAAGATATAATAATCCTAAACTTGCATGTAACTTATAGCAGAGGTTTGATATATATGAAACAAAAACTGAAAGAAGAATTAGAAAAATCAACTCTTACAGTGGGTGATTATGACGTTCATCTCTCAGCAATCAATAGCACTAAATAAAAACCTCAGTAAGTATACAGAAGACTGGAACAACATTATCAAACACTTAGTGTTTATAAAACACTTCACAAAAACCAAGATATACTTTTATAAGCGTACAGAATACTCATTATTATGCTGGTTCATAAAACAAGTTTCAATAAATTTAAATAGATTGAAATCATTCACAGTATGTTATCTAACCATAATATAATTAAATTAGAAATCAGTATCAGAAAGCTATTCGGGAAAACTCCAAGTATTTTGAAATTAAACAACGTATTTCTGAATAACCCATGGGTCAAAGAAGAAATCACAAGGGAAACTGAAAAATATTTTGAACTGAATAAAAATTTTAAAACGCATCAAAAGCTGTGGAATGCAGTTAAAGCAGTGCTTAGAGGGAAAAATTATAACTTTGCATGCTTATATTAAGAAAGAAGGAAAGTCTAAATTAAATTATTTAAGCTTCCACTTTAAGAAACCAGGGGAAAACAAAAATAGTAGAAAAGGAAATAAAGACAATTTTGGAAATCGACTGAATATAAAAGCTGGTTCTTTTAAAAGTTTAGTAACATTGGTGAACCTCTAGTTTAACTGAGCAGCCAAAAAGAAGGTGGGAGAGTCTCAAATTACCAATACCAGGAATGAGAGAAATCAGTACAGATCCTATAGAGATTAGTAGGAAAATAACAGGTTCTGCTTCCAATAATAGCTGAGCATTTCCCATTGAACCAAGGCAAAAACTGCAAACTATGAACCAAATAGAAAAAAATAAGCCCCTGAAGATACAGGAGAACACCAAAAAAGGCATATACTGAAGAGGAGTCAATGCTTGTGAGAAAGAAATGGGACTCAGTGAGTTTTCCATTTTTATGGATTTTCGCTTGAGGACAGGCCCCAGTTGTCACCCTCAGTCTTACTGGCTTGAAAAACCAGAAGACAGAGTATGGGACAACTACAGCAGCTGGAAAGTAGGAGGACGTCCAAAAAGGAAATCCCAAGAAGGAGCGGAGTCAGGTAGAAGACCAAATTCTGTGTATAAACTGCCCATATTTCCAGCTGACACCTGAAACACATGTGTGGAGCAAATTTTTGAGCTATCTAAGCCTCAAAAACTGACTACAGACATCAACTGAAGTCTGGTAAGAATGACAGAACTGAAAAGAGAAGTGGACAAATATTCACAATAACAGTTGGAGCTTTCAACCTTCTTCTCTTAGCAATTTAAGTTCTAGATTAAAATTTAGTAATGACACAGGATATCTGAATAGCATTAGCAACCACCTTGACCTTACTGATATCTCATAGAACACTGCACTCTGTAGAATATACATTCTTTTTAAATGTACATGATTTGTTCACCAAGATAAACCATATGCTGGTCTATGAAACCAGTCCCAATAAATTTTAAAAGACTGAAATCAGGCATTATATTTTCTAACAATAATGGAATTAAATTAGAAATAAATAACAGAAAAGTATCTGGAAAACCCCAAAATAGTTGGAGATATTTAGGGGGCAATTAGAGCTTTAAATAATACTTGCTTTAAAAGAGACGGTGAAAATCACAATCTGAGTTTCGACCTTAAGAAGCTAGAAAAACTGGTCAGTATCATGGCATTATGAGATGCTCCCTTTGCCTCTCCCCATCAATCTACAACCAGTAAAACATCCATAACTCAACAAAGGTGCCTCTACCGAACACATCAGGATGCCAGAGAATTCCACACATCTGTACACCTAAAGGTGGGTGCATGGAACAAATGGAAGTGGTGGAACCAGGGAAACAAAAAGGGTGATGTCTGTGACCCCAGACCCCCGGCTGCAAAGGTCGAACCTGCAGCCCCAGAGAATCCAGTTGCGTTGGGGGTAGTGCTCACAACACTGGCCTCCCAGCTGCAGCAGTGACTTCAGCCACAGGGAACCAGAGAGCAGCAACAGCAGGGCCTGCAACCCTGTCCCTCCAGCCACGGAGGTGCCTGTAACTCAGGCCCCCACCTGCAGTGGCTGTGCCCACAAACCCAACCCCCCAGATCATGGTAGAGGCACTTGTGACCCTGGTTCCTCCCCCACCCTCCACCTCCCCTCACAGCAGCAGGAGACCCCAGATGCAGCAGAGGCACCGCCATCTTTGTGCGGCTTTGCCAGTGACACTAGCAGCAAAGGCACCAATGACCCCAGAGGCACAAGCAACCACAGTGAGAGCACCAAGCAACAGCTCTGAGAGTGCTGGTAGAGGGTGGAAAGTGCTGATCTCAAGCAGGCAGCTCAAGTAAGAGAAACCAAAAACTTGTGCTATAGCACCACCTACTGGGAAACAAAAGAAAGGCCCCTAATGACTAACCTGCTGAATCATTAGGGTCACGTAAAACAAACTGGCTGAGGAACAACTCATCAAGCATCATGAAAAACCACGGTAACATGGAATACTGTGAGCTAACTCAGAGAGAATTCAAAATAGTTGTCATGAAGAAACTCAAGCTACAAGAAAACTCAGCAAGGCAGTTCAATGAACTCAGGAATGAAATTAGTGAACAGAAGGAATACTTTACCAAAGAGGTTGAAACTCTAAAAAAGCACCAAACAGAAATTCTGGAGCTGAATAACTCAATAAATAAGGTGAAGAACACAACAGAAAGCATTGGAAATAGAGCAGACCGTATGGAAAAGAGAATTAGCAAGTTCAAAGACAGAAACCTAGAAATGATACAGGTAGAAGAGAAGAGGCAATTAAAAAGAAAAGAAATTCTATGAGAACTATCGAACTCCATTATAAAGGGAATCATTAGGGTAATGGGTATCCCAGAAGGAGAAGAGAGGGAGAAGGAAGCAGAGTTTATTTAAAGCAATAATAACTGAGAACATCTCGAACCTGGGGGAGGAACTGGGTACACAAGTCCACGGAAGCTAATAGAACACCTCAGTGCAAAAAGACTTTCTCCAAGACACATTATATTCAAACTGCCAAAAGTCAATGACAGGGGCTTCCCTGGTGGCACAGTGGTTGAGAGTCCGCCTGCCAATGCAGGGGACGCGGGTTCGTGCCCCGGTCTGGGAGGATCCCACATGCCGCGGAGCGGCTGGGCCCGTGAGCCATGGCCGCTGAACCTACGCGTCTGGAGCCTGTGCTCTGCAACGGGAGAGGCCACGGCGGTGAGAGGCCTGCGTACCGAAAAAAAAAAAGTCAATGACAAAGAAAGAATTTTAAAGGCGACCAGGGAAAAAAGGATGGCAACCTACAAATGAACCCCCATTCGGCTATCAGCAGATTTCTCAGCAGAAATTCTACAGGACACACGAGAGTGGAATAACATACCCAAAACATTGAAAAATAAAAACTATCAGCCAAAAATACTCCATTCAGCAAAGCTATCATTCAAGATACAAAGAACAAATAAAGGCTTTCCCCGCCAAACAAAGCTGAGGGAATTCACCAACACTGGACCTGCCTTACAAGAAATATTGAAAGGAGCTCTGCTATCCGAAACAGAAAGGCAAAAGTACACGAAACTGTGAGTAAGGTGATAAATACACAGGAAGAATCAGAAAATTGCAGCTCTATATCAGAACAGGTTATTAAACAGTTACAGCATAAAGGTTAAAAGAGAAAAAGTAGTAAAAAAAATAACTATAGTTACTTCAATTTGGTAACAAACTCACAACATAAAAAGGGAAATTTTGAGACAACAAAAACATAAAAGGGGAAGAGAAAAAGGATGGAACTCATATAAGAAAATGAAGATACCATCAGCAGAAAAAAGACTATTTATGAGATGTTTCATATAAACCTCATGGCAGCCACAGAACATAAATCTAGAGCAGAGGCATGATGCATTAAAAAAGAGAAAATTGAGAAAAACATCATAGAACAACCGCCAACTAAAATGGCAGACAGAAATGTAAGGAAAAGAAACATTAAGATACAGAGCAACCAGCAGACAAAAGATAAGACGGTCCACATTTATCAATAATCACTCTAAAAGCACATGGATTGGGCTTCCGTGGTGGTGGAGTGGTTAAGAATCCGCCTGCCAAGGCAGGGGACACGGGTTCGAGCCCTGGTCTGGGAAGATCCCACAGGCCGTGGAGCAACTAAGCCCATGTGCCACAACTACTGAGCCTGCAATCTAGAGCCCACATGCCACAACTACTGAAGCCTGCGTGCCACAACTACTGAAGCCCACGTGCCTAGAGCCCATGCTCCGCAACAAGAGGAGCCACTGCAATGAGAAGCCCACGCACTGCAATGAAGAGTAGCCTCTGCTCCCCACAGCTAGAGAAAGCCCACACACAGCAACAAAGACCCAGGGCGGCCAAAAATAAATAAATAAATAGATGTAAAAGTACATGGATTGAATTTACCAATCAAAAGACACAGAGTGGCTGGATGAAGTAAAAAACAAGACCAAGCTATATGCTGCCTCCAGGAGGCTCATCTCAGCTCTAAAGACAAACACTGGCTCAAAGTGAAGGGATGGAAGGTGATACTTGAAGTAAATAGTGCCAAAAGAAAGCTGGTATAGCCATACTTATATCAGACAGAACAGACTTCAAGCCAAAAAAAGGTAACAACAGACAAAGATGGACATTATATAATAACAAAGGGGACAATTTATCAAGAAGAAATAGTAGTTATTAATATTTATGAACCTAACAAAAGAGTACCAAAATGTATATAAAAATGGAGAAATTGATAGTAACACAATAAGAGTAGGGAACTTTAACATCCCACTTACATCAATGGATAGATCATCCAGACATAAAGTCAACAAGGAAATACCAGCCTTAAATGAAGCATTAGACCAAATGGGCTTGATAGATTTATACAGAACATTCCATCCAATTGCAGCAGAATACACATTCTCCTCAGGTACATATGGAACATTCTTAAAGAAATAATAAATAAATAAAGTTGCAGAATACAAAGTGAATATACAAAAATCTGTTGCCTTTCTATACACTAACAACAAACTAACAGAAAGGGAAATTAAGAAAATAATCCCATTTACAATCTCAACTAAAAGAATAAAATACCTAGGACTAAATTTAACCAAGGAGGTGAAAAACCCCATACACTGAAAATTATCAGATATTTTTGAAAGAAATTGACGAAAACACAGAGAAATGGAAAGATATTTTGTGCTCATGGATTGGAAGAATTAACATTGTTAAAATGTCCATATTACCTAAAGCAATCTACAGATTCAATGCAATCCCTATCAAAACCCTAAATACATTTTTCACAGAAATAGAACAAAAAATTCTAAAATTTATATGGAACCACAAAAGACCCTGAATAGCCAAAGCAATACTGAGAAAAAAAGAACAAAGCTGGAGGTATCATACTCCCTGTTTTCAAATTATATTACAAAGCTATAGTAATCAAAACAGCATGGTATTGGCAGATAAACAGACACATAGATCAGTGGAACAGAATTGAGAGCCTGGAAATAAATTCACATATATATGAACAATTGATTTACAAGAAAGGAGCAAAGAACATACAGTGGAGAAAAAATAGTCACTTCAATAAATGGTGTTGGGACATTGGGTGCAAAAGAATGAAACTAGACCACTATCTCACACCATACTAAAAAATCAAAAAATGGATAAAAGCCTTGAGTGTAAGAACTAAAACCATAAAATTCCTAGAAGAAAACACAGGCAGTATGCACATTGACATATGTCTAAGCAATATCTTTCTAGATATGTCTCCTCAGGCAAGGTAAACAAAAGCAAAAATAAACAAATGGGACTACATCAAACTAAAAACCTTCTGCACAGCAAAGGAAATTATCAACAAAATGAAAAGACAACCTACTGAATGGAAGAAGATATTTATAAATCATATACCTGATAAGGGGTTAATATCCAAAATACATAAAGAACACATACAACTCAACATCAAAAACACAAGCAGCCAGATTAAAAAGTGGGTAGAAAGCTGAATAGACATTTAACCAAAGAAGATATACAGATGGCCAACAGGAACATGAAAAGACACTCAGCATCACTAATCATCATGAAAATTCAAATCAAAACCACAAGGAAATATTACTTCATGCCTATTAGAATAGCTCTTATCAAAAAGATAAGAAATAACAATTGTTGGAGAGAATGTGGAGAAAAGGAAGCCATCATACACTGTTGGTGGGGAATGTAGATTGGTACAGCCACTATGGAAGACAATATGGAAATTCCTTAATAATTAAGGGTACAACTACTATATGATCTAGCCATCTCATTTCTGAGCACTTACCCAAAGAATATGAAAACACTAATTTGAAAAGATATATGCACCCTTATGTTCATCACAGCATTATTTACAGCAGCCAAGATATGGAAACAACCTAAGTGCCCATCTATGAGTGAATGGATAAAAAAGATGTTCTATACACACACACACACGCACACACACACACACACACACACACACACAATGGAATACCACCCAGCCATAAAAAAGATGAAATTTTGCCATTTTCAGCAATGTAGATGGAGTTTGAGGGAATTATGCCAAGTGAAATAAGTCAGATGGAGAAAGACAATATCATTTCACCCACATGTGGAATATAAGAAATAATAATTGAATGAATACAAAAACAAACACATAAGTACAGAGAACAGAGTAGTTACCAGTGGGGAAAGGGACTGGGGGGAGGTTGAAATGGGTAAAGGAGGTCAACAGTATAGAACCTAAATTTTTGGTGGTGAGCACACCATAGTATATACAGAAGTCAAAATATATACTGTACACATGAAACTTATATAATGTTAGAAAACAATTAAAATTAAAACCTCAAAAAAGAAGCTAGGTAAATTAGAGCAAGTAAAGTCAAAGAAAAGAGAAGGAAGTTAAAGATAAAAGCAGAAGTCAATGAAATAGAAAACAAATAGCAGTATATTTATAAAAACCAAATATTAGATCTTTGACATATCAAGAAAATCCATAAATTTCTATCTAGACTGATTAAGAAATAAAGAAAACACAAATTCATAACATCAGGGATGAAAGAGGAGTTATCACTACAGATCTTACAAACTTTTAAAATTTTGAAGATGGGATGAACTTTTCAAGACATCCTGAGATGAGGGAAGAGGTTAGTTACGGGATGTGGGCCACTTCAGGAAAGGAGCACGGCCAAGGGTGAGACAATGCTCTTCCACTATGGCAGTTGCTGAAGGGAGCTCTTAGCAGGTAGGGTCATGAGTCCTTCATTCCAGGCTGGGTACTCCAACAGCCACCGTCCACAAATGAGGCAAAGAGAAACGAATTTGGGGTGAGTCCGGTTATACTTAAGATACATCAAGTGCTCAACAAAAGCACAAGGAAAAAGTAAATTAGGCAAAGCTGGCTGGAAGCTGTCCTTAAACAAAAAAACCAGGTAGGATTTAGACAAAGGAAGGGAAGAACATTTCCACCTGAGGAAATACTGGGAGACAAAGGACAGAGGTAAGAAAAGGAGCACCTAATTTCTAAATTATATAAACTTTACGTGGATTGGCAAGTAATGCATGCTGTCTTTTTTAAAACTTTGGTTTTGAAATAACTATAGATTCACAGGAAGTTTGAAGAAAAATGTAAAGGAAGGTCATGGGCACCCTTCACCCAGTTTTCTCCAGGGATAACATCTTTTGTAACTACACTGCAATATCAAAACCAGGAAACTGGCATTGGTATAATCCACAGAGTTTATTCAGATTTCACCAGTTTTATATACACTCATTTGTGTGTGTATGTGTGCATGTGTGTAGTTCAAAGCAATTTTATCACGTTTAGATTGATGTTACCACCACCCCAGGCAAGACAAAGTACAGTTGCATCACAAGGATCCCTGGTGCTACCCTTTCATAGCCACAGTCAATTCCTTTCTTTCCTGCCCCACACCCTCTCTGTAACCTCTGGCAACCAGTAACTTGTTCTCCATCTCTATAACTCTGTGGCAAGCATGCTGTCTTTTCGGTTCAAATATAGCTTCAATCACACTCAGCATTATTTTGCAAGAAACTTAGTAGTATCTTCACCTTGGACTTTTAAAACTTGTCAGGAATCTTTCCACTTAGTAGTCAGATTTTCCAAGACAACTTACACTAAGGTTATTGCAACCCAACTGTCTTTATATTTCTATCCTCCAGTTCTTCTTCCCTCTTACTCTGAAAGATCATTTTATCAAATACTTTACAAAATATTACCTGTGACCATCAGGTGTGAGTGGCGAATGGTTTCCATCATTTCTTAAAAGCGTACTTCACTACATCTTCATTGAGCCTTTCTGCCCCTCCTAAAGCACAGGGGTTTTTACTCATCTCTACTGTGGAGACTTTCTCTGAAAATAATCCCTCCTTCTCTAAGATGGTTATCCACACACACCCTGCCCCCTTTTAACTGCTTCTTTTTATGTGCATGAATGTTTTTTAACCCTATGACAAATCAGTATTGAGTATCCAGGTCAGAATAAGTTCCCAGCCACAAAGGAGTCGCAGCCTAGCAAGGGAGATACAACCTGTGCTAAGAGCTTAAATTCATCCAGGGCATACCAGTGCGACCCTACTCGTTGCCAGATATCAAAATACTTCTGTGCTGGTTGATAAATAGCTGATGCCATAGACCCTGTGCCCCTCCCCATCCCACAACAACCTTTGGTACAACCAGGTCCTACCTCTGAGACCCACCAGACATCCCTATGATCCGGCAAAGAAAGGCCTGGAATTACAGACAGCTCTGTGATGATATTTGGAATATCACTCTACCCTCTACCACTAAGTACAATAAAGTATGATAAAATGCTATATTGGTGATTTAAACAAAGTGTTATAAAAACTCAGAGAATGCAGTGGGACTAAGTCCCATTGAAGTGGGACTAAGAGAGACAAGAGCGCATCTAGGAAATGTTTGCAGACTTCCCGACTTTTGATAATAGTAGTAATAATAAATACCATTTATTAAATGCTTACTATGTCATAGGCCCTATGCCCAATACCATTCATAAAGCTTTACTGCGTTTATTCCTCATAAAACCGCAAGACATATATAATTGCAGTTCCACTTGACAGATAAGCTGTGTTGATCTATACCCGTGCCAATTCGCACTGGTATACCTCAGCCAGTTATTCAAAGCCACCTGTTTTGATGGGTCACAGCGTTTGTTGTGATCAGTCAGCACCTGGACTCCACCAGTTATTAAGTTTTGAACACCACCCCAACAAATAAGAAAACTGACACTGAGAATAAACCAGCTGCACAAGATCACATAATGAAGAGCAAAACTGGGATTTCAATCCAAGACTGAGGAACTCTTGAGTTCATGCTTTCTTAACTACAATTCACGTATGAAGACAACTTTAAAAAAAACAAGATTCGGGGGTCTTCCCTGGTGGCACAGTGGTTGAGAGTCCGCCTGCCGATGCAGGGGATACGGGTTCGTGCCCCGGTCCGGGAAGATCCCACATGCCGCGGAGCGGCTGGGCCCGTGAGCCATGGCCACTGAGCCTGCGCGTCCGGAGCCTGTGCTCTGCAACGGGAGAGGCCACAACAGTGAGAGGCCCGCGTACCGCAAAAGAAAACATTCATAATATGTTTCCTTTCTTTATATCTTCTGGAAAAATGACAGTGATACCAGACATTTTTAATCTCCCTAAAGCTCCCCATAACTACCGAGCAAACAGGGTAGGAAAGCCAAAACCCTACAGACAACATCAACAAGCTAGGTGACTGGGTATTCCCACAAACTCTCAAATTTGAGTAGGTAGGAGTCAACCTCCCACAAAACTCACATGGTGTCAGCAGCGATGCAGGGAGGTCTTCTGAGGGCTGGAGAGCCCCCCAAATTACCACGGGTATTCTTGGCCACAAGGCCACATATCACGAGGTCACAATTCTCACAAGGCCAATCCGAGAACGGCCAAAACTCAGTACAGCTTTGCAGACTCCAAGTCCCAAGTAAGAGAGAGTAGGATGGCTGGAGCAGTCTGAGCCCTATGAACTCTCAAATTTAAGTGACCCAAGTTTTCTTACAGGGCAAAGCCCACCTTAAGGAGAAACTGCTGGAAGTAGAATTGAGCAGAGCACACTGATCAGGTCAGGAACGGAAAGGGCAAAGAAACAGAAGGTGCCCTCACAGGGGGCGGAGGAGTACTTTACGAAAACAACAGAAGAGGGAGCTCTAGAACTGAGAGGTTAGGAAAGTTCTTGCTTCCTCTGCTAGGATAGAAATACTCATGTCCCTGAAATATGAGTAAGCAAATAGATCACACAGTTGAACCTCATAAAAGTTACTATGAGAAAAAAAAAGGAATAACGTCCCTACAGACAATGAAGGCACACTACAAAAGTGCCCGCAAATGGATGAAAACCTAATCTTATATTCTAAAATAAGCCAAAAAGTGAAATGTTAGCCGAAGCTTTCTGAATCTCCTTGAAAACAGTAGCAACAGCAATAACTACAGATTCAGGAAGCTCAGCGATCTCCCAAGTCTTTCGGGAAACCACACTTAGGCATGTCATAATCAAATTACTAAAAACCTAAAGAGGAAAGAAAATCTTAAAAATAGGAAGAGGAAAAAAAGGACACAAGCGCAAGAAAAACGGCTGGTTTCTCTTCAGAAACAATGGAGGCCAGAAGGAAACAAAACATACCTAGTGTGGTTGAAAGGGAAGAAACTCAACCTAGAATTCTAGATTCATATTTTAAAACTTCCTGCACTCTTGGTGAAAGGAAATACAAACTGGAGGGAGGAGATATGGGAACATGTGTATATGTATAACTGATTCACTTTGTTATAAAGCAGAAACTAACACACCATTGTAAAGCAATTATACTCCAATAAAGATGTAAAATAAATAAATAAATAAAAATATTTATTTTTTAAATAATAATAATAAAATTAAAAAGAATGAGGGCTTCCCTGGTGGCGCAGTGGTTGGAAGTCCGCCTGCCGAGGCAGGGGACGCGGGTTCGTGCCCCGGTCCGGGAAGATCCCACGTGCCGCAGAGCGGCTGGGCCCGTGGGCCATGGCCACTGGGCCTGCGCATCCAGAGCCCGTGCTCCGCGGTGGGAGAGGCCACAGTGGTGAGAGGCCCGCGTACCACAAAAAAAAAAAAATTTAAAAGAATGATAACGAAATCACCACATATTGAAATCTATGGGATGCATGTAAAGCAGTGATCAGAGGGAAATCATTGTACTAAACACCGTTAATCAAAAAATTTTAATTAAAATAAATGAATTAAATTCCCAGATCAAAAATAAGGGGAAAAAACACAATAAACAAAACCAAACCAATAAACAAAACCAAAAAAAAAGGAATAGAAGGAAATAAGGAAGATAAAAGCAGAAATTAATGAGGAAGAGAATAGAAAAGCAGCAGACATAAATCAAAATCCTATTTTTAACATCTTTATTGCAGTGTAATTAATCATATAATACACTCATTTAAAGTGTGCTATTCAATGGCTTTTATATATTCACAGAGTTGTGCAACCAAGACCACCAATTTTAGAACATTTCATCACCTCAAAAAGAAACTCCCCATCCCTGAACTGTCACTTCCCAATATCCCCACCTACCCTCCCAGCCCTGGCAACCAATCATCTACTTTCTGTCTCTACAGATGTGCCTGTTCATGCCATTTCATAACAAAATCATACAATATGTTGTCTTGGTGACTGGATTCTTTCACTTAGCATAATATTTTCAGTGCTCATAATTATAAGGTAATGGTTTATATATGCTATAGATTAAAAGAGAAATAATCAGAGAGGCTGAAATAAAATTATGCATACAGATGTTAACTGTGGCATCCTTTAAAATAAAAATTAGAAAATTGCCAAAATGTCTAATGGTAAGGAAATGATTCAGTTGACCTAGCATACCCTTAAGACAGAATATTACACTGCCATTAAAAAACATTACAGGGCTTCCCTGGTGGCGCAGTGGTTGAGAGTCCGCCTGCCGACGCGGGGGACACGGGTTCGTGCACCGGTCTGGGAAGATCCCATATGCCGCGGAGCGGCTGGGCCCGTGAGCCATGGCCGCTGAGCCTGCGTGTCTGGAGCCTGTGCTCCGCAACGGGAGAGGCCACAGCAGTGAGAGGCCCGCATACCGAAAAAAAAAAAAAAAATTACAAATATGAAATGAAACAGGCATTATTTGTATTAGTAAAGATTGGGTTTTACTGAAATATTAACTAGAGACTAGTCAAATAAATTACGATGCATCTGTTTTATGAAGCTCTGTGCAGCTATAAAAAGAAATAATGAATATCTCTTCACAGGGCCAGTCGATCTCCATGATATAGTGTTAAAAAAAAACAAAAAAACAAACCAAGAGTCAGAAGGGAGGGCTTCCCTGATGGTGCAGTGCTTGAGAATCCACCTGCCAATGCAGGGCACACGGTTTGAGCCCTGGTCCGGAGAGATCCCACATGCCGCGGACCAATAAAGCCCTTGCGCCACAACTACTGAGCCTGGGCTCTAGAGCTCGTGAGCCACAACTACTGAGCCCGCATGCCACAACTACTGAAGCCCGTGCACCTAGAGCCCGTGCTCTGCAACAAGAGAAGCCACTGTAATGAGAAGCCCGCGCACCACAATGAAGAGTAGCCCCCGCTCGCCGCAACTAGAGAAAGCCCACGCGCAGCAACGAAGACCCAATGCAACCAAAAATAAAATTAATAAATTAAAAAAAAAAAGAGTCGAAGGGAGATGGATAATATGCTATATTTTGTATAGGAAATGGGAGGGGGGAGAGAGATGAATATGTATTTGCTAATATTTTAGAAAAGATAAAATCTAATCAGTTAGAGGAAGTGAGGGAGGAACAAAGGAAAGGAAAACAGGGATGCAGCCAGACACTCCACCAGATTTATTGTTTTTATTTTGGAAACAAGTATTTATTCACATAATGTAAAAGTCAAAAATTTAATTTTAAAATATCTTTTTAAAAAACCTGTTTAAAGCAAATTTGAACAAATGAACCTAACTGCATAAAGTTAGTGGTATAACCCCTTTCAAGAAAAATTATTATGACTTCAAAGCCCTGTACTTTGACTGTACATCTAAAGGAAAAAACACCCTCAAAGATATCATAACTTGAATTCAGTTGGTTTGTATTTGTACTAATACTGTTATTTTGAAGCTATTACAATAGTTTATATATATATAATATTTAATGTCTGTGTGTGTATTGGAATAAACCAAGTAATTACATAAGTGGTTGTTGGGAAGCAATTTTTTCACAATAAGACAAAATGAGATGCAAAAACAAAATCAAAGGAATTAAAAAACTTGATATCTTTATTCCAATAAAAAATATTGTTATAAGTACAGGATTTATTTATTTTTCTTTTCCTAAGTAAATACATATTTCCTAGCCCTGTCCACTAGAAAGGCCTAGAAATAATGACAATCCACTAGCAATGAATACCTTCCAGTGCTTAGATTGTGGTCACATATTACTATTCCTTCTGAAAAGAAACCAGATATGGGACAGGGAATAGGAGAAAATGTACTTGGGATATTTCATGATGTTTGAAAGCAAGGGAGCTATCAAAGACTACTGGAGTCATGTTGAAAGGACACAGACATCAATTTGACCTGGCCAAAGATGAGACAAAATTTGAAAAATATGACTATATTGAATCAAAATGCATTAAGTAGGGCTTCCCTGGGTGGCGCAGTGGTTGAGAGTCTGCCTGCCAGTGCAGGGGACATGGGTTCGTGTCCCTGTCCGGGAAGATCCCACATGCCACGGAGCGGCTGAGCCCGTGAGCCATGGCCACTGAGCCTGCGCGTCCGGAAAAGAAACAAAAAAAAAAAAAAACAAATGCATTAAGTATATTAAAATCCATGAATTCATAGTGATACTTTAAAAAATCTTTCCAGCTTTATTGAGTTATATTGACATATAAAATTGCATACATTTAGCATGTACAAAGTGATGATTTGATATACATAAATCTTGTAAAATGATTATCATGATAAGGTTAGTTAACACTTCCATCGTTCCCCATAATTAGGTCTTTTGTGTGTGGTGAGAAGAGTTAAGATCTGTTCTCCTAGCAACTTTCAAGTTGATAATACAGTATTGTTAACCTGTAAGTCACCAAGCTGAACATTAGATCCCCAGAACTTACTCATCTTATAACTGGAAGTTTGAACCCTTTGACCAATCACCTCATTTGACTACATCACCTCCTCAGCCACTGGCAACCACCATTTGACCCTGTTTCTATGAGTTTGGCTTTTCTTTAGATTCCACATGTAAGTGAAGCCATGCAGTACTTGTCTTTCTGTGACTGACTTATTTCTCTTATCATGATGCCTTTAGGATCCATCTACAGTCACAAATGGCAAGATTTCCTTCTTTTTTATGGCTGAACAATATTCATATATATAATGATTATACATATGCAATTTTTTTTTCTTTATCCTTTCATCCATCAGTGGACACAAGTTGCTTCCATGTCATGGCTACTGTGACTAATGCTACAGTGAATTATATGGTGGTTCTATTTTTAATTTCTTGAGGAACTTCCATACTATTTTCCGTAACGCTGTATCAACTTACGTTTCCGTCAACAGTGCACAAGGGTTCCCTTTTCTCTACATCCTCACCAACACTTGTTATCTCTTATCTTCTTGATAACAGCAATTTAGCAGGAGTGGCTGATATCTCATTGTGGTTTTGATTTCTATTTCCTGATGATTAGTGATGTTGAACACCTTTTCAGGTACTTGCTGGCCATTTGTGTGTCTTCTTTGGAAAAGTGTCTTCAAGTCCTTTGCTCATTTTTGGATTGGATTATTTACGTATTTTTGGCTATTGAGTTGTATGAATTCCTTGTATATTTTGGATATTAACTTCTTATCAGATATATGGTTTTAAAATATTTTTCTCCCATTCTGAAGGTTGCATTTTCATTGGTAGATTGTTTCTTTTGCTGTGCATAGTGATACTTGAAACAAATTCACTGACCCCTATTGGGGTTGTTAGGGCACCAACAAAGTATTCCGTAAACAGAATAGAAATAAATAAATAAGCATTCACCTGCCTTTTCTCTACATATTATATTTCAGCTGAAGAGGGGAAATTCTTCTGAATAGGAGAATTTCAACTAATGAATACAAGAAGAATGATAGGTTTAGGAAATCACCTGGAATAAGGTAGGCAGTTGGGCATAGAGGGTTGGAGCTCAAGAGAGAAATGAACCCTGGCAGTTCACATTTGAAAGTCATTAGGATATGGCATATGACAAAAGCCTTGGGAATCTGTGGGACTCCAGGATGGACTAAAAGAGAACCAAGACTATAACTGGTGGTATTACCTATATGAAGGAATGGGTAGAGGAAAGATAACTAGTGAGGACAACTGAGCTGAATTGGTCAGGGTTGTATGAAGAGAAATATGCAAGAATAGATTAGTGGTACTAAAGCCAAGGGAGAAGGGAAAATGAGAAGTTGAGGGACCACCCTTGTCCTTTAAGGAAATGATGTGGAAATTGTATGAATCACATCCTTCCAACTAGAACTTAATCTCATGGCCACATCTTGCTGTAAAGGAGATGAGGTAATGTGGTCTGTTCTGGGCAGCATATGCCCAGCTAAAATTTGGGGCACCAGGAGCAGGAGAGTAGACATTGGGTTGAGTACTAGTTTCTACCACAGTATTCGATTTAAGGCCAATTATGATATCCACTGGGTGGATATCTACTCCAAACAATTAAAGAAAAAGTGGTAGAAAAATCCATTTTCCCAAGGCAAGTGATAGGAGATAGATGCGTTTCCGAATGTGGCTTAAATCAAAATTAAGATTTGAGTTTGGAAAGACAAAGAATAAAGCTAAGAGTTAAATGAACAAAGTCATAAAAATCATGAAGAAGTTAATACTTTACCGCATCCTGATATCCTAGAATTGAGGGGTAACCTTGAACCTTAAAGGAGATCTAGAGTGGAACGGTGGGTGGGGGTGACGGGTAAGGCAGTTAGAAGAACAGCGCCAGAGGAGATTTGCCACAGTCTGGTCTGGAAGGCTGGTTGGATACACAGCCAAGAATTTGAAAGCAGAGGGAAGAGCAGAGCATCTGCCCTCATGACGTCAGCGCTCTCACTAGAGCCAAAAGGGAAGTCTGAGTCAGGGGACGGAGGTGCAAGACACGACAGAGGTAGCTAATACTGATTGTCTAGGAGGCATCATCCTCAAAACTAGTGTATAAACATTTAGTGTTTCTACCTGCCCCAAACTCTTTTCCCTTGTTCTCGATACTGTTCCTGTTTCTTGAGAAAGCCCCCTCCCCCTACTCAGTCCACATTCTTTATGTGGCGCATAAGACCTCGTCCTCCCAAATCAAATCATTGCATTCCTCTGCAATAGAGATTGACACAGAGGTGGGTATGTAATCTACTGAGAATCAAGGAATTTATGGGGCTCGAAAAGTAAAGCAGGGACTCTTAGTCACGGGTCTTGAACTTGGGAAGATATGAAAAAAATGCCTTCTATAGCCGTCAGGGAGATTCTGTCTAAAGATTGAGCCAACAAGGAGTAGTTGATTGATGTAGACAGAGAAACCAGGTTCTGGAACATTACTCACAGAACTGAGCCTGGCGCCGCCTGAAGCCAATGCTACCTTTGGAAACCTGTTATTGTCACAAGCCAATACATGTTCTTTCTGTTTAAGCCATGGTAGATTGAGTTTTCTCCCACTTTCGACAGAAAAATATCTAATGCTGCTAGACGATTTAAATACATCATATCATTTAATTTCACAATGTGATTCACAGGTATTATTATTCCCATTTTATACAAACGAGGTCACTAAAACTTAGAAAAAATTTGGAAACTGGCACAAGATGCACAGCTCATTGAACCACGTTTCGAACTCATATCTAGTTCCAAACCCTCTACAACAACACAGTTGAGGTCCTCTTACTCATGTAGTCTGCGTGTAAATGACCGATTAATCAAAAGAATCAAGGCAGAGAATTACTTTTAAGTGATATGCATATATCTCACATATTTTAACTTAAAACACATAAATGTATATTTGTTTGCCAGTCTTTTCTATAGACTCAAGGCATTCATTTGAGTATATGACTGATGACTAGAGTTTTATATCATCTTTCTTGCATGAACCACACCAGGCATCACGAAAGATTTGTTTTTAGCAATTTGAGGGCAGAACCCTACATTTTTTTCTTCCAATAAATTACAGTTGCTTGCCCACATCTAATAGCAGGTTTTTCAAAGACTCACTTCTATCAAGTCTTTCAAAGTATTCAGCTTACACCTTCTTGCATTAATTCTTTGGTTGACACATTTAATTAAATTACATGATTACAATAACTTATAACTGGCATTGGTATACGCAGACTGTAGTAGCTTTGTATGGGCTGCCATAACTAAATATCGCAAACTGAGTGGTTGAGAACAACACAGATTTGTTGTCTCACAATTCTGGAAGCTAGAAGTCTGAAACCAAGGTATCAGCAAGGCCTTGTTTCCTATAAAACTTTAGGGAAGGTATTTTTCCTTGTTTATTACTAGCTTCATATTGTTTGCTGGAAATCTTTGGTGTTCTTGGCTTGTAGACATAATGCTACAATTCTGTCTTTACATGGCCATCTTCTTTCTGTGTACGTCTGTCCAAATTTCTCCTTTTCATAAGAACACTGGTGATATTGGCTCAGAGCCTACTCTGAGGACCTTATTTTCACTTGAATACCTCTGTTGTTGAGACTCTATCTCCAAATCAGGTCACGTCCTGAGGTACTGGGAGTTAGGACATCAACAGTTTTTTGGGTTTTTTTTTTTTTGCGGTATGCGGGCCTCTCACTGTTGTGGCCTCTCCCGTTGCGGAGCACGGGCTCCAGACACGCAGGCTCAGCGGCCATGGCTCACAGGCCCAGCCGCTCCGCGGCATGTGGGATCTTCCCGGACAGGGGCACGAACCCGCGTCCCCTGCATCGGCAGGCAGACTCTCAACCACTGTGCCACCAGGGAAGCCCTCAACAGATCTTTTTTAGGGGACACAATTCAACCCATAACAGTCCACCCACTACCCTGATGCTTGCCCAGCTGGTGGGAACAAAAGTGGGTATGCCATACCAGAGCTGCGAGTATTTGGCATTGGTAATTACATTTTGCAGGGAGAAAAGAAAATGTGGGTCAGCAAAAGGAGTCAATAAAGAAATCCCAAGGTAGGTTACAAAGGAAGACGAAGCAGGTGGAGAGGTAAATTGATGGGGCAGTAGTCGAACCATTTTTCTGGGTAGGCAATTTAAACAGCATTTGAAATCACTGCTTCCTTTTACAGAAAGGCGGTAGGTTTTCCTAAGCAGTATCCTCTGGGAAGGGAGGAGTCCCTCCAAATCTTAAAGGAGATCCAGATGGACACAAGGATTTTTGCTGATATAATGGAAAATATGGTAATCCCTTCCCAGCTGTGTGTTCCCTACATCCAAAATTTTAGAAAATGTAGATATATTTCTGATGTCCTCAAACGTCTCCTGCCTGTGTATAAATACGGTCACATTTGCATTTACTCTCCGTTTTTTTCTAGCTGACCATTCCTACCTACACATGCAGGACCCTATGCAGTGTCCCCCTCTTCAGGTGATATCTCAGAGGGGTTCATAACAGGCCAATGCATGCAGGATACTGCAATCTCCTGCCTCTGAGATTCTTCCAAAACTACAACGTCCTCAGAGCAATGCCATCTAGAACTGTTTCTTTCACGTGTTTTCCCAGTACTTTGTATCAATGCTATACAGCATGTGCTCAACAAATATTTGTAGAATGATGGACTCCATTATGCCCTTAGATGGCAGAGAGAGTAAGACCCACTAAACATTCCATTTGGTCCCCCATATTTCCTAGCCAGTCATGGAGTTAGATGGAGCCATGAGACTAATTCTAACCAATGGGTTATATAAGGCCTTAAAATTGCACTCAGATGTCCTTGGGGAGAGGGAACTGGAGCTTGGAGCCAACGTGTTTTGATCTGCCCTAAAATGAAGTTATCACAGGTTGGGCTAAGGCTACAGGGACCTTTGTATTGGGAGAGGCTTAGGAAAATATAAAACTGAGTAGTTTAAATAGAGATTTCTTCTGAAAACTTTAACCACTCTGGTAATCTCAGTGATTCTGCACTTCTGGTAAGGGACCAGAAGTAGAAGTCATTATCTCAAGAGTCTTAAAATCAAATAGGTCTTGACATTTGGATGGAACAAAATGCAGGGGGGAAAAATACCTCTCACCTGCAAACTTTCTCCAATAGAGTAAAATGAATTTACAAGCAACTTGCTGATTCTGTGAAAGAGAGAGATCCTGAAACGGTTCTGACTGGCAAGGAATAAAAAATGGAACCTAATTGAACAGTTCCTATTAGAAGATTTTGAGACATTACATACATGATCTTAATTTCAGACTGGGATTTTTACAAACTCTTTGGAGTTTGTAAAAAACCTTCACCAAGGACCTCTCTCCAGAAATTCTCCTGCTCTAGGCAGATGTATTGTAATTCCTTCCTCAGTCCCTACAAATCTGACATTTACCTCCAGCTTCTTCCTGAGAGGATCCCTCCACCCCTCTAGGCAGCTTTATTGGACTGGAAGCAGGAGGACTGTCTCTTCTGAATATCCCACACCTGACCATGGGAAACATGAATGCATCCTATGAACCGACCCTCTGTGTGTGCTGACCAGCTCCAGTAGAGCGTCACACTGCTAGCTCTGCCACCCCAGCTGTCCGCAGCCTGTCTTTCCCAAGTGAGAGTAGATGACAGTCCAGAGAGTTCTTCAAGTTACTGACACACTTATCAAGTTCCCCAAGTGGTCTTCTGGAAGCCTGGAGGCATGACATGAGGGAAATAGGCTGGCTGCAGCTTTCCTCAAACGGGGAGAAGGGGAATTCACAGCACAGCAAGAACTCATCAGAATTTTTCTCACCAAATCATCCCTTCCCTTTTAGTCCTTCTTATATCCTCGGAGATCTGGTCCTAGAATTTCACATCTACGGTATCCTGATGTCTTAATCAAAATCTGTACAAATCTATACAAAATCTGTCACTCATAGGGGGAAAATAAAAGAGCAAAGCGAATGACAGAGAAATGGAGCTGGAGCCCTAACGCAGCTCCTTATTGTTTAATGCTATTTGAGTGGGGGCTTCCTACTACTTGTGGCCTGAGGCAGCCTGCTACTGTCCCCTGCAACCTATCACAAAGTCCTTCAGGTTGGAGAAGGTTACTACTTTGTATCATGGGCAGTTCTTACTCAAGAAAGGAGTAGAAAATGAACAAAAAAATCAGACTACACAGGGGTTAAGATAAATAAACTAACACATTCATGACACATCATTACAAGAAAGTTAGGGCATTGGTGGTCTCGTCCTTACACCCTACACTCAAGGACACATGTGGCCCCTCTCACAGACTCTCCCAAAGTTCTTCTGGGTGTGCTAGTCTCAGCAAGTGAACACCTGTGGGTTTTGCCTAGCCAGCATCTCTTCTCCTAGAAACAAAACCCAGCATTTCCTTGTGGGGAACCACCTGTTCTCCATGTGGTTTATTTAAAATGATCTCACATTCAGACCCCAGAGTTTGGCTTATGATCTAGGCCTTGCCAGTGAAAATGTAGCATATCTCTGGTGGCAGCTTTTTAAAATTTATTTACAAGAAAGGGCATATCATGGCCCAAGAGGCAGGGGTAGGTGGATGGAAGAGACAGATAATAAACAACAATCATAGTAAATAAATAAATAATAGAGTATATTAGGAGATGACAAGCATTATGAGAAGAATTAAGCAAATTAAGAAAGTCAGGAGTAGGGCAGGTGATAATTTTGAATAAGGGGGCAAGGATAGTTCTGAGATAGAATTTGAGCAAAGATCAGGAAATGGGAATTAGCCACGCATTCCAGAGAAGGACCAGCTAGTGCAAAAGCCCTACAGCAGAAGCCTGCCTGCCTGTTCAAGGAATAGCAAGAAGGCCAGAGTAACTGGGTCAGCCAAGGAGAGGACAGTAGTATTCAGGGTGCAGGAGTGATGGAGGAGCACATCGTCTAGGGCCTTGAGGGGCGTTGTGAGAGTTCTGGCTTTTACTCTGAATTAAAGGGGAAACCACTGGAAGCTTTGAGCAGAAGAGGGACATGAACTTTCACTTTTTCAAGGTCACCCTGGCTACTGTGTGTGGGGATAAACTACAGGAAGGCCAGGAAGGAGAAGACTTCAGTGACTCAGGTGGGAGATGAAAGATGTATGGTAAGAAGTAGTCAGACTGTATATGCTAGGAGACTCTATCCAACAGAATTTCTTGGCCCATGGATGTGGGATGTGAGGGAAAGATGAGTCAAGGATAACACCAGGTTTGGGAGCTGAAAAACTGGAAGGATGGAGTTGGTAATAATATGGGAAGAGTAATTAGGGAAAAGATCAGGGGCACAGATTTTGACATATTGAAATGTATTTCAGATATCCAAGAGGAGATATTAAGTAGACCACTGATGGAGGAGTATGGAGTTCAGGACACAGGCATGGGCTGGGGATAAAAATTTAAAGTCAAGATAAAAAGACTTGCCTTCTCTCTTCTCACTTAGTTAAGCAGACTTGCCAGGTCATAGGATAAAGATGAAAACTCTTTGTTGAGGGAAATACCAGTCAACCTAACAGGTCAGAGTCCTGATTCTGGGAAGATAGTGGAGTAGGAAGCACCAAGAATCTGTCTCCCCACCTAGAAAGCAATTATATTGTCAGAATCCGTCTGAGGTAACTATTTAGGAACTCCGAGGTCTGCTGAAGGCTTTCAACTTCCAGGGGAAGATTTGGATGGTAAATAGCGGTTAATTTCAGTCAATTTCAGCTCTTAGCACAGTGGCAGCTACCCATCCCCCATCCCCAGCTGCACGGCAGTCAGCTGTGTACATGTTGCTGGAGCAGCTCACACACAGGTTGCAGGAGTCAGGAGCCTGTCCTCCAAATATCTGTGCTCTGATCACTGCTGCTTATGATCACAGAGGTATAGTCAAAGAGGTGGGCAGCCATTGTCGTTTCACTGCCCTTCATTGTGGCAAGCCCCTCCTCCCCAACTGAAGTGATGTCCAGGGGTTGAAAAGGGCCAATGCCCTTCCCCCCCCCCCCCCCCCCCCCCGCCGTTTTTGCTTTTTCCCACTTTGGGAGCCAGACATTAAAGACTAGGACATAAAAAACAACTGCATATAAGGGGGAAAATTGTAATGTGAGCACACATGCCCAGGGAAAGGCTCACGAAAGATCTGGGAAGACCTTAAATGTACACCTTAGGCTGATCCTCACAACACAGACAACCTACAACAATTAAAAAATAAATAAACAAAAACAACAACTGTGGGGCCTTTAGGGACTTTCCACCCCCTCACTTGTTCCCGTAAACCAATTCTTCTCCCTATCGTGCGCCACTCCTTCTCCCTATCGAAACCAATTCTTCTCCCTATCGTGCGCCACTCCTTCTCCCTATCGAAACCAATTCTTGGAGTTTTTCAGTTGACGGGGACTTGCCAGACAGCGGGTAATTTTCCAGTTGCCCGTAACAGGTATACGCCCTAACCGCCACAATGAACAGACAACTATAACGGCCAGAAGGTGGGACAAAAGTTCCTAAGCCAATGAATTCAAAAGTCACCACATTTACCCAATCATTGTGAGAATATACCCGCCCTATGAGTAAATAAACCTATAAAAAGTATGTGATTCCGCTTTTAGGAGTTCCCCATCGGCCTCCTGCGTGAGGTTCAGGGAACCCCGGTGCATCGGCTCCTAATAAACCTCTTGCGTGTTGCAACGGCTCTCGACTCTTGGCGGTTCTTGGGCGAGTTGGAATCCCTCGTAGACCGCTTGGGTCTAACATTTGGGGGCTCGTCCGGGATCCCCACTCGCCCCCGGGTCACAAGAACATCGGGAGTCGGAGGTATCAGGTAGGCTCGAGCCCAATTGTCTGTTTGTTTGTCGTTTGTTTGTTGCTAGCCGCCATTAGGAAAAAGCCGTGCGAACCGGCTTGCTGTGGAATCTGTATTGGACTCCTGGCTAGGCAGACGTGCCGAAAGCTGGTGTCCACGGGCCCCGGGGGACGCCCTGGTGGTCCATCTGGAAGGAGAAACAAATTTTGTCTCCCCTTCATCTGGTTCTGGCAGGTTATATAAGCTGCCATCTGAATTTGAGTTGGTTTCGGGTTTAAGTTCGCGGCGGCAATATCAATGTGTGTCTTTTGAAATTTTATTGTTTTTCTGTACTATTATCTTTCTTTTGACGGACGACAATGGGACAAACTATGACGACTCCTCTTTCTCTTACCCTAAGCCACTGGACCGAAGTTAGGGCTAGGGCCCACAACCTTTCGGTAGAAGTAAGGAAAGGAAAATGGCAAACGCTGTGTACCTCTGAGTGGCCTACATTTCAGACAGGGTGGCCACCCGAAGGATCTTTTTTGTTAGATAAGGTTGGGCTAGTCAAGTCTAGGGTCTTTAAAAGAGGACCCCACGGACACCCAGACCAGATACCATATATCTTGGTCTGGGAAGATCTAGTTCTCTCCCCGCCTCCGTGGGTCCGGCCCTTTGTTTCCTCAACAGGCACGTCTGCATGCGCTCCAGCACAATCGGAGATATTGGCCCTGAAGAAAACCCCAGACACGGAAAAGTCATCTGCTGCCCCGGACCCGCCAAAGGCGATATATCCTGACCTGCAGTCTGATTTGCTTCTTCTAGATTCCCCACCTCCTTATCCTCCGGCCCTAAATCCCATGTCGCCCCTAGGACCCCCAGCTTCACAACCCTCCGCACCAGTAGGGCCACCTGTTATGGCGGAAAGGGGGGGTCCCTCGGCGGGCACCAGAAGCCGGAGGGCTGTTTCCCCGGATTCTACTGCTTTACCCCTTAGAGAATATGGCCCCCCCGATAACCACGGGAATAGGCCCCTTCAATACTGGCCCTTTTCCTCCGCAGATCTTTATAATTGGAAGATGCATAACCCTACTTTCTCTGAAAACCCACAGGCTCTTACTGCTCTAATAGAGTCTCTTGTCTTCTCCCACCAACCCACCTGGGATGATTGTCAACAGCTCCTCCAGACTCTCCTCACAACTGAGGAGAGGCAACGGGTTCTCCTGGAGGCTAGAAAGAATGTGTTAGGCGCCAATGGACAACCTACCCAGTTGCCTAATGAGATTGATGCCGGTTTTCCACTCGTCAGGCCGAATTGGGACTTTAATACCCTGGAAGGTAAGGAGCACCTGAAAATGTATCACCAGGCTCTGGTGGCGGGTCTCCATGGAGCGGCCAGGCGCCCCACGAATTTGGCTAAGGTAAGAGAGGTAACTCAGGGGCCCCAGGAATCGCCAACCGTGTTCCTAGAACGCTTAATGGAGGCTTTTAGACGATTCACTCCTTATGATCCAACCTCTGAGGAACATAAGGCCACCATAGCAATGGCCTTTATTGACCAGGCGGCCCCTGATATTAGAAAGAAGTTACAAAGGCTGGATGGCCTACAAGGTTTCTCCCTTCAGGACTTAGTAAAAGAGGCAGATAAGGTATATAATAAGAGGGAGACAGAGGAAGAAAGGGAAGAAAAAAAGCAGAAGGAACAAGAGGCTCGTGAGGTAAGACGAGATAAGAGGCAAGAAAGACATTTGAGTAAGATACTGGCCACTGTAGTCAGAGGAGGAAACAGTAGAGACAGAAATAGACAGGAAGGGCGAACAACGGATAGAAGGCGGCCATTAGACAAGGACCAATGTGCCTACTGTAAAGAAAAAGGTCATTGGGCAAGAGAATGCCCTAAAAAAAGGAACGGGGGAAGGCCAACCAGAGATAAAATCTTAACATTGGAAGAGGAAGATTAGGGAAGTCAGGGCTCGGACCCTCTCCCCGAGCCCAGGGTAACTCTTAAAGTGGAGGGGGAACCCGTCCAGTTCTTGGTGGACACCGGAGCCCAGCACTCAGTCCTCCTTCATTCAAAGGGCCCCCTTTCAACTAAAAGGTCATGGGTCCAGGGGGCCACTGGAAATAAGCAGTACTCATGGACCACCCGAAGGACAGTAGATCTTGGGGTGGGACGAGTAACCCACTCATTCTTGGTCATACCTGAGTGCCCATACCCTCTGCTAGGTAGAGACTTACTCTCTAAGGTGGGGGCCCAAATCCACTTTCAACCAGAAGGGCCCACCATAACTGACAACCAAGGGAGATTACTCCAAATCTTGACCATGAAACTGGAAGATGAACACAGGATATATGAAACACCCTCGCCTCCACAAGCTGACATGCAGGATTGGATGACTAGGTTTCCACAGGCTTGGGCAGAAACTGCCGGTATGGGAATGGCAAAATATCGGCCCCCTGTGGTGGTAGAACTTAAAACAACCGCCACCCCAGTGACGGTCCGCCAATACCCCATGAGTAAAGAAGCCCGAGATGGCATCCGTCCTCAAATACAAAGGTTACTGGAATTAGGGATCCTGGTAAGGTGCCAATCTACATGGAATACCCCTCTTTTGCCAGTTAAAAAGCCAGGAACTAATAATTACCGACCGGTACAAGACCTACGAGAGGTAAATAAGCGGGTGATGGACCTCTACCCCACGGTACCCAACCCCTACAATCTCTTAAGTACTCTTCCACCTCAGCACACTTGGTACACTGTTTTGGATCTTAAAGATGCTTTCTTCTGCCTGAGACTTTCTTCTCTCAGTCAGCCTTACTTTGCCTTCGAGTGGAAGGATCCAGCCTCTGGGATGTCAGGCCAGCTGACATGGACTCGCCTGCCACAAGGATTCAAGAACTCCCCCACCATTTTTGATGAGGCTCTCCACCAGGATTTGGCATCTTATAGAGAATCCAATCCCCAGGTAACTCTACTTCAATATGTCGATGATATTCTTTTAGCTGCTGAAACCCAAGAGGACTGCATCAAGGGAACCGAGAGGCTGTTAACAGAACTGGGAACATTGGGATATCGGGCTTCAGCAAAGAAAGCACAAATATGTCAACGACAGGTTAGTTACCTGGGGTACTTGTTAAAAGGAGGACAGAGATGGCTTTCGGAAAGCAGGAAAGACACTGTTGCCCGGATACCGGCCCCCAAGAGTCCCAAACAAGTTAGGGAATTTTTGGGGACGGCCGGATTTTGTAGGCTATGGATTCCAGGGTTTGCTGAATTAGCAGCCCCTTTATATCCCCTGACCAAAAATGGCATCCCTTTTGCTTGGGGTGATAAAGAACAACGGGCTTTTGACCGAATTAAACGAGCCCTACTATCAGCCCCGGCTCTGGGGCTACCAGATGTTACTAAGCCTTTTCATCTGTACGTGGCCGAGAATAAAGGCATCGCAAAGGGAGTACTAACTCAGAAACTGGGCCCCTGGAATCGCCCGGTTGCGTACCTATCAAAGAAATTGGATCCTGTGGCAGCAGGATGGCCCGCCTGTTTAAAAATAATCGCCGCGGTGGCCGCTTTGGTCAAAGATGCTGACAAACTGACTTTGGGGCAGAACCTAACGATAACAGCCCCCCATGCATTAGAAAGTGTAATTCGCCAGCCACCCGACAGATGGCTAACAAATGCCAGGATGACTCATTACCAAGCCCTGCTGTTAAACTCAGATCGTATTAAGTTTACCTCAGCCACAGGACTCAACCCGGCCACCTTGCTACCCGACCCTGACCTGGAAAGCACTACCGTCATCCATGATTGTCAGGAAGTACTGGCTGCAGCACACCGTAGCAGACCAGACTTGATGGATCAGCCCCTCCCCAACGCCGACGTTACCTGGTTTACTGACGGAAGCAGTTTCCTAGAAAAAGGTAAGCGTCGGGCGGGAGCTGCCGTGGTAGACGGGAAAGAGGTCATCTGGGCAGCCGCATTACCGCAAGGGACATCGGCCCAACGGGCTGAACTAATCGCCATGACTAGAGCGTTGGAACTAGCAGAAAACAAAAAGGTAAACATCTATACGGACAGTAGGTACGCATTTGCTACCGCCCATGTCCATGGGGCCATTTACCAACAAAGAGGGTTGCTCACCTCGGCGGGCAAAGAAATTAAAAACAAAGAAGAAATAGTGGCACTGCTAGCTGCCCTCATGCTCCCCACTAAAGTCAGCATCATTCATTGCCCCGGACACCAGAAGGACAATACCCCGGTGACAAGAGGCAACAACATGGCAGATAGGGTGGCACGAGAAGTGGCTCTACGGGAAATCATACTAGAACTATCAGATGAGAGTCCTGGGAAACCAAATGATAGGAGAACAATTACCCCAGCCATAACTAAAGGAACATTATCTCCTCAACAAGCAAAATCCATGCTACAACAGATTCACAGATGGACACACTTGGGAACCAAGAAGATGGTATCCCTATTACATAAGACAGGTTATGATACCTCTGGATTAACCAAAATAGCTGAGCAGATTGCACGAGAGTGCATTCCATGCCAACAGGTAAACTCCCATAAAGGAAAACTTGAGGTCGGAAAAAGGCTCAGAGGAGACCGCCCAGGAGCCTATTGGGAGGTCGACTTCACTGAAATATGCCCTGGAAGGTACGGTAACAGGTATCTTCTAGTTTTTATAGATACCTTCTCAGGATGGGTAGAAGCTTTCCCGACGAAGAAGGAGACAGCTACTGTGGTGGCCAAAAAGATCTTAGAAGAAATTTTCCCCCGGTTCGGGGCACCAAAGGTAATAGGATCAGATAATGGTCCCGCCTTCGTCGCCCAGGTAAGTCAGGGTGTGGCCAAATACCTGGGGACTGATTGGAAATTACATTGTGCCTATAGACCCCAGAGTTCAGGACAGGTAGAGAGAATGAATAGAACTCTAAAAGAGACCCTAACTAAATTGTCCATAGAGACTGGCGGTACAGATTGGACGGTGCTCCTTCCCTTAGCCCTGTTCCGGGCTAGAAATACCCCCTCCCGCTATTATCTTACTCCATTTGAAATACTATACGGGGCCCCACCTCCTCTTTTTACGCTAAGGGAGAAATTAAGTCCTGACTGCCAGAATAACACTGACTTATATGCTAGGCTGTTGGGACTCCAGTTGGTCCAAAAGGAGGTGTGGTCCCAGCTGGCAGAGGCTTACCGACCAGGAACACCAGCAGAGGCTCATCCCTTCCAAGTCGGAGATTCCGTGTACGTCCGTCAGCAGCGAACCCAGACTCTAGAGCCTCGGTGGAAAGGACCATACATCGTCCTGCTCACCACCCCCACGGCTATAAAGGTAGACGGCATCGCTGCGTGGATCCACGCTTCACACGTGAAGGCCGCACCAGCATCTGCAACATCGGAATGGCGAGCCCAAAAGACCAGCAACCCGCTCAAGCTCAAGCTTCTGCGATCATCAGATTTATAACTTTAACTTTGTTACCCCTACTGACTGTGAGTAATTTTAGTCCTCACCTGCCCCAGCATTTAACCTGGCAGGTAATTTCCCAAACTGGAGATGTAATATGGTCTGTTAGCCATACTGCTGCTCCTTGGACCTGGTGGCCAGACCTTTTCCCCGATGTTTGTAAATTAGCCATAGGAGCTCCCAATTGGGACACAGCACACTCCCATGATCGTCAAAATGCCCCATCCATACCCGGTCGGGCCGGCCAATACGGCTGCCAAAACTCGGGTACGCGACAGAAACTTAGCAACCCTACCTTTTATGTATGCCCGGGATTTCATCGCCATAGGTCCCTAAATTATCAATGTGGGGGAAAGGAACATTTTTATTGTAAAAGCTGGGGGTGTGAAACCACAGGAGACACCTATTGGAAGCCCACCTCTGGCTGGGACTTTATTAAGGTGACAGCCAATTATACACACCCAACCAACCCCTTAACTTATAGGCCTGAATGTACTAAATGGTGCCATCCCCTTAAAATCTCTTTTAGTGAACCAGGAAAAAAGGATAAAAACTAGATAAATGGCCATTCATGGGGAATCAGGTTTTATAAAGAAGGATATAATGATGGATTACTAATGACCATCAAACTAAAAATTGAAACCCCTACTCCAGTTCCTATAAGCCCCAACCCTGAGATAGGGCACTCTTCGCTACCTTTGGTCCCTCCCACAGCGTTACCAGAGATAAGAAACCAAACTTCTGAGCCAAAAGGAATAACAATCAAGCCCAAGACCCCCCGGGACCGAATGCTCTCATTGGTCCAGGCGGCTTTTGAGGTTTTAAATGCCACAAACCCGGAGGCTACCAAATCATGTTGGCTTTGCTATGCTGCTCCTCCCCCTTATTATGATGCTATAGGATATAATTCTAATTATAATAATGTTAACACTCCAGATCAATGTCGATGGAAACAAGAAGGAAATAGTAAATTGACCCTGGCCTCAGTATTAGGAAACGGTACATGTGTAGGAACGCCCCCCTCGTCCCACCGACATCTTTGTGCCAATTTAAGCCTCCCACAGGGCTCAGGGTATCTCCTCCCTCCTCCGGATGGATGGTGGGCATGTAACACAGGATTGACCCCCTGCATTTCTTTAGAGGTCCTTAAAGCTTCAACCGATTTTTGTGTGTTAGTTCAGCTGGTCCCCAGACTCATTTATCATTCAGATTCATCCTTTCTAGATGAATATGAGGGCAGAGGAAGGTTTAAGAGGGAACCCATAACACTCACCCTGGCTGTACTCCTAGGACTAGGAATGGCAGCCGGGGTAGGAACGGGTACAACAGCCCTCATCCAACAACCCCACTATTATGATGCCTTAAGGCAAGCTGTAGATGTTGACCTCCGGGCATTAGAAAGTTCCATAACTCAGTTAAAAGAATCCCTCACCTCGCTTTCAGAGGTGGTAATGCAAAACAGGAGGGGATTAGATCTGCTGTTCCTTAAGGAGGGCGGACTATGTGCTGCACTAAAAAAAGAATGCTGTTTTTATATTGATCATTCTGGGGCTATTACCAAAACTATGGACAAACTTAGGGAGCGCCTGGACAAAAGACAACAGGAAAGGGAAAATCAAAAAGGATGGTTTCAATCATGGTTTGATAAATCTCCCTGGCTTACTACTTTAGTTTCCACCTTGTCAGGGCCCCTCATTATTTTATTGTTGCTTTTAACTTTTGGACCATGCATTCTGAATCGCCTGATAGCCTTTATTAGAGAACGCATTAGTACGGTACAAGTTTTAATGCTAAGGCAACAATACCAAAACTCGCAAAAAGAAACTGAAATTCCATGATTGAAATTAGTTACAAAAAAAAAAGGGGGGAATGTGGGGCCTTTAGGGACTTTCCACCCCCTCACTTGTTCCCGTAAACCAATTCTTCTCCCTATCGTGCGCCACTCCTTCTCCCTATCGAAACCAATTCTTCTCCCTATCGTGCGCCACTCCTTCTCCCTATCGAAACCAATTCTTGGAGTTTTTCAGTTGACGGGGACTTGCCAGACAGCGGGTAATTTTCCAGTTGCCCGTAACAGGTATACGCCCTAACCGCCACAATGAACAGACAACTATAACGGCCAGAAGGTGGGACAAAAGTTCCTAAGCCAATGAATTCAAAAGTCACCACATTTACCCAATCATTGTGAGAATATACCCGCCCTATGAGTAAATAAACCTATAAAAAGTATGTGATTCCGCTTTTAGGGGTTCCCCATCGGCCTCCTGCGTGAGGTTCAGGGAACCCCGGTGCATCGGCTCCTAATAAACCTCTTGCGTGTTGCAACGGCTCTCGACTCTTGGCGGTTCTTGGGCGAGTTGGAATCCCTCGTAGACCGCTTGGGTCTAACACAACAATAAGAGAAATCAGTAAACCCTGGGGAAGGGGGAAGATCTGATTTCCAGCATTACTACATTATTAGATTCAAATAATCAAAGTTCTACAAAAAAATCACAAGGCATACAGAGAAACAGAAAAGTATAGCCCATTCAAAGGAAAGAAATCAACAGAAATTGTCCCTGAAAAAGACCTAGACAGATATACTAGACAAACCTTTAAAACAACTCTCTTAATGATGCTCAAAGAACTAAAGGAAGATGTGGAAAAAGTCAAGAAAACAATGTGTGATCAAAATGGAAATACCAATTCATAGAAAGCCTAAAATGCAATAAATTGAATAGAAATTCTTGAGCTGAAAAGTACAATGACTGAAATAAAAAGTTCATGAGAGGGATTCAAAGGCAGATTTTAACAAGCAGAAAAAAACAGTGAACTTGACAGGACAATTAAAATTATCAAGTATGAGGAACAGAAAGAAAAAATTGACAAGCAAACATAGCCTAAGGGACATACAGGATAATATCAAGCAGAAGAATATATGTATGTGGGAGTCCAAGAAGAATAATAGAGAGGGAAAGGGGTAGAGAGAATATTTGAAGAAATAATGGTTGAAAACTTCCCAAATTTGTTGAAAGACGTGAATATAAACATCCAAGAAATTCAACAAACTCCAAGTAAAATGAACTCAAAGAGATCCATACCAAGATACATATAATCAAACTTAGAAAAGCCAAAGAGATAATCTTAAAAGCAGCCAAGAGAGAAGAAAATCATCACATACTAGGGATTGTCAAAAAGATTATCAGCAAATTTCTCATCAGAAAACTTGGAAGCCAGAAGTGGGCTGATATATTCAAAGTGCTAAAAGAAAAAAAAAGATATCAATAAGAATCCTAAATCTGGCAAACACTATCTTCAAAAGTGAGGAAGAAATCAAGACAATCTCAGATAAACAAAAACTGAGGGAGTCTGTAACCATTAGATCTGCCCTGCAAGAAATGCTCAAGGGAGTCCTGTAAGGTGAAATGAGGACACCAGACAGTACCTTAAAGCTGTATGGAGAAATAAAGATCTCAGTAAAGATAAATACAAAGGCAATCATAAAAGCTATATCACTGTAACAATGGTTTGTAACTGCACTTTTTGTTTTCTACATGATTTAAAATAATTATTAGTTTATGTTTTGGGGCACATAAAGTATAAAGATATAATTTGCGACATCAACAACTGAAAGAGGTGGAGATAGAGCTGTAAAGGAGCAGAGTTTTTGTATGTTATTGAAGTTAAGCTGGTATAAATTAGAATGTTATAACTTTAGGATGTTAAATGTAATCCCCATGGTAGCCACAAAAAAAAAATAGCTATAGACTATACATAAAAGGAAATGATAAAGGAATTTAAACATTTCACTATCAAACACAAAAGCAGATAGTAATGCAGGAAATGAGAGACAGAAAAGCTATAAGGCATATAGAAAACAACTAGCATAATAAGAAAAGAGCCTCGGGACTTCCCTGGTGGTCCGGTGGTTAAGAATCCACTTTCCAATGCAGGGGAAACACGGTCAATCCCTGGTCAGGGAACTAATATCCCACATGCCACAGGGCAACTAAGCCCATGTGCCACAACTACTGAGCCCACATGCTCTGGAGCCCGTGTGCCACAACGAGAGAGAAGCCCTCACGCCGCAACGAAAGATCCCGCATGCCACAACGAAGATCCCACGTGCCGCAACTAAGACCCAATGCAGCCAAATAAAGAAATAAAAATCAATATTAAAAAAACAAACAACCCCTCCCAAACCCAAAAGAGCCTCATTGTCAGTAATTACTTTCAATGTAAATAGGTTAAACTCTCCAATCAAAAGACCCAGATTGGCAGAATGGATTAAAAAAAAAAATGATGCAACTATATGCTGTTAACAGGTGATGCACTTGAGATCCAAAAACACAAACACGTTGAAAGTGAAAGAATGGGAAAAGACAGTCCATGAAAATAGTAACCAAAAGAGAGCAGATATGGCTGTAATAATATCGAGAAAATAGACTTTAAATCAAAAAAGATTATAAGTAACAAAAAGGACAATATATGTTAATAAAAGATTCAGTAAAGCAAGAAGATTTAACAATTATAAACATATACACACCTCGTTACAGAACATCAAAATATAGGAAGCAAAAACTGATAAAATTAAAGGGAGAAATAGACAGTTCTACAACAATATCAATAGTTGAAGATTTCAATACCCCGCTCACAATAATGGCTAAAAAAAAAAAAGGCAGAATATAACTAAGGAAATAGAGGAATTAACACAATAAACCAACTGATCTAATAGTTATACACAGAACACTCTACTCAACAACAGACTACGCCTTCTCAAGTGCACATTGGACATTTTTCAGGATAGACCATATGTTAGGCTGCAAATTAAGTCTCAGTAGGTTTGAAAAGGTAGATATACAAAATATCTTCTCTGACCACAGTGGACGTAGTTAGAAATCAATAAAAAAAGAAAACGAAAATTCACAAAACTGTGGAAAGTAAACAATATACATTTAAACACCCAATGGAACAAAAAAAGTAAATATAAGGGAAATTAGCAAATACTTAGAGATGAATAAAAATGAAAACATTACATACCATAACTTATGGGACTCAGCAAAAGCAGTGCTAAGGGGGAAAATTATAGCTATAAATGCTTACATTAAAAACAAGAAAGATTTCCAATCAGCAACCTAACTTTATAACAGAAGGAACTGGAAAAAGAAGAACAAACTCAAAGCTAGCAGAAGAGAGGAAACAATAAGGATTCGAGCAGATATAGATGAAATAGAGAATATAAAAACAATAGAGAAAATCAATGACACCAAAAGTTAGTTCTTTGAAAAGATCAGCAAAATTGGCAAACCTTTAGCTACATGGACTAAGAAAAAGAGAGAAAAGACTCAAACTACTAAAATCAGAAATGAAAGTAGTGACATTACTACTGATTCTACAGAAATAAAAAGGATTGTAAGAGAGTACTATGAACACTTGTACAACAACAAATTGGAGAACCTAAATGAAATGGACAAATTCCTAGAAACACAAAACCTCCCAAGACTAAATCATGAAGAAATAGAAAGTCTGAACAAACCTATAATAGTAAGGAGATTGAATCAGTAATAAAAACTCTCCCCACAAAGAAATGTCCTGGACCTGATGGCTTCACTGGTGAATCCTACCAACATTTAAAGAATACTAATTCTTCTCAAATTTGCAAAAAGAAAGAATGAAAGAAAGAAAGAAAAGGAGGGAATACTCGCTAACTATGAGCCAACTATTACCCTGATAACAAAGATAGACAAAGGCACCCTAAAAAAAGAAAACTACAGATCAATATCCCTTATAAACATTGTTGCAGAAATGCTCACCAAAATACTAGGAAAACAGAATTCAGCAGCATATTGAAAGGATTATACACCATAACCAAGTGGGATGGTTCAACATATGAAAATCAATCAATGTAATGAAGGGGGAAAACCACATGATCACTCCAATTGATGCAGGAAAAGCATTTGAAAAAATTCAACATCCTTTCATGATAAAAATACTCAACAAACTAGAATAAAAGAAAACTACCTCATAATAATAAAAGCCATTTATGAAGAACTCACAGTGAACATCAGACTCAATGGTGAAAGACTGAAAGCTTTTCCTCTAAGACCAGGAAAAAGGCAAGAGTGCCCACTTTCACCACTTCAATTCAACACAATACTGGAATTCTAGACAGTGCAATTAAGCAAAAAAGAAAGAAAGAAAAGTCATCCAAATTGGAAAGGAAGAAGTAAAGTTATTTCTGTTCATGGATTATATGATCTAATATATAGAAAACCCAAATCCACAAAAAAATACTGTTAGAACTAATAAATTTTCAGCAAGGTAGCAAGTTATAAAGCCAACACACAAGAATCAGTTGCATTTTTATACACTGACAATGAGCTATCTGAAAAGAAATTACAAAAACAATATATATAACACCATCAAACTGAATAAAATACTAAGGAATTAACTTAACCAAGGAGGTGAAAGATTTGTACAATGAAAACTACAAAACATTGCTGAAAGAAGTTAGATGAGATCGGGTGCATTCAGGGTGGTATGGCCATAGACTGAAAGAAATTGAAGAAGACAAATAGATGGAAAAGCATCCCATGTTCATGGAGTGAAAGACTTAATATTGTTAAAATGTCAATAATACCCAAAGTAATCTACAGATTCCAAGCAATCCATGTGAAAATTCCAACAATGTTTTTTGCAGAAATAGAAAAACCCACCTTAAAATTAATGTGGAATTTCAAGGGACCCCAAATTGCCAAAACAATCTTGAAAAGGAGCTAAAGCGGAGAACTTTACCCCTGATTTCAAAACTTATTACAAAGCTACAGTAATCAAAATGGTGTGGTACTGGCATAAAGACAGAGATATTGACCAATGGAATAGAATAGGGAACCGAAAAATAAACCCCTGAATGTTGTCAAATGATTTTTGGCAACAGAGCCAAGGCCATTCAATGGGGAAAGGACAGTCTATTCAACAACTGTTGCTGGAAAAACTGGTTATCCACAATGAAAAAGAATCATAGGGAACTCCCTGGTGGTCCAGTGGTTAGGACTCCATGCTTCCACTGCAAGGGGCACAGGTTCAATCCCTGGTCGGGGAACTAATCCTGCATGCTGTGTGGTGCGGCCAAAAATAAAAAAGAATCATATACAAAAATTAGCTCAAAACGGATCAAGGACCTAAATGTAAGACCTAAAACAATAGAAGAAAACATTTCATGACGTTGGATTTAGTAATGATTTCTTGGACATGACACCAAAGGCACAGGTAACAAAAGGAAAAATAGACAAACTGCACTTCATGAAAATTTTAAAATTTTGTGCATCAACAGAGTAAAAAGGCAACCCATACAATGGGAGAAAATATTTGCAAATCATATATCTGACAAAAGATTAATATCCAGAATATATAGAGAACTCTTAAAACTTAACAACAAAACTTAACAACCTGATTCAAAATGAGCAAAAGACTTGAATAGATACCTCTCCAGAGAAAAGATACAAATGGCTAATAAGCACATGAAAAGATGCTCAACATCACCAATCATTAGGGAAATGCAAATCAAAACTGCAATGAGATGGCTACTATCAAAAAAATAGAATATGAGTGTTTGCAAGGACATGGAGAAATTGGGACCCTGGTGTACTACTGGTGGAAATTGGTACAGTCACTATGGAAAACAGTATGGTGTTTCCTCAAGCCATTAAAGACAGAATTACTATATGATCCAGCAATTCCACTTCTGTGCATATACCCCAAAAGTAGGGTCTCAAAGAGATATTTGTACACCCATGTTCATAGCAGTATTATTCGTAATAACTAAATCGTGGAAGCAACTCAAGTGTCCATCAGTGGATGAACGGATAAGCAAAATGTGGATATACATACAATGGAATATTGTTCAGTCTTAAAAAGGAAAGAGATTCTGCAGTATGTTTTCAACATGGATGAACCTTGGGGACATTATGCTAAATGAAATTACCCAGTCAGAAAAAGATACATACTGTATGATCCCACTTATATGAGGTACTTAGAATAGTCAAAATCATAAAGACAGAAAGTAGACTGGTGGTTACCAGGGGCTGGGGGCAAGGAATACGGGGAGTTATTGTTTAATGGGGATAGAGCTTCAATTTCACAAGATGAAAACAGTTACGGGGATGGACAGAGGTGATTTTTGCACAAGGATGTTAACGTATTTGATACCACTGAACTGTACACTTAAAAAATGGTTAAGATGGAAATTTTATGTTATGTGTATTTTATGAGAGAGAGAGAAAGAGAGACAGAGAGAGACAGAGAGAGAGGCTTCTCTGCCTGTTCCACCACGGCCGGGGCTACTAACCCAAAAAGGATCTAGCGGGTTCCACGTGGTGTGAGTGGGGCCGGAGGACTGGGCTGCGATGCGCTCCACTGGCGGACGGGGCACACCCGAGCACAGCCCCAGACGCCTCTCCAGGCCCGGGAGCACGCACCTAGGGCTCCCCCTCCCCTGTGGACGCGCGCCCTCGGCCCCCTCGCGCAGGGACAGGTAGGGAGCTGGGTTGCAGACACTGCCCGGACAAGTTCACAGCCAGTCCTGCGGGTTCCATAGGCCAGCGGAGTGCTGGGGCCGTGCAGTCCCCGGAGCAGGCGGAAGGCGGGACCCCTCCCCTCACCCCACTCCGCCGCCCCGTTTCTCTTCCTCCTTCCCCGGCTCGCTCCCTCCCTCCGCGCCCCCGAGTCCCGCAGCCGGGCAGCCAATCCCAGCCGCGCTCCTGCCCGGCTGCTCAGGGTGGTGGCACGGAGCCCGCAGACGGCTTGGAGAGCTCGAGCTTTGTGCCCAGCAGCAGGTAAGGTGCGCGGCGGGATCTGGGTCGAGTCGGGCTTTTCTAAAACCGTCAAGCAGGAGCCTGAAAACTGATGCTAGTGCGAGACCCGGCGCCCGCCCCGCTGCCGGGCCCACGAGCCCTCGGCGCCGCCCACCTGGCCCTTCCCGGGCCCGGCGCGGAGCTGGCGTTCTGGAGGCTCCGCTGGCCCGGGGTCCCGACGTGCTCCCCAGGGAGGGCCTGTCTCAAGTAAACAAAGACCAACTACTAAAAACATTGTATCTATGTTTCATTTGTAAAATGGTGATGGTTTGGGTTTTTATGCAGAGGTATTCGGCTCCTGCTGCGGGCTCGGCCGGAAGGGAATCCGGGAACCCGCCGCGCTGGGGTTGTGCTCCTCGGTAGGAACCCTGCGTAGGTCCCTTAAGCTCTCCTGGCCGCGCTCTCCTCTTTGGAAACTGGAAAATCCTATTATTTCAGATGTTGTTCTGAGGGTTACATGAATTAAGTGCACTCTTAAAAAAAAAACTAAGGCTGAGCTCCCAGCAACAACAGGGTTACCTAGACACAGCTATTTCAAAGTACTGATAACCCCGAATTGTTCCACAAAGGAACTAAGGTAGTTTGCAACAAAATCACGTAGAATAGTAACAAGTCAGCATAGAATAAATATAACCAGATATTGGGAGCAGAGGTAATGTAAGACAGAAAATAAGTCAAGGGGAAAAAATAAAGTGTGAACTTGCTGTGAAAATGGAAATGTTCTGTAATTAATTTACACTTAAATAGTGTGTCTATATGGAAAACAATATGGAGGTTCCTCAGAGAACTAAAAATAGAATCATCATATGATCCAGCAGTCCCACTCCTGGGCACGTACCGGGACAAAACTATAATTCAGAAAGATACGTGCACCCCATGTTCATAGCAGCATTATTTACAATAGCCAAAATGTGGGAACAACCTAAATGCCTATCGACAGGTGAATGCATAAAGATGCGGTGCATATATACAATGGAATACTACTCAGCCATAAAAAAGAGTGAGATAATGCCATTTGCAGCAACATGGGTGCAACTAGAGACTATTATACAAAGTGAAGTTAAGTCAGAAAGCGAAAGACAGACACCACATGATATCACTTATATGTGGAGTCTAAAATATGACACGAATGAACCTACCTACAAAACGGAAATAAATTCACAGACATAGAGATCAGACTTACAGTTGCCAAGGGGGACAGGGAGGGAGAGGGATGGACTGGGATTTTGGGGCTGGTAGATGCAAACTATTACATTTCGAATGGATAAACAACAAGGTCCTACTGTACAGCACAGGGAACTATATCCAGTCTCCTGGGATAAACCATAATGGAGAAGAATATTTCGAAAAGGAATGTATTTATGTGTATAACTGAGTCCCTTTGCTGTATACCAGAGACTGTACAACACTGTAAATCCACTGTACTTCAATTTTAAAAAAGTGTGTGTCTAGTGGCTGCCTTATAGGACATTGCAGGTCTATATTGTTTTTCTACTGGAGTCTCAAATTTGTGTCTAGGAAAGTGAACTTGGTCATTTGCATTGTTCCTGTCATTTGAAACATACTTCCTTCATTCATTCCTCAAATATGAATGGCCTTGGAGGAAGTAGAGCCATTCCTTATAATTAACGAGAAAGACAGTTTTCTGTACTTCATTATTAGAGCACCCTGATATATTACCATGTGAAAGTTTACTCAGTTGAGGAACTGGGGCTGGGAGGGATGGAGTCAGTGAATATGGCATAATTTATAACTTTTTTTTAGAGTTTTGAATAAAAATGTTAACTTAACCTTTATAGGAAAATTTAAAAATATATAGATTCGCAAAAAGAAACAATCGCTAAAAATTTCACCACTCAGAGACATAATTGCAGTTAAGATTTTGATGTGTATATTTCCAGACCTTTGCCCCATGTAGCCATTTTATTTTCCTTAGTAGGCCCCAAAGTATCAGCTCCCTCCAAGAAAGGAAAATCCAGTCTGGGGGCAAGGGTCGCTTTTACCTTAACCTTTGGACCTCTCAGGCCAACACCTGGCCTCATCCAACAAGGTCACCGTCTCCCTAATCCTTCTCTCGTACTTCTGCCAGTGGCCTGGCTTTGGGGCAGTGGTTATAGGCATCTGAGAGAGCATTTCGGAGAAGAGGAAAAGTCACAGCTGTGGTTCATTCCGCATGAGGAGTAATCCAGGGTTTCTCATCCTTGGCACTGTTGATATTTGGGGCTGGATAACTTTGTTGGGGGATGGCCGTCCCGTGTATTAGAAGATGTTTAGCAGCATGCTGGCTCACACCCACCCCCCCACTTCTCCTCATGACAATCAGCAGTGTTGGTTGAGACCACTTGGGTTAACGGAAATTGTTAAATTATTCATGACGTGCACTAAAGAGGTTCATATTCCAGTTTGCACGTAGGAGAAGGACTGAGATCGAAAGAGAGGCATAGCTTAAGCTAAGGAAGCTGTTTAGTCCTGGCTGTACGATTCACTTACGGTGAGATTTTGGTGGGCAGGTATATCAGGATGGAAACAGGAAAAAACCACAAAAATGCAAGACACTTTTGAGGGGATTCCATAGAAGAGGGGGTAGGATTCGAGGAACCAGCAAATGACAGTGCGACACCCGGGGAGGACGGCTGGCGGGGTGCCATCCCCACGCTGGCCGGAAGGGGCAGGGAAGGGACTGGGATACCAGAGCTTGGAAGTGGGGGCCGGGTGGGTCGGTGGGTGGGAGAACTGGAGGAGGAGCCGCCCTCCAGGGCTGCTGTGGCCCTGGCAGAATGCGGCCATTGTCAGAGCAGCAGCCCAGCAGATGGGGGATAAGTTCACCAGCCTCTCCCTTCATCACGAGTCCAAGTTCTTACTGCTCAGCCACATGACAGGCCACTAAATTGAGAGATAAAGTGTTAGGGCAAGGAATAGCAGCTTTTTTGGAAAGCCAGCAGACAGAGAAGATGGTGGACTTATGCCCCAAAGAACCATCTTACCCCCAAGTTAGAATTCAGGCTTCAGAGGGGAGGGGGTGTAGCAGATCGTTGTGAACTTCTTGGTGGGCCAGACCGGGAAGGGGATGTTCTTGCAGCGGTCCAGGTAGGTCTGCTGTAAACCTCCAACAAGAGGAATGTGATTCTCTGTTGTGCAACTTTTTATCTCTGTATGAAGGAAAATTGTTATACCTTCAAAGGTCAAGCCTGGGAGGCAGAGCCTTGAGAATGTGCTCTCATGTATATTTCAGGCTGTAGGCAACATTCTTTTACAAAGAAGTAGAGCCAGTATAAGGAAGCACAGGTAGCAGAGTGCAAAGGTGAGAGCTAAAGGAATATATCCAGTATGGAGTCAGGTTTGTTCTTCTCTGTTACACCTTTCCCCTCCTGTACCCACGGAGCTCCTCCTCTGGCCAGTCCCTAGTGGAAGCTGGTGGGTGAAGCAACCCAGGTGATGCAGCCTGGGGAGGTCAGCCAGCTCCCGAGGGGGTGGGAGCAGAGCCGATGGAGAGCCACCAGAACCACCAGTAGTGTGTGATCTAAAGTCTTCTGCCTCTGTAGAATGAAAGTTTGAGGGCTCTAACTCTTAAGGGTTACCAGGGGAGGAAAAGGAGGTAGGCAAAAAATGTTTCTGAAAATTAAAACATATAACACACGCAGGGCACTGCTGCTTCTGACCTCTGACTCTGTTTCAAGCAGTAAGGTCAAGTCATGCTGTTTTAGCTACTGCAGGATTTTTTTTTTCCAGCTTTACTGAGGTCTAATTGACCAAAATTTCTGAGATAAACTATACAGTGTGATGATTTGATACACGGATACATTACGAAAGTATTCTCTCCAAGTAAATTAACACACGTTTACTGGTTTTGGTTTTGGTGAGAACATTTAGGTTCTACTCTCAGCAGATTCCAGTTATTCAAGACAGTGTTATCAACTATAGTTACCATTAGGTCCTCAGACCTTATTCATTTTGTAACTAAAAATTTGTGCCCTTTTATCAGCCTCTTCCTATTTCCCCAATACCCCAGCCCCTGGGAACCACTTTTCTAATCTCTGTTTCTGTGAGTTTGGTGGGGGGTTTTTTTCTTTTAGATTCCACATATAAGTGATACCAGGCAGTATTTGTCTTTCTCTGCCTGGCATATTTCACTTAGCATAATGCCATCCGGGTTCACCTGTGTTGTCAAAAATGACAAGATTTCCTTCTTTTTTAAGGCTGAATAATATTCCATATGTTGTCATCCCTTGGTATCTGCAGGGGATTGGTTCCAGGAGCCCCCGTGGATACCAAAGTCCTTGGATGCTCAAGTCCCTTATATAAAATGGTATAGTATAGTGAACATAGTTGGTTCTCCCTATCTGTGGGTTTCACATCCTCAGATATGGAGGGCTGACTGTATATGGATCACATTTTCTTTTTCCTTTCATCCGTCAACACTTAGCTTGTTTCCAGGTCTTGGCTGTTGTCATAATGCTGCAGTGAATGTGGAAGTACATATATATCTCTTCAAGATAATTATTTTCTTCCCTTTGGATATATACCCAGAGGTGGGATTGCTGGATCATACAGTAGTTCCATTTTTAATTTTTTGAGGAATCTCCATGCTGTTTTCCATATTGGCTATACCAGTTTACATTCCCATCCACAGTGCACAGAGGTTCCCTTTTTTCTACACCCTCACCAGCATTTGTTAACTCTTTTCTTTTTGATAATGGCCATCCTAACGTGTGAGGTGATTTCTCTTTATGGTTCTGATTTCAGTTTCCCTCACGATTAATGATGTTGAATGCTGAAAACCTTTTCGTGTACCTGTTGACCCTTTGTATGTCTTTGGAAGAATGCTTATTAAGTTTCTCTGCCCATTTTTAAAAAAAATTTTTGGCCGCAGTGCGTGGCATGTGGGATCTAGTTCCCCGACCAGGGATCGAACCCATGCCCCCTGCAGTGGAAGTGCAGAGTCTTAAGCACTGGGCCGCCAGGGAAGTCCCTCTGTGCATTTTAAAATTGCGTTTGTGGTTTTTGCCATTGAGTTGTATGAGTACCTTGTATATTTTGGATATTAACCCCTTATCAGATATGTGGTTTGCAAATACTTTCTCCCATTCCGTGGCTTCCTTTGCTGTGCAGAAGCTTTTTACTTTCATGTAGTCCGACTTGTTTATTTTTATTTTTGTTGTCTTTGCTTTTGGTGTCAAATCCAAAAAAATCATTGCCAAGACCAATGTGAAGGAGCTCACCCTTTATGTATTCTTCTAGATTTACAGTCTCAGATCTTAGGTGGTGCCATACAAACTTTAGGATTGCTTTTTCTGTTTCTGTGAAGAATACCGTTGGAATTTTGATAAGGATTGCTTTGAATCTGTAGATCACTTAGGGTAGTATGGACATTTTAATAATATTCATTCTTCCAATCCATGAGCAAAGAATATGTTTTCATTTATTTGGGTCTTTTTCGATTGCTTTCTTTCATGTCTTACAGTTTTCATTGTAAAGATCTTTTTTTAAATTGAAGTATAGTTGATTTACAGTGTTTTGTTGATTTCTGCTGTACAGCAAAGTGATTCAGCTATACATACATATACATTCTTTTTTTCTGTATTCTTTTCCATTATGGTTTATCACAGGATATTGAATATAGTTCCCTGTGTTATACAGTAGGACCTTGTTGTTTGGCCCAGCCTTTCTTACCTGTTTTGATGTGGGTATTTTCTCATTCACCAGGTATGTAGGAGTCGCTAAGCTAGTTTCTGGATCTCTTTCAGAAGGGATTGCTCCCAGGGTAGCTGTACATTCAGTGTGTCTGTGGCAGAAGGGGAGCTCAGGAGCCCTCTATGTTGCCATTTTGGTCAAATTTACTGCAGGATTTCTTTAAACTTCTTCATCCTGCATATTCCAACTCAGTTGTGCTGTTTGGTGCACTATTATAAAACATAGCTTTGCTGGTGCCTGAATAAATAGTTGGATATTTTCTATATATCTTGTACAGAATGATTTTTCTTGTAGCTTAACTGTTTACTTTTTTTAAATCATCACAGAAACCACATCATAATACCTCAGAGTTTGAAAAGGCCTTACAGTTTCTCACCTGATATCTGAGAATTTGCAGAATCTTAAAAATAAAAATGCATGAAAAATATATACATGTATCAAATTATCCTAGGTACAGCTTAAACTTATAGGATGTTATCTGTCAATTACATCTCTATAAAGCTGGAAGAAAGCTGCATAGGAAAACAAAATAGGCACAAAACAGCAGAAAAGCACCATATGCTCAGTGTAGAGCATAACACGATTTATGCAGTTAACATCAAGGTCACAAATAACACACTGTGAAATCTTGCTTATAAAAAAAAATCTTGACTGATCTGCTAAGGAAAGAAAATACATTCTTTCTAGCGAGCTTTTAAATTGTTAAAGACAAAAGTTACATTTACAGGGATTCTTCCTGGGTGGAAGATTTATCTTCCTTGGGCCCCCACCACACACACTTGTCATTTGTGCTGTGCTCGGATGTTCCAGCAGTTTGTCGTTTCCGAAAGCACTTGGCCAGAAAGAACTAGTCTTTCAGCAATAGGAGACCAAGGTTTTGACCTGGACTTTCTGGGGGATCAGTACCTAACGACATGTATGGGTCCCCCCTGGAATGTCCTGGTCTCACCCCACTTTTAAAATTTAGTTGTACTGCAGTTGCATTGTTTGCAATTATTTGAGTTAATAAGCTGCCCTTTTAAAGAAGGGACACACCCTGGTAAGCCTAAATACAGGATATCAGTAAAAGGCAAAAGGTTTTGAAATGGCCACGAGGAGGAACAGAAGGTACATGGGGCAGGTGGGAGGGGCTTGAAAGTTGGGGTGGGAAGGACAGTGGCTTCTGTTTGGAGACAGTGCCGCGGAAAGCTTCACCTGTTCAGCACTGTTGTACCTGGCGTCTCAGGGCAGCAGCTTTACTATAGCGCTGATAACCTGAGCTTTGTCCTAGTTCACGTGTGTCTGTCTGCCCCTGAGAGAACCAGAAGAGAAGCTAATAACCTCCAGTTAACCAAGCCAAACATGGAAGACAGCTAAAGCAAAGGAGAACAAACTAATAGAAGTGAGTTCGAATTTACGGCACATCAGCACTGGAAGAGTGTGTAGGGGTCATGTAACTTTGTCCGAGCTCATCCCCCCGACCCCCAGCTTTTTCAAGGTGCAGGAACCAAGTTGCTCAGAGACCATGTGCCCTGGCCTCTGTCACAGAGCTAGTGGGTACCCAGGCCAGGTTTAGAACTAGTCTCTTTTTTAAGAAATTTGTTTTATTGAAATATAGTTGATTTACAATGTTGTGTTAATTTCAACTGTACAGCAAAGTGGTTTAGTTATACATGTATGCACATTCTTTTTCATATTCTTTTCCATTATGGTTTATCACAGGATATCGAATATAGTTCCCTGTACAGTAGCACTGTGTTGTTTATCCATTCCATATATACTAGTTTGTATCTGCTAACCCCAAACTCCCAATCCATCCCTCCCCTACACCCTCTTCCCCTTGGCAACCACCGGTCTGTTCTCTATGTCTGTGAGTCTGTTTCTATTTCGTAGATAAGTTCATTTGTGTCACACTTTAGATTCCACATATAAATGATATCATACGGTATTTGTCTTTCTCTTTTGAACTTACTTCACTTAGTATGATAATCTCTAGGTCCATTTCCCAGAGGGTAGCTTGTCTGCTGCCGGAGATACGGGGGAAGGAGAAACCTATTCGAAAACGCTTTAAGCAGGTTATTTATGCAAAAGTGTTGACTTTTTTCCTTTAACTTTCTAGTGAACCACTGCAGCCTGAGCTGTTGTTTGTAATTATGCAGTAATTCAGGAACTAACTTGAGATTCTTCTTTTTTCTTTAAGTGGCTTCCCCTAGAGAGGCACACCATATATTTCTGGGTGGGAAGGCTGAATCCTAATTTAATTTACAAATTTGATGCAATCATAGGCACAGTTCCTATGGAAATTTTTTTTTTTTTCTTTAACTTGACAGAGCTGTTGTAAACTTCATCTAGATGTCTGAGCAAGCAAGACTAGATAAGAATACTGAACAAGTTAGTGAGAGAACTTGAACTACCAGATAGCAAAACATACTGTAAAGCTACAGTAAACAACATATTATAGGCACGGGAAGCTGGGTCAGTGGCACAGCCCAGAAGGTGAAAGAAAGAATAACCATATGCATAAGAATTTAAGTATGAGCCATTGGGGGAAAGAATGAAAGAGTCAGTAAATGATGTGAGAACAACTCAACTATTTGGGAAGATTACAGGAGAGTCTTATCTCATGCCATATACCAAAATATAATTTAGATTGATTAAAACTAAACATATAAAGGGGAAAAAAGTTAAAAATCTAAGTGAAAATTAAAATGTATATATAAGTCTTTCTAAACATAATACTAAAAGTCAGAAACTTAAAGCCTTTTAGGCTTTTAAATATTATTAAAAGTATTTTCAATATTGTTAAAAATATTAAACCCTTGAAATAAAAAACAAACCAAAGTAAATCTTCTTGCACCCCAATGTTTATTGCAGCACTATTTACAATAGCCAAGACATAGAAGCAGCCTAAATGTCTACCAACGGAGGAATGGATAAAGAAGATGTGGTACATATATACAATGTAATATCACTCAGCCATTAAAAAGAACAAAATAATGCCATTTGCAGCAACATGGATGGACCTAGAGATTATCATATGACGTGAAGTTAGTCAGAGAAAGACAAATATTATATAGTATCACTCATATGTGGAAGCTAATTTAAAAATGATACAAATGAACTTATTTATAAAACAGAACAGACTCACAGATTTCTAAAACAAACTTAACGGTTACCAAAGGGGAAACGTGGGGGGAGGGATAAGTTAGGAGTTTGGGATTAACATACACACACTACTGTATATAAAATAGGTAACCAACAAGGGCCTACTGTACAGCACAGGGAACTCCACTGAGTATTCTGTAATAACCTATATGGGTAAAGAATCGAAAAGAGAATGAATCTTTGTATGTGTATAACTGAACCACTTTGCTGTACACCTGAAACAAATACAACATTGTAAATCAACTCTACGCCAATAAAAATAAATAAATAAAAATAAAATACACTAGAGTACAGGGGAAAAAAGTAAATCTTCTTGTTATAGGGTTAGGTCTTAGATCTTTTCTTTTTTCTTTTTTTTTTTTTTTTGCGTTATGCTGCCCTCTCACTGTTGTGGCCTCTCCCGTTGCGGAGCACAGGCTCCGGACGCGCAGGCTCAGCGGCCATGGCTCACGGGCCCAGCTGCTCCGCGGCATGTGGGATCTTCCCGGACCGGGGCACGAACCCGTGTCCCCTGCATCGGCAGGCGGACTCTCAACCACCAGGGAAGCCCTAGTCTTAGATCTTTTAGAATGTATTAAATGTAGAATAAAGTTCTCCCTGGGTTCTGTTCAGACTTTAATGGGTCTTGGCAGGACAGTGGGGAGGAAGGGAGAGATGTGTGATGGGCAGGGAGGGTGCTGAAAGGTGGCCTGGGGTTGCTGCCTACCCCAACAGTGCCATCTTATTACAAGGGAAGTTGAAAGCTGGAGAAGGAGTATGGAAAGAATCCTGGCGAGGATACCCCTGTTGAACGTGCTTTATAAGTAATAATGCAATTCACCCTTGGTAATTGACCGCTGGTGCCTAAGGTGGTAAGGTTTCTAGGTGGGGTCCTTTCTCATCCATGTGCATCTCTGCAAATTGGTTTTGTTTTGTTTTGCATTCCCCAGATTCTGTGGGAAAGGTAGTAAAGTTCATAAGTAATGTTTTATTGACTTTTTATAGGAAACCTTTTCTGGAAGTTGTTATTAGAAAGGGAAGGCAAGCAACAGTAATGTTTCTACAAGAACAAAGGACTCAGGGCAATTTAGTGATTTCTCCTGTGGGGACTGGAGACAGAATTGGAAAGCAGTGGTTATTACAAGATACTGAATATATCAAGAAGAAGATGTGGCACATATATACAATGGAATATTACTCAGCCATAAAAAGAAACGAAATTGAGCTATTTGTAATGAGGTGGATAGACCTAGAGTCTGTCATACAGAATGAAGTCAGAAAGAGAAAGACAAATACCGTATGCTAACACGTATATGTGGAATTTAAGGGGAAAAAAGTGTCATGAAGAACCTAGGGGTAAGACAGGAATAAAGACACAGACCTACTGGAGAATGGACTTGAGGATATGGGGAGAGGAAGGGTAAGCTGTGACAAAGCGCGAGAGAGGCATGGACATATATACACTACCAAACGTAAGGTAGATAGCTAGTGGGAAGCAGCCGCATAGCACAGGGATATCAGCTCGGTGCTTTGTGACCGCCTGGAGGAGTGGGATAGGGAGGGTGGGAGGGAGGGAGACTCAAGAGGGAAGAGATATGGGAACATATGTATATGTATAACTGATTCACTTTGTTATAAAGCAGAAACTAACACACCATTGTAAAGCAATTATACCCCAATAAAGATGTTAAAAAATTTAAAAAAATAAAATTAAAAAAAAAAAGAGTTCCCTGTGTTCTACAGGAGGTCCTTGGTTATCTATTTTACATATAGGAGTGTGTATCTGTTGATCCCAAACTCCTCATTTATCCCTCCCCACCCATTTCCCCTTTGGTAACCATAAGTTTGTTTTCTGTGTCCGTGAGTCTATTTCTGTTTTGTAAATTAGTTCATTTATATCATATTTTAGATTCCACATATAAGTGTGATATCTTATGATATTTGTCTCTCTCTCTCTGAGTTACTTCACTTAGTATGATCTCTAGGTCCATCCATGTTGCTGCAAATGGCATTATTTCTTTCTTTTTTATGGCTGAGTAATATTCCATTGTATATATATGTACCACATCTTCTTCATCCATTCATCTGTTGATGAATGTTTAGGTTGCTTCATGGCTTGGCTGTTTTATATATATATATATATATATATATATATATATATATATATCACATATATGTATAATATATATATAATATGTATGTATATGTGTATATATAACTAAATCACTTTGCTTTATACCTGAAACTAACACAGCATTGTAAATTAACTGTACTGCAATTAAAAGGTTAAATCTTGAAAAACAAATTTTTAATTAAAAAAGAAAAATGGGAAGCAGTGGAATTGCTTGCCCACATTTGGAATTTTAATAGATGTTGCTAAACTGCCGTCTGTAGAGATGATACCTACCTATAGTTCCCCAGTAATAGGTAGGAGTTCCCTGGTGGTCCAGTGGTTAGGACTCTGAGCTTTCACTGCCGGGGCCTGGGTTCATTCCCTGGTTGGGGGACTAAGCTGTGCGGCAAGGCCAAAAAAAATCAGAGATATTTGACCAACATGTGGTAAATGTTTTGATCTCTGTCAGCGTGACAGGCCATCTAGGTAAAGTCATTTCACAACTGAGGTTGAGCACCGTTTTAAGAGTCACCAGATTTTCCTTTTCTGGGAATCAGAGAGCATTTTAGACCTGGAAGAGACCTTAGAGATGAGGTCCAGCCATTCAGCCTACACATGGAGAACCTGTTTGGCTGTGGTCACTTGGTTGGTCTGTGACTGAAGCCAGACCAAACCCCAGGTCTTTTATTTATCATAAAGGCTCTCCGGGTGTGTGTAAGACAGCCCTGGAAAGGTCTCTGGGCAGTCTGGGTTTGGCTCCATAGCCGGGAAGCTGGAAGTTACAGCACAGGGCCACAACACCGTGACTGTAAGGCCAAGTGCTTTAACCCACCCTGAACTTCAGATTCCTCATCTGTAAAATGGAGTTAATATTAGCCTTTTTGCCAAGGTTTCAAGGATTAGGGTTCATGTAGATAAAGCAGCTGACACAAGTTGTCTCACAGTTGTTACCATCTTCCTCATATTTCGTTATCTGACTTCCCCACCCCACATGTAAGGGACACATAACACTAACATTTTTTTTTTTTTAAGTTTTATTAGGACACGGCCAGACCCATTTGTTACACGTTGTCTATGGCTCTTCCCGTGCCTCTTTCTTTTTTTCTCTTTTTAAATAAATTTGTTTATTTATTTATTTTTGGCTGTGTTGGGTCTTCGTTGCTGCACCCGGGTTTTCTCTAGTCATGGTGAGCGGGGCCTCCTCTTCGTTGCAGTGCGGGAGCTTCTCATTGCGGTGGCTTCTCTTGTTGCGGAGCACGGGCTCAATGCGCTCGGGCTTCAGTAGTTGTGGCACACGGGCTCAGTAGTCGTGGCTCGTGGGCTCTAGAGCACAGGCTCAGTAGTTGTGGCGCACGGGCTTAGTTGCTCCACGGCATGTGGGATCTTCCCGGACCAGGGCTCGAACCCGTGTGTCCTGCGTTGGAAGGTGGATTCTTAACCACTGAGCCACCAGGGAAGCCCTGCATCATTCTTTTAAGTATACAGAAGCATCCCTTCTAGTATAAGAGGGGGCCCTTGGGGATTGGCAGTGTTCTTTAGAGAAACATTACTGGTGTGATGTCCCCAGGGAGGCCAGCGACCACCTGCCGGTGTCAGATCAGACACCGGCCTGGGTGTCCTCACTGGAGGGTACAAGGTGGTGAAGGCATTTGGGAAAGATGGGGCCAATGGGACAGGAAGTGGGGGGAGAAGGGGGGTGGCCAGGGAGAGTGTCGGCAGGGAGTTTGGGGAGGTGCCACCAAGGTCCTGAACCTCTGCTTTTGTCTTCACAGCTCCTGCAGAAAGGGACCAAGATGAACGCAGAGGTGAGTCCTCTAAAAGGACCCGTTTAAGGATGCTTTTTTCTGCAGTGTCCCTCATTTCTCCTTCACAGAGTGTCTCCTTTCCTCCAGAGTTTTCGGAAACATCAGCACAAACTTGAAAACATGTCCCCTCCTTCCTGCCACCATACATGGCTCCCGGTGATATGGGAAGAATTAGGCCCCTCTGAGTTCTTATCTGTGTCAGTCCAGCTTCAGTTAAATTAAGAATTATCTACTTCAGTTAATCCTGAAACAACACTTATGGGTTAGGGGTAGAGTGGGCTGGGCCCTGGGGGCTGCTGGGCCCTTGTGTTATTCTGGGGACACTTAACTCTGCTTACAAGGACCTTTCTCTGCATCGTCTCCCTGTCGTCTCACTTCCACTGAACCTGTTCTTCGATCCAACGAGATGCCTAGTCTCTTTGTCCCTCTGATTTTTCCTGACCAATCAGCCCCTCCTGCTCTCACTCCCTTCCAGGTCCAGCGTAGATCGTGGGGTCCATCTCTTCAACTGCTATTGTGCTCTCATCTCCAACTCCTTTTCCGCTTGTCCCCTTGATGCCCATGGCCAGCCCAGAGGCTGTCCCCACAGGATGGTGGTCTTGGGTGAGTGGCACAGCTTCATGCTGTTTGCGGCTGGCAGAGGTCTTAAAAACCTCATCTGGGTGCTCAGCACACCCACCGGGCCCCCTCCGTAGCCCCAGGCAGCTCTCTTTCCCTTTGCCCGGAACAACCAGGTCTGGTCTTCCTCACTCTTCCCAGCTCCCTCCTCACTCTTAGTACGGGGGTCACCTTTTACTTTACGGAGAAAAACTGGAACCATCAGCCATCACCTCTCTCAATTTCGGACTTCCTGTTTGGCTTGTTCCTTTTTTCATAGTGGAAGGGATGCTTGTCAGTGACAGAGCTCCAGGCTGCGAGTACAGGAAAACACAGTTTAATGTGGTTTTTATCCTGGAAGTCCAGATGCAGGGCAGGCTTCAGGGTGGGTTGATCCAGTGGCTCAGCCACATCTTATCAAGGATGTCCAGGATCTTTGCATCTCTCCACTCTCATCCAAGTGTTGGCTTCATCCTCGAGGTAGTGCCCCTCAGGGTTCTAGGATGGCCGCCAGCCCGGGCTGGGACTACATGCTTCCTCATTCACTCTGAGCGGGAGAAAGATGGCTTTCTGCAGCTCTCCCAGAAAAGTGGGAACCTTCTTTCCTGAAGCCTCCACCAAACTCCTGCTTAGGTCTTGCTGGCCAGAACCGGGTCACATGCCCATTCCTGGACTAATTACTGTGTCAGAGGAGCCAGGATTTTGCCAACTGGCTTAGACTAATCTGTCCCACCTGGTGCAGCTTCCCCCTCTACCCCGGGGCTGGATCTGGGAAGAAGGAAGGCGAGTGGACACTGGGAAAGGACCCATTGCATCCCGTCCCAGACATTTCTGGTGAAAGCGTATTCACTGAAAAAACACGCACACCTAAAAGCTGAGAATTATGTTTTATTCTGCTGACTTACGGAGGACTTAAGCCCGGGATATAGCCTCTCAGGAAACTGAGGGACTGCTCCAAAGAGGTAAGGGACAAGCCAGGATATATAGGGGTTTTTTGCCCCCCAAAAAAATCCCAGGCAATTGGAACATCAAAAGATTACTGTTAAAGGAAAACAGACATCTCAAGTTAGTGAATTTATCACTTTTCTATGTATGGGAAGATGCAAGAGTCTAGGCTTACTGAAATCACTCCTTTGATAGGCACCTTAGCTATCTAGGGTGCCTAAGAGCAGTGGCCTGCTCTCTCCCATCCTGAGTCCCCTGAGGATGTACCTCGGGGGCAGCTGCAGTGGCTGAGGGCTTGATGGCCTCGACAGCCTTTCTTTACTGAAATGTCCACACTCTGAATTGCAGGCTCTGCCACCTGTTCAGACCTTGTACCACCTCCCTGATTACCTCCTTGACCAGCTGCACTGTTGGGCTCATTTCTACTCGATCTTTCCCATCAATATTTCCAACTGCTTTAGTTTTTACTTTCTTCAGAACAAAGCAACACATGAGGTCTTGTCGAGCTACCGTAATCCTATTTTTCTCATTCCCTTCAGAAACTCATCTTTAATAGTAGTTTTCTGATATAATTCAAAAAGGTACGTGCACCCCTATGTTCATAGCACTATTCACAGTAAACAACCTAAATGTCCATTGACAGAGGAATGGGTAAAGAAGATGTGGTGCATATATACAATGGAATACTACTCGGCCATAAAAAAGAATGAAATAATGCCATTTGCAGCAACGTGGATACAACTAGAGATTATCATACTAAGTGAAGTAAGTCAGAAAGAGAAAGACCAATAGCATATGATATCACTTACATGTGGAATCCAAAATATGGCACAGAGGAACCTATCTACAGAACAGAAACAGACTCACAGACATAGAGAACAGACTTGTGGTTGCCAAGGGGGAGGGGTGGTGAGGGAGGGCTGGACTGGGAGTGTGGGATGAGCAGATGCAAACTATTATATCTGGAATGGATAAACATAAACAACAAGGTCCTACTGTATAGCACACGGAACTCGTCAATACCCTGTGGTAAACCATAATGGAAAAGACTATAAAAAAAAGAATGTAGATATGTGTAAAACAAAAAAAATAGCTTTTAAAAAGTTTATACACAGACCTAGTACAAAACTCAAAAGCTATACACAAGACGTTAAACAGTCAAAAGCGAGTCTCCCAGGTACCCCATCCCCCCAGCCTCCTCCACCCCAGGGCTGGCCTCTGTTAACCATTTTCTGGGGCCTCTGCCGCCTTATCCGAAGGCCCTGTAACTCACTCTAATTCTCATGTTCTTGGAAGTTGTGAAAAAAAAGAGTAAAAACTTAGCATTAACGTTAAGCTCATAGAGCCTGCCCTGGTAAGATTTCTATCAATCATCAGCCACCCCTTCTGTTCTATAATTTTGACCTTTCCTTCTTCGGTGCTTTTTTTTTTTTTTTTTTTTTTTTTTTGGCGGTACGCGGGCCTCTCACTGCCGTGGCCTCTCCCGTTGCGGAGCACAGGCTCCGGACGCGCAGGCTCAGCGGCCATGGCTCACGGGCCCAGCCGCTCCGCGGCATGTGGGATCTTCCCAGACCGGGGCACGAACCCACGTCCCCTGCATTGGCAGGCGGACTCTCAACCACTGTGCCACCAGGGAAGCCCCTTTGGTGCCTTTTCTCTCAACCTTTTAAAAATATTCCCAGACCTTGGGTCCCCCTCTAACTATTCTGCCTGAAACACCCTGTGACCACCTTCTAGTGGTGGTGGTCACCCTTCTCACTACCCTCTCCTGTCTCATCCCAGGGCAGCCTGACGTGGTCCTCGCTGCTCCAGTAAAACTTCTCAGAGCTCTCTCTCTGGAAGTGATCCCTCCCTCATGTGAATTTCCATCACCCTTCTTTTGTTACCTTCCATCCTTTGACTTGGAGCAGAACCGTCTGTGTGCCCTGTTCATCTTCACATCCCCATAGCAGCTGGCATGATGCCTCCAACACCGTGTGTCCTCACTGAATGGCAGTTGACTGAATGATGGGATGATTCGGAGACTGTTGAGTCATCTTGTGATTCATTCCAGAGCTTGGGTGGATCAGTAGAAATGTAGAGGAAGGAGAACTTGCAGAGACTTGAGGCTGGCTGGGGAGGGAGGGAGGAGCGGGGTCTCAGCCGTAATCAGCCCTTTGGTCTCAGGGGATTTGTCCAGTGCAGGAATGACTCCCAGGATTTTTCCAGCATGTCAAGCTGGGTGCCTGACAGAATTTGCAGAGCCACTGGCCTTTGCCCGGAAGTTCAGAGCACAGCCAGTCAGGTGGGGTGGGTGGTTGGAATCTAGCACAGAACCAGGTCAGGGCGGGACGGCCAGGTGGAAATGCCCGGTTTGCATTTCTTCCTGGGACTGGAGCTTGGAGGAGAGGATGGCTCGTAGCGCATGATGTGGGAAACTTCAGCCTAACGGTGGTCCTGGAAACCTTAAGAGTGTGAGACACCCCTCCCCCACTCTGGGAACATGGGGAAAAGAGAAGAACAGAGGGACAGGCTTGAGCACTGGGGAATGTGCAACGCTAGGGCGCAGGATGAAGTGTGAGAAGGAAACCTCGCCGTGAGACGAGGGAAGACAGGGAAGGAGCGAATTTAAAGAAGGTCCCCTTAAGTGTCAACTACGAGTTGAGGTCCAGGAGAATGCCGCTGAGGGAAGGCCCTTGAACTTGGCAGTGAGGAGATCTGAGATGCCCTGTGATACGACAGAGAGGTGTGGTAGTGAAAACCAGCTTACAGTTGGGCTAGAAGGCTGAGTGGAGGAAGCAGATGCGGCCCTGGGGATATGAGCAGCCGGCTGATTTGGGGGCAGTGGACAGGCCACGGGCAGGGACAGAGCGCACTGAAGACCAGGCGGCAGAAGCCGCCCAGCTCTGTAGCCGGAGCCTAGGACAGGAGCAGCGAGTAAGCCCAAGGCTGTACAAACTGTAGAGCGCTCATCCACTCAGAGCACCCCTCGGATTTTTATATCTATTTTAAGTGTTTGTGTCTTGGATAACATGCATTCACATGATTCAAAATTTTAAAGAATTTAGAAAAAAAAAAAAGATTTACTCTGGGAAGACCTCTTCTCTCCCAGCTACTCTGTTATGCTCCCAGGCAACCAGTGCTACTGGTTTCTTGGCTATCCTTTCAGAGATTCTAAACATATACAAGTATTTTTTCCCTTCAGCTGCCTCCCCCCCTTGTTTTTTTTTTTACACAAACTAGAGCACACATCTTACACTGGTCTGTATTTTGCTTTTCTCAGCCAACAATATATCTTGGAGATCAGTCCCTTCCAATACATAAAGAACTTCCTTGTTCTTTTTTATAGCTGTGTAGCATACCATAATTATATAACCAGTCTGCTATTAACAACATATACATTATTTTCAGTCTTTTGCTGTTACAAGCAAGGCTGCAATAAACCTGGGTCATTTTACTTGCATATATGCTTTAGAAATGGATTTCTCTAAGCAAAGAATATTTGTGTGATAAACATTTCCAAGTTGCTCTCCACAAAGTTTGCCTGTTTTTCTCTCCCTCTGGCAACATATGAATATGCCTGTCTCCTCTGGCAACATATGAATATGCCTGTCTTCCCAGGCCAGCCAGTGTGTTATCAAACTTACTGATTCTTGTAAACAAGTGAAAAACATTAGGTTGTCCTTCCTGACTACTTGAAATCTTCATACCCCCTCCTGGAGTGGAAACCCAGCACCTGCCCTCAAACCTCCCACCTTGAAGTTCTACAGTGATTTTACATTTTCTTCTACTCTCCTCACCTCAGAATAATTTTTTTTTCCTGAGTTGGCAGTGCATGTGTTTTTGTTTTTGTTTTGCGGTACGCGGGCCTCTCACTGTTGTGGCCTCTCCCGTTGCAGAGCACAGGCTCTGGACACGCAGGCTCAGCGGCCATGACTCACGGGCCTAGCCGCTCCGCGGCATGTGGGATCTTCCCGGACCGGGGCACGAACCCATGTCCCCTGCATCGGCAGGCAGACTCTCAACCACTGCGCCACCAGGGAAGCCCCCATCCATTTACTTTTAATCTATATGTGTCTTTATATCTAAAGTGGACTTCTTGTAGACAACATATAGTTAAGTCTTGTTTTTTAATCCACTCTGACAATCTTTATCTTTTAACTGATGCATTTAGACCATTAACATTCAAAGTGATTATTGATGTAGGTGGATTAATATTTGTTACTGTTTTCTATTCATTGCCTTTGTTCTTTGGTCCTATTTTTCTCTTCCACTCTTTTTCTGCCTTTTGTGATTTAAATTGAGTGTGTTATATGATTCCATTTTCTCTTTTTTCTTAGCATATTCGTTATACTTCCTTTTTTTATTGGTTGCTCTAGGGCTTGCAATATACATTTACAACTAATCCAAGTCCACTTTCAAATAATAACTATACCACTTTACAGATAGTGTGAGTACTGTAAAATAACATAATAATTCCATTCCTTCTTCTTGTCCTATGTATCACTGCTGTTACTCATTTCACTCACGTATAAGCATACATAAGCATATAAATACATACATAAAGTATATACATAAGCGTAAATAATTGAATACTTTGTTGCTGTTATTATTTTATTGTTATTTAGATCAATTAAGAATAAGAAAAATAAAGTTTTTATTTTACCTTCACTTAATCCTTCTTCCTTTCTTTAGGTAGACCTGAGTTTCTGACCTGTATTATTTTTCTTCCTCTCTAAAGAAATCATTTTAACATTTCTTGCAAGATAGGTCTGCTGGCAACAAACTCCCTCAAATTTTTGTTTGTCTGAGAAAGTCTTTATTTCTTCTTCACTCTGGAAGGATAATTTCACAGGGTACAGAATTCTAGGTTGGTAGTTTTTTTTCTCTCAACACTTTAAATATTTCACTCCACTCTCCTCTTGCTTGCATGGTTTTTGAGGAGAAGTTGGATGTAATTCTTTTCTTTGTTCTTCTGTAGGTAAGGTTGATTCCCTGTGGCTTTTGTTATTTTCTTTTTTGTTTTGGCTGTGTCACACGGCATATAGGATTCTAGTGCCCTAATCAAATTTGCGCCCCGTGCAGTGGGAGCACGGAGTCTTCAACACTGGACCACCAGGAAGTCCCGTCTCTCTGGCTTCTTTCAGGATTTTTTTCTTTATCTTTGCTTTTCTGTAATTTGAAAATGATATGCCTAACATCATTTTGCAGGGGTGGGGGGGTATTTATCCTGTTTGGTGTTCTCTGAACTTCCTGGACCTGTGGTTTGGTGTCTGACATTAATTTGGGGAAATTCTTAGTCATTACTGTTTCAAGTATTTCTTGTGTTCCTTTCTCTCTTCTCTTTCTGGTGTTCCCATTACATATATGTTACACCATTTGTAGTTGTCCCACAGTCCTTGGATATTCGCTTCAGTCTCTGTTCTCTTTGCTCTTCAGTTTAGGGGGTTACTATTGAGATATCCTCAATTTCAGAGATTCTTTCCTCAGCCATGTCTACTCTACTAATAAGCCCATAAAAGGCATTCTTCGTTTCTGTTACATTGTGTTCGATCTCTAGCATTTCTTCTTCATTCTGTCTTAGAATTTGCGTCTCTCTGCTTACATTGCCCATCTGTTCTTGTACGTTGTCTGCTTTATCCATTAGACCCTTAGCATAGTAATCGTAGTTGTTTTAGGTTCCCAGTCTGGTAAATCCAACACTCCTGTTATGTCTGGTTCCGATGCTGCTCTGTCTCTTCAAATTGTGTTTTTTGTCTTTTGCTACGGCTTGTCATTTTTTTCTTGATCACCAGACATGATGTATCATGTAAAAGGAGCTGCTGTAAATGGGCCTTCAGTCATGTGGTGGTGAGATATAGGGGGAGGGGAAGCGTTCTCTGCCTCCATGATCAGGTCTCAGTCTCATAGTGAGCCTGTGCCTCTGGACTGCGAACCACACAAGTATTTCTCAGTTGTTGCTTTTCTTCTTCCCCTCTTAGGTGGGACAGTGTGGCTAGAGTGGGCTAGAGTTGGGTGTTTCCCTTTTCCCAAATGGAATTCTAGAGTAGTCTGGAGTTTTGTACAGTGGACCCTTACACAACACCGGGGTTAGAGATGCTGACCGTCTGTGCAGTTGAAATTCTGCCTGTAACTTACCGTCAGCCCTCCATATACACAGCTCTGCATCCACAGATTCAACCAGCCGCAACTGTGTAGTACTGTGATATTTACTTTTTAAAAAAATCCATGTGTAAGTGGACCTGCACTGTTCAAATGCATGTTGTTCAAGGGTCAACTGTTTTTCCCTTCCCTGCAGTCAGTTAGGCTCTGATAACTCCCCAGCACGTTAGGGTCTGGTTAGCTAGTTTCCTGTGAGGGCAGGCCTCATTAGGAAGAATGGCACGCTCTGGTATATTTCAGAGTGGTGCTTTTTCTCCACTCCTGCTGGAAGCACAGGGGGAAACATCTCCAGTATTGACTGTGGGAACCTGGTCAAGCTCTTGGAGGTAAATCTCACAAAAATGAGAGGGTCTCCCCGTGACTGGGTCCCCCTGGAGGTTTTAGGTCTCCAAGGTGTCCACACTGAGCCCCCAGCAACTCATCCGTTACAGTTCAGGCTTTCCTACTGGTTCTGGCGTCTGGTTCCTGTGGTCGTTTCTACTCTTGAACCTCTGCTCTGCTAAGTTATTCTCTTCATTAGTCCCTCTGTCTCTCCAGTCTTGGGGGCAGTGGTTTGCCTTGTGTCCTCACCTCTCTTACGGATCCTGGAAGACTTAGTTTTAGTTAGTTTTTCAGTCTGTTTAGCTGTTTACCCATTATCAGGATGGAGTGGCAACTTCCAAGCTCCTTCCATGTGCAGTGGGAAACCAGAAGCCCTCACCTCTTTGATCTGCAGTTTCCTTTCAGAACATGCCTTGAAGAAGCCTCATGTCAGATGAGCAGGTGCAGGTAAAATGGTCTCTCTAGCAAAGTCATTTTTCTCAAAAACAAAGTTCTTTCCCACAGAGGAACTCAACTGTTAATATGTCAGCATTTTCACCCATATCTTGTCCCTCTGTGTCAGTTTTGCAAAGGAATGTTGTGTAAACCAAACTCAGAAGCACTTTCAATCTGACACCATGCCAGCCAGGTTCTGTACACAAGTTTGTGTGTATTGTTAATTACTAAAATAGAAAAAGTAACTCGGCTTCTTACAGATAATGAAGCTGTTTCTTAACCTCATGGCTCTTTTAAAGCTAATAGAAACTTATGTTCCTGGTTGTTTTCTGGAATGTAGTAATTTAGTAGTTAATCTTAGGAATACTGTATACGTTCAGCCTCATAAGGAGATTCCTTGTTTCCTTTTTGGGGTGAAAGAAGAAACAAATATTTGATCAGGCGTGTGTGTTTTGGCTGTTACAGTACAGATTTCTCCAAAGACCGTCTTTCTGCTTTTCGTATATGAGACTGTCAACAATTAGAATTAAAAGGGTAAACTTGTAACCCAGAAGGTGCTAACAGGACTAAATTGCCTGTTGTCAGTTGGGCATTGTGGCCTCTCCTTCCCACACTCTCCCTGACTCAAGGAAGACAAGCCTGGAACTGCATTGCCCACTGGTCCATTTCATGTGTGACGTTGGCCAGTTAGAAGCAGACTTGGGAGATTTGGAAGGCTGAAGAAAGAGAGACTGTTATTGAGAGAGCACAGTTGCTTCTTCCCAGCTGCGGGCTGAAAAAGGCCACAGATGCTTTCCCCGAGGTCTTGGCGTCCAGGCAAGCTCTTGAGAATGACTTGCTTCAGTACGGCAGGGAGATGGTCAGTGATGGCTTCTCTGGCTTTAGCTCCCCAGTGGTAGCAATGGTCATGTAACCCAGGGGCCCCCAACCCCGGGGCCGCAGACCAGTACTGGTCCACAGCCTGTTAGGAACCGGGCCACACAACAGGAGGTGAGTGGTGGGCGGACGAGTGAGTGAAGCTTCATCTGCTGCTCCCCATCGCTCCCCATCGCTTCCCCATCGCTCCCCATTGCTCCCCATCGCTCCCCTGTCACTCCCCATCACTCCCCATCACTCCCCCATCACTCCCCATTGCTCCCCGTCACTCCCCTGTCACTCCCCATCGCTCCCTATCACTTCCCATCACTCCCCGTCACTCCCCATCACTTCCCCATCACTTCCTCATCGCTCCCCATCATTCCCCATCGCTCCCCCATCACTTCCCATCACTCCCCATCGCTCCCCATCATTCCCCATCGCTTCCCCATCACTCCCATCGCTCCCCATCACTTCCCATCGCTCCCCTGTCGCTCCCCTGTCACTCCCCATCACTCCCCCATCGCTCCCCATCGCTTCCCATCGCTCCCCATCACTCCCCTGTCACTCCCCATCGTTCCCTATCACTTCCCATTGCTCCCCTATCGCTCCCCTATCGCTCCCCCATCACTCCCCATCGCTCCCCCATCGCTCCCCATCACTCCCCATCACTTCCCCATCACTCCCCATCACTCCCCATCACTTCCCCATCACTCCCCACCACTTCCCCATCACTCCCCATCACTTCCCCATCACTCCCCATCACTTCCCACCACTTCCCCATCACTTCCCCATCGCTCCCCATCGCTCCCCATCACTCCCCATCACTTCCCTATCACTCCCCATCACTTCCCCATCACTCCCCATCACTCCCCCATCACTCCCCATCACTCCCCCATCACTCCCCATCACTCCCCCATCACTTCCCCATCACTCCCCATCACTTCCCCATCACTCCCCATCACTTCCCCATCACTCCCCGTCACTCCCCATCACTCCCCATCACTTCCCCGTCACTCCCCATCACTCCCCCATTGCTCCCCATCACTTCCCATCACTCCCCCATCGCTCCCCATCACTCCCCATTGCTTCCCCATCACTCCCCATCACTCCCCCATCACTCCCCCATTGCTCCCCATCACTCCCCCATCACTCCCCATCACTCCCCATCACTTCCCCGTCACTCCCCATCACTCCCCCATTGCTTCCCCATCACTCCCCATCACTCCCCCATCACTCCCCATCACTTCCCCATCGCTCCTCCATCACTCCCCCATCACTCCCCATCACTCGCCATCACTTCCCCATCACTTCCCCATCGCTCCCCATCGCTCCCCCATCACTTCCCCATCACTCTCCATCACTTCCCCATCGCTTCCCCATCACTCCCCCATCACTCCCCATCACTCCCCCATCACTCCCCATCCCTCCCCCATCACTCCCCATCCCTCCCCCATCACTTCCCCATCACTCCCCATCACTTCCTTATCACTCCCCCATCGCTTCCCCATCGCTCCCCCATCACTCCCCATCGCTCCCCCATCACTCTCCATCGCTCCCCATCACTCCCCATCACTTGCATTACTGCCTGAACCACTCCCACCCGCTGTCCATGGAAAAATTGTCTTCCATGAAACCAGTCCCTGGTGCCAAAAAGGTTGGGGACCGCTGATATAAGCCTCTAATTCCCCGTGTTAAAACTCTGTGCTTAGAACACATTGAATGGTTTCTCTTTTCCAGACTGAATCCTGACTGGTACCTTGAGGGGTTTATGAGTAACCTGACTGGTACCTTGAGGGGGTTATGAGTAAGTTGTGGAACAACAGTAGTACAAAGTCTGGGAGAAAGGAGGTGGAAGTAACCTGTTGGAAGGTTCTCATGTGTGAAATGGTACGATGTTACCTTAAGGCAGGCTGTGCTAAGTAAAATGTGTATCATATAAAGGCCTTAATAAACCACTAAAATCGATACAGCTACTAGCCACTGGGTGAGATTAAATGGAATCATTGGCAATACTTTATTCATCTGAAAGGAAGTCAGAAGAAAAGGGAAAGAAGCACAGATTGGACAGATAGAAGACAACAAGACAGTAGATTGGAACCCAACCATATCCGTAATCATAGGGTAAATTGTTTAAACACTTCACTGAAAGGCAGAGATTGTTAGACTGAATAAAAAGCGAGACCTGACAGTATGCTGCCTACAGGAAACTCACTTCAGATATGAAAGCACACATTGGTTAAAAGTGAGGGGTTGGGAAAAAATGTACTATGCTAACACAAATCAGCGGAAACTGGGAGTAGATTGATGATATCAGACGAAATAAATTTCAGGGCAAAAAATACTACCAGGAATAAAAGTGGTCATTTCAGAATGATAAAGTGGTTAATTCATCAAGACACCATAACCACCCTAAAAATTTATATTCCTGACAATGGAGCTTTGAAATACATCAGTCAGAAAGTGATAGAACTGTAAAGAGAAATACACAAATCTACAATTATATTCAGAGATTCTAGTACCTATCAATGATTGATAGAACAAGTAGACAGAAAATCAGTAAGTATATAGAAGACTTGAATAACATTATCTACCAGCTTGATCTAACAGACCTACGGGACAGTCCAGCCAACAACGGTAGAATACACGTTCTTTTTAAGTGTGCTGAAAACATTTACCAAGACAGACCATATGCTGGATCATAAAACATGTTTTTAAAAAGTTAAGAGTTCAAATCATTTAAAGGATGTTCTCTGATTGATATTTCTCTGGAATTAAATGAGACACCCGTAGTAGAAAAATTTCTGTAAAATCCCTAAACATCTGGAACTAAATAACATACTTCTGAATAATCCATTGACCAAAGAGTTCATCACAAGGGAAATTAGACAGTATCGTTAACTGAATGAAAAGGAAATCATGACACTTCCCAGTTTGTGGGGTGCAGCTAAAGCACCGCCATCACTTACAGGGAAATTTATAGCACTAAATGTCTGTTTTTGAAAAGAAGAAAGTTTTTGAATGAATAACTTAAATTCCCAACCTCAGAGTTTTTTTAAAAGAGCATATTAAACCCAAAACAAGCAGAAAATTTGAAGTAATAAGGATAAGAGCAGAAACCAACACAATAAGGAAACAAAAAACCATCAAGAAAATCGGTGAAACCTAAAGAGAGTCTTTTGGGGGTTTTTTGAGATCATTAGAATTGATAAAACTCTAGCCAGGCCGCTCAGGAAAAAGAGAGAGAAGACACAAATTACCAATATCAGAAATGAGACAGAGGACATTACTGCAGATTCTACAGAGTTAAAGAATAATAAGAGAATACTGTGGATACCTTTATGGCTAGGAAAGAGTAATTTAGATGAAATGGGCATATTCCTTGAAAGACTCAGACTTCCTAAGCACTTTGAAAAAGAAGTGGCAACCTGAATGTATATATATTCCAACTATACCTATTAAATAAATAGTCTCTGTAGTTAAAACCTTTCCACAGAGAGGAATTCTGGATTGAAGAAGCAGCCTGCTCTGATGTGAACTGCTTATACAGAGAGGCATTTGTCAGGAACTTCAGGTGGCTTCTAAGAGCTCTCCATCCCACAACCATAAGGAACTGAATTCTGCTGACAACCACATGAGCGTGGAAGAGAACCCTGGGCTCTGGATGGGAACGTAACCTGCCAGCTCCTGACTGCAGCCTAGTAAGACCCTGGGCAGAGGACTCCGTTAAGCCACATTCAGATTCCAGACCCTCAGCAACTGTGAGATAATAAATTTGGCAAAGGATCAGAGCGCTCTACTTGGGCAGACTCCTTCCTGATCATTTGCCACCGAAAGATGATCAGAAAACAAAATGAGTGTCATATGGTTTATCATTAGTGTATGTTTCATGAACTCATCCCAGTACTCCAAACCCAGTGCCAATAGAGAAAGCCATGAAATGCCAGCATCCAGCAGCAATTCTAGACTAAATGATTCAAGGTCAGCCCCTCCGTCATCTAGTCAAGAAATCATGTCTAGAGCTGCCAGTTCTTCCTCAGAAAGACTGAGACAACACACGCTTCCACAAGCACAGATGGATTCCCATATAGTTACCTGTTTCCACACGTAATACAAAGAAACATAGACAACCGGTTTCTCGGGCAAGCTGTTCCAGCAAGACTGCCAGTGTATCTTGCTTTTAGTCCATTGCGGGTACTATGGTGGCAAACGTGTATGCTCATTAGTAATATGTGATATTTTGTACAATGTCAAGCTGCCGTTTCAGCTCAGGCCACATTGAACACCAACCCAGCCCAAACTACTGCTTCATAGCCTCTACATTGGCACATGTTCCTGGAGAATAATCACCACCGGCTCCAAACTCAGTGGTCCAAGAAAGCTAACCCCTGAATGAGAACGCTAAACAAAGATGTCAGTTTGAGGCTGGCTGAATTGGATGTACAGGTCCTCACAAGCTGCAGTTCTCTTTAGCATTGTGTTTTTCTTTTCTTCCTTTAGTCAATTTATACGGTAATGGGAGCCATGCCGCTGCTTTATGTACAGAAAGCTGGATGATTTCCTGTTAGGCATGAGGAGGTCAGCCGCAGGCTCCCTAAAATAGTGCCAAGTTAAGGATGATGGGAAACAAGTTAACAATCTAAAACTTGAAGAAGTGGGTCATTTTATGGATGATGGGCTTGGCGATAAGGGTGGGAGTGGGGAAGGTGCAGGTGAAGAAGCCAGTGCAATTCAAAGACCTGGATTAATGGTTTCAGCTTGATCTTATCACCACCTTCTTTACTTCACTAATGCCAGAGGGCCGCCCCCTGTCAAGAGTTAGGCTTGAAAAACCATGCCAGCTGGAAAGGAGGGTTTGACTTTAGGAAAATGTTTAAACAGTAGTGTAATTTAAAAGTATATATGAGTATAAAACCTTTTTATTATCGTGAGATTTTTTTTCCTTTAAGCTCATACGTATGAATATTGTACGCACAAATGGATTACTAATTGTATGATTTAAAAAAAAAAAAGACTAACAGAACATAGTGTTACAATATTGGTCTTCCAGATTTTATTCATTTCAATTATGTATATTATCCCAAGACAGACGTATTTGTGGGTCTTATTTCTTTAAATAAGAAATTTGCTGCTTCATATATAAATTTCTATAGTTGTAGATTGACCATTCAGTATGTAATTTATTACCTATTTTCTATGAATTATTCTGAAAGTTTCAAATGAATGATCTCACAGTGTTTAGTAAAGAATGTTATTTACCTAAAATGTGCTAGTAGCAACTGGCCCAGCCCTAAAACCAAGAAACTTATCACTAATCTTAATTTTATTGGATAAAGGAAACCTATTTTAAGGGCATGTATTCCATCAGTTGGAATTCATACCGTAAAGAAAAAGCAGTTCTTTAGTAGAATTAACAGTGATAGAAAATGTTTTATACAGGCAGTAAAAAGGGAATACTTTTATAGAATCAGAAATACTAGAAATAATTTGGCATTACAAGAAAAGAGAATTACAGACCTGTAACTCTCACGAACACAGATGCAACCATTTTAAATAAGATTTTAGCAAATAGAATCAACAACATATAGAAAGGATAATACATTATGATCAAGTGAGGTTTATCCTGGGAATGAAAGGTTTCACTATATCAACAGACTTTAAGAAAAAAATCACACAATCATCTCAATAGACATAGAAAAGGCACTTGACAAAATTAGACCATTTATGGTTTTAAAAATTTAAGCAAAATATGAATAAAAGGAAATATCCACATCCTGATAAAGGGTATCTACAAAAAATTCTACAGATAAGACAATTCTTCTTGGTGAAAAGACCAAATGCTGTCCTCTAAGATTAAAACGTGAGCAAGAATGTCTGCTCTTGGGGCTTCCCTGGTGGCGCAGTAGTTGAAAGTCTGCATGCCAATGCAGGGGACACGGGTTCGATCCCTGGCCTGGGAGGATCCCACATGCCACAGAGCAACTGAGCCTGCGGGCCACAACTGCTAAGCCCGCCAGCCACGGCTGCTGGGGCCCGCGCACCTGGAGCCCGTTCTCTGCAACAAGAGAAGCCACGACGATAAGAGGCCCGCACACAGCAACGGAGACCCAACACAGCCAGAAATAAAAACAGGTAGATAAGTAAATTTATAAAAAAAAAAAAAAAAAAAAAAGAATGTCTGCTCTTGCTACTCCTATTCAAAATCATACTGGAGTCCCACCCAGTGCAATCAGGCAAGAAAAATGAATAAAACACATACGGATTGGAAAGGAAGAAGTAAAACCATCTCTGTTCACATCTGACTCTGTGGTCTATGCGGAAATCTAATGGAATCGACACAAAAGCCGCTAGAAGTAATAAGTGAGTTCAGCAAGGTTACAAGATGCCAAGTCAGTATACAGAAATCAATTGTATGTCTGTATACTCACAATGAACAATTGGAAATGGAAAGTTAAAATACTATTTATAATAGCACTAAAAATCATTAAAAAAAACAAGTATAAATCTCACAAAATATGTGCTAAATCCATATACTGAAAATGACAAAATGAAAGTAATCAAAGACCTAAATAAATGGGGATATGTACCACATTCATGGATTAGAAGATTCATTATTGTGAAAATGTTGGGTTTTTTCTCAAACTGATCCATATATTCAACATAATCCCATTCAGAATCCTGGCAGGAATTTTTATTTTATTTCATTTTATTTTATTTATTTAATAATTGAAAAACTGAGTCTAAAATTTCTGTGTAAAGGCAGGAGAACTATAATTTTGGAAAAGAAAAAGTTGGTGGATTCACAGTAATGGACTCCATACTTACCATAAAACTATAGTGATCAAGACAGTTTCCTTTTGTACAAAGGTACAAATGCATTTCAAAAGAAAAAGGATGGTCTTTCTCAATAAATCATATTGGAACAGTTGGATATCATATGTGAAAAAAAAAAAAGAAACTTGATGGCTTGCAGAGAAGAAGGCACATGAGCTGGGTTTAAAGTCCTGGTACATTTAAATACAGGGCTGGCATAGCCCTGCCTAGTTGTAGATAGTTGATACAGCCTGTGGAATGAATACATACACTAGAAGCTGCCTCTCTGCTCTAAAAAAATTTTTTTAAGAAACTGATTCATACCTTACTCCCTGTGAAAAAATTAATTCAGAACATAACCTATAAAAGTAACTAAGGACTTCCTTGGTAGCGCAGTGGTTAAGAATCCGCCTGCCAATGCAGGGGACATGGGTTCGACCTCTGGTCTGGGAAGATCCCACATGCTGTGGAGCAACAAAGCCCATGTGCCACAACTACTGAGCCTGCACTCTAGAGCCCACAAGCCACAGCTACCAAAGCCTGCGTGCCCTAGAGCCCAAATACTGCAACTACTGAGCCCTTGCGCCACAACTACTGAAGCCCGCACACTCTAAGGCCTGCATGCCATGACTGCTGAGCCCACGTGCTACAACTACTGAAGCCCGCGTGCCTAGAGCCCATGCTCTGCAACAACAGAAGCCACCACAGTGAGAAGCCCGTGCACCGCAACGAAGAGTAGCCCCCACTCGCCGCAACTAGAGAAAGCCTGTGTGCAGCAACAAAAACCCAACACTGCCAAAAAAGAAAGAAAAAAGTAACTAAAACTAAAGTAAGCTAAAACTGTGAATCTTAAACTATAAAATGTCTAAAAGAAAACATAGAAGAAAATGTTTGTGACATTGGAGTAGCCAGAAGAATGATCCATTAAAAAAATTTTTTGATAAGTTGACTTCATCAAAATTAAGAACTTTAGCTCCTAAAAAGTTACTCTTAAGAAAATGAAAAGACAAACTACAGACTAGGAAAAGTTGTTTGCAAATTATGTGTCTGACAAATGAATTGTATCAAAAATATATAAAGAACTCTAAAAACTCAATAATAAGAAAATAAACAACCCAATAAAAAGTGGCAAAAGATTTGAACAGACACTTTACCAGCAAAGATTTATAGACGGCAGATAAGCACACGAAACAGTGCTCAACATCCCTAGTCGTTAGGGAAATGCAAATAGAAACCTCAGTGAGCGACCACAACACACCTGTTATAATGGCTAAAACAAAAAGGAGAAAACCTGATAATACCAGGTGCTGGCGAGAATGCAGAACAGTTGGACCTCTCAGACATCAGTGGCGAGAATGCAAAACAGTATAGGTGTAAAGGTACACTTTGGAAAAACTCAGTTTGCCAGTTTCTCATAAAGTTAAGCCTACACTTGCCATGTGACACAGCAAACTCATACCCAGGTATTTACCCAAGTTTGAGAACTGTGCTGACACAAAAAGTAGGACATGACTATCTATAGCGGCTTTCTTCGTAATTGAATTATGAATTCATTTGAACTGGAAGCATCAGAAATGTCCTTCAACTGCGAAATGGATAAACAAGCCATTATGACTAGTACTCAGTAATAAAAAGAAATGATTGATACGTGCAACAACATAGGTGAAAAATGCATTGTGCTAGGCAGCAGATAGACTCAGACTACATATCGTACGATTTCATTTATATGACATTCTAGAAAAGGCAAAACTATTGGGATGGTAAACAAATCAGTGGTTGACTACAAAGGGGCACAGGTAATTTTGGAGGGGGTGATAGAACTGTTCTGTATCCCTTTTTTTTTAAATTGGAGTATAGTTGATTTACATTGTTTTAGTTTCACGTGTACAGCACAGTGAATCAGTCATACATATGCATGTATCCACTTTTTTTAATTTAGATTCTTTTCCCATATAGGCCATTATAGAGTATTGAGTAGAGTTCCCTGTGCCATACAGCAGGTTCTTATTAGTTATCTATTTTATATATAGTAGTGTGTATATGTCAATCCCAGTCTCCCAGTTTATCCCTCCCCACCCTTATCCCCTGGTAACCATAAATCTTTTTTCTACATCTGTGACCCTACTTCTGTTTTGTAAATAAGTTCATTTGTTCTATATCTTGACTGTGGTAGGTATATGAGTTTATGTTGGTCAAAACTCATAGAACTGTACACTAAAATTGGTGGGTTTTATTATATGCAAAAAAAAAATCTGATAGTATCAGGAAAAGCTTCATAGAGTGTAAGATGCCCAAGTCTTAAAAGCTTTGAAGGTGTGGACATCCACCCTGTGGACAGTGGGGAGAAGCTCGTTCCAGGCAAGGGGAACAGGATTTGCAAAGACTTAGAGGGAGCAAACAGTCGTGTGTGTTCTGCGTACTTTGAAGTTGTTTGGAAGGTCAGAAGCCTAAAGTTACACAGTGGGGGAGTTGACCAGAAGGCCTTGCTGGAGAAGCAGGCTGGAGCTGAGTTGTGAAAGGCCTTATGTGTTTGGTAAAGAATGTGGACTTGGATTTTTTTTTTTTTTTTCCCCTTTAGTTGGTGTCCTACAAACTGTCTTACAGTTTGGGCTGCTGTAATAAAGTACCACAGAAATTTCTCTCTCGCAGTTCGGGGTCTGGAAGCCTGAGATCAGGTTGAGATCTGGCGGGAGGGGTACCCTTCTGGGCTGCAGACTACGGACTCCTCAGCCTGTCCTCACGTGAGCGGAGAGCAGGGAGAGGAGGCATGCTCTCTCGTGACTCTTAGAAGGGCACCAACCCCATTCATGCAGGCTCCACCCTCATGACTTCATCTCATCCTAATTACCTCCCCAAAGCCCCATCTCCTACTACCATTATATTGGGGGACAGGGTTCCCACTTCTGGGGGGGACATAATCATTCAGTCTGTAACAGCTGGGAAAATGAAGGGCTTTAATCGGGGTGGGGGGGACTTAGTTTTCGTCTGAAGCATCTCCTCTGGCAGGCCTGGGGACCACACATGGGAAGGGTGAGACCAGGTGGTGATTTGTCACGTCGTCAGGCAGGAGGCAAACAAGTCCTGGGACGCAGGAAGAGGGGTGGACTCGGTGGGAAATGGTGACACCCAGATGACAAAAGTGAAAGAAAGGGGCTAGATGCCAGCGGCTAGGGAGACATTGGAGTTTCTATGCTTGGAGACATCCAAGAAGAACTGGGTTTGAGGGATGTGTAGAGATAATTTTTATCAGTTTGGATTATTGTGAGTTGCTGTATAACTTGAAAAAGTCGACTTGATTTTTCATTGTAATACTATACGCATCCAGCCTCCAGCAGCGTACCTGAATAATGAGTAAGCTGCTGCAGTAGGGTGGGGTGACACTGGTTGGAACCCAGAAAGCCACAGTGAGGAGTCTGAGTAAGGTGACTGTGGCTGGTACCCATGGGCCCTGTCTGCCCACATCTCACTGAGCAGCTGTGGCCTCTGAATGACTCCCCACTGTATCAGATTCGCACGTCCACTGGAGGAGGGATTCGGGGAGGACAGAGGTGCCAGACTAGGACTGGGTATGGCTTAAAGAGGAGGATCTCTCATCCTGGGGGAGGTGGCAGTAGAAGTGGAGAGCCTTTTCCGTGGACGACACAGGTCAGAGCACCCACAGAAATGTTCTGGGGGGAGATGACTCCTCTCCGAGCCCGTGTTTCAGGGAGCGTCTCATGCCCCCCTTACCTGCTGCGGCTTCCTGTGTGCTCTGGGTTGGCTCCTTGCTTGTCTGGACCCTGACTGGTCCTGCCCACATGTCTTTGTTTTGCTGCGCTTTGCTAGACTCCTGGACCGTTTTTAAACCCCACCTTGATCTCTTGTGTTTCAGCCCGAGAGGAAGTTTGGCGTGGTGGTGGTTGGCATCGGCAGAGCTGGCTCCGTGCGGATCCGGGACTTGCGGAATCCACACGCTTCCTCGGCGTACCTGAACCTGATTGGCTTCGTGTCCAGGTGGCTTTCTTTGCTTTGTGCCTTGTAATTCACGGGAAGCCCGGTGAGATGGGTTAGGCCTTGGGCCACGCAGCTCCTCCAGACCCAGGAGAGAGCAAGCCAGCTCCAGGGTCATTCCAGGGAACCATGCAGGATCAGCCCCACAAGTTGGGACAGGTCTGGGAACTGAAGAGTAACTAGACCTGCAGCTGGGATGTACAGTGAGCCAGCCCAGTGGACCCGAATAATGAGCGTGACCACCCTCAGCTCCTCCGTAGAGGGGACTGCCGTCAGACGTAGGGAAGAGGAACACAGGGCCTGACGGTTACTGAAGGGGCACAGTGAACACTTGTGGGTTGTCCTGAATGAAGGCTTTAGGTGTGATACATCAGGTACCATGTAACTGTCACATCAGTTACCATGACAGCCATCCGTGCAGGGCCCTGGGCTTTCCAAGCCTGACCAACTATTTGATGTAGATGTCAACCCACTTGACAGATAAAGAAGCTGAGCCACAGAGAGGTTAAGTAATTTGCCTGAGGTCACACAGCTGGAAAAATCTAAGAACTAGATGTCAGCGCAGGTCTATCTGACTCCAGAGCCCATCTTTTAAACACCATGTGTTCTTTTCCCCTTTGATAATTCTGAGCCCCGCTTTTAAGGAGTATCACTTATCTCCTGTAACTCAAAACCAAACTTTTCAGCGCGTTTCTTCTTCCCTGCCCCACCCTCAGCTCCTTCCTCTACCCCGACCACTTCCTCACATACACACCATTCACCAAACTAACGCCCTGTAACATCATTTATCAATAGTCATTGGGAACTAGAGGTAGGCCCTGTGTCGGCAGGTGATGCCGCAGAGGACAAGTCAGGCACGTGTCTGCTTCCTGCTGCTTTAGAGAAATCAACTAAATGTCAATATTTAAACAGAGCGTAAGTAACTATCCTGACGGTCCACGTAGAAGTTCTTTCAAATTTTAATTCATGGGACCTGCTTTCTTCCAATTTGCCTCTCTCGAAACCTGGCCCTTCCTTAAGGATTTAAAGTGGTGGCACTAAGGTGACCCAGAAGTGCTGGGAATCTGCCCTTGGTCAGTCTTCCCCTCCCAGTAAGACTCTAAGGGAGGGCTTCCCTGGTGGCACAGTGATTAAGAATCCGCCTGCCAGTGCAGGGGACACGGGTTCGAGGCCTGGTCTGGGAAGATCCCACATGCCACGGAGCAACTAAGGCCGTGCGCCACAACTACTGAGCCTGTGCTCTAGAGCCCGCGAGCCACAACTACTGAGCCCACATGCCACAACTACGGAGCCTGTGCTCTAGAGCCCGCAAGCCACAACTACTGAGCCCACGTGCCACAACTACTGAGCCCACATGCCACAACTACTGAGCCTGCGCTCTAAAGCCCGCAAGCCACAACTACTGAGCCCGCGCACCTAGAGCCTGTACTCTGCAGCAAAAGGAAGCCACCGCAGTGAGAAGCTCGCGCACCGCAACAAAGAGTAGCCCCTGCTCGCCGCAACTAGAGGAAGCCCACGGGCAGCAACAAAGACCCAACGCATCCAAAAATAAATAAATAAATTAATTAATTTTTAAGGAAAGATTCTAAGGGAGCAGCACAAATGGGAGGCTTGACATTACGATTAGCCGGCACCGTTCTCCTGCTGCTCCCGGGCCTGCGGCTGGGATCCTGCACGACACGGGCTCCAGGCTGAAATGGGGCCTCTGCTCCCCCTGCAGCCCCGCCCTCGGCAGCTGGTGCCGCGACTGCTGCAGCGGGAATGCCCAACCTACCCAGGTCCCTCGGGAGGACGGCCAGCTCCCCTCCATCCCTGCTTTACCGCAGCCCTGCTGTTACTACACTGTCCCCTTCTCACGGGCCCTGTTCCTCACGACCTACCTAAGTCCTGTCACCTCCCCGGGAAGCCTCTCCTGAAACCCTGAAACTTGGGGTTCCTTGCCTTCCTTGACTCTTTCACCTGTGCCCCCGGCTCGGCATTCCTCCTGTTACTCTCGTGTTGTTGTTATAGGTGTGTATGTGTCTTCCTCCCTCTAGCTGACTGAGCTCACTGGAAGTCCGTTCCCCACATACTCCCTACGGGGAAGGCACACAGGAGACAAGCGGGGAGCATTGGTCACACTGAGCCACGTAGGTCGGTGGTCCCCACAGGAAGAAGCCCGCCGCCATGTCCTTCCGCAGCCACGCTTCCCCAGAGGCGCTCTGGCTGCTGCTCGGGTGGAGCTGTGAGCTGGCCCGAGCCTCCCGCCGGCTGCCCCATCTCCTCTGTGGCAGCCGCCTTTGGAGGACTGCTGCTCTCCAGCCTCTGCTCTGGGGCAGCGTGCAGACAGCCAGGGCTCCCAGCTCTCCTGAGGCGGGGGTCCTTCTGAACGTGTAGGAGCCGGGACGCTCAGCTCCTGTCCTGCCTCTGCTGCTGGTTAGCCGTGGAGCCCCTGCCTCTCGGGGCTTTGTCAGCTCGACTGTAAATGAGGCAGTGATGCCCACCTTCCACTTGACCATCACAGGCCATGAAGGAGCTTGAAATCACACAGCCGTTTGCCCCTTTAAAGGTGTTAAGTGTCTTGGATTTGGATTAGGTTAGGCAGTCCTGGTGTTTGGCCAAGTGCTTGAAGTTGGCAGTGACCCTGGAGATCGTGTCTAATGAGATTACGATACACGGGCCTCTCACTGTTGTGGCCTCTCCCGTTGTGGAGCACAGGCTCCGGATGCGCAGGCTCAGCGGCCATGGCTCACGGGCCCAGCCACTCCGCGGCATGTGGGATCTTCCCGGACCGGGGCACGAACCCGCGTCCCCTGCATCGGCAGGCGGACTCTCAACCACTGCGCCACCAGGGAAGCCCGAGATCAGTTCTTTTTATCTTAGAGATGAAGTAATGCAAAGACTCCCATGTCATGTGGGCTGTTAGCGGTGGTGTCGGCACTCGCTGCCAGGTCCCCGACTTCACCCCAGAGGCCGTGTTTCTCGCTGCATGCTGAAAAATGCCCTGGAAGTGGGAGGCAGGAAGTTCATTGCTTCATTTCCAAAAGTCGATCACCAGGACGTTGTTGGGAGATGGGGAGAAGGATGGCGCTGATGTGTTCTCAGCTGACGTTCTGCCTACTCTGAGCTCCACTTGTCTGTTCCTCTCAAATAGACGAGAGCTGGGGAGCACTGATGGGGTGCCGCAGATTTCTTTGGAAGATGCTCTTTCCAGTCGAGAGGTTGAGGTTGCTTATATCTGCAGTGAGAGCTCCAGCCACGAGGACTACATCAGGTGGGTGTTCAAGTCCTTGCGTTGCACGGTAGTGGGGGACGATAAAAATGCCTGGGGCAGGCTGACATCTAGCAAAGGGGTCTTAATTATTGATGGGAAGAACTGCATTGGATCCATGACCTTTAAAAACTGTCAGAATTTGAACTCTCACTCTGGGTTATAAATGTATAAGGACATGAAAAATATTGTAGAGCTAATATTTATTTAGTACACCGTAACTTAAAACATTAGAAACATTAACAATTAAAATATCTTATTTCTTCGTAAAAAACTTACTGAGTGTGGTTTGAACAGTGCCTGCCTTTTTCTGGTGGTTTAACTTAGCCCCCATCTTTTCTGTGCCTTGGAGAATTGCCATAGTCCTTTCAGTTTCCAACATTTTGTCCTTTGCCCTTTCAACAACATGAAAGCTCTGAGAAGGTCTCTAGGAGTTGCTTTAATAGGAAGAGTTTCGGCCACGAGATGAGTAAGGAGATAGTGGTGGCATCAGAGTGGGGAGATCGCATTATTCGCAGAGCAGGAGATGTGAAGTGTTCCCCCGCCCCACCTTTGAATGCAGAGCCTAGAGCCCCCCAAGCATTTGATAGGACTGAGCCTGGAAGGAGAAGCCACACTCAGGACCTGGCAGTTGATAAGGCAGGGCCAGCCGCCCCCAGAATCTCAGCTTCCCTTCTGGGTCCTTACATCAAACTACAGCTGCTTCCACCATGCCATTCCCGAGTCAGCTGCCCCCTGTTTATCAGGCCCACTCTGAGTGTGGACAGAAACACCTTTCTGTGGTTCCCCTTAAACTTCTGTGGCACTAGAGGGTATGTCCTTAACAAAGTGATCATGTAATTCCCATGCTTATCAATGTTTGTTTCCGAGAATATCTAGAGAATAAAAGCCAGACTTCTGAGCACAGCTCTCTGCATCCTTTACATCAGGCTCCCAGCCACTCGTAGGACCTAGTTTTCCCTCCACTCCCTGTAGCCCACTCCCCTGCCATGCTGAAATGCTGAAATTCACACCACGTCCCAGTGGACAACGCCCCATAAACACCCAATCCCCTGCATATGCTGCTCAGAGTGAAACATCCTCATCCCCTGGCACCTGGAAAATGCCTGTTGATACTTCAAGACCCAGTTCAGAGCCTTAGTGAAATCTTTTCCGATTGCCTCAGGCACAGCTGGCTGCTGTGGGTTTTTATTTGTAGCTGTCACGTGGTAATAGGCAATTTCCCTGCTAACATGGCTGTATTTCTCCTCCAGAGTAACTGGTACATAGTAGCTGGTTGAATACGTGAGTAGACGAATGGGTGAGTGTTCAGATGGACACATGACTAGAAAGCCTTTCTCTTACCACTTAGTAGAAAATCACGTGAGATGCAGTTCATCCGCCTCCCCCTCTGGCCCTGACTCTCACCCGTGTCATGACACATTTACATGGAGACGTTTGTGCATTTATAATATTCTGTTCTCTGTCATGCAGGGCACTTAAGTGAAGTTTAATTGAAGTGCATTTTCTCTGTATTTATCCCTTTTTCCCAAAGACAGTTCCTAAACGCTGGCAAGCACGTCCTTGTGGAATATCCCATGACACTGTCTTGGGCAGCAGCTAAGGAACTGTGGGCACTGGCTGAGCAGAAAGGTGACGTATGTTCTGTGCAAAGAGCACAGACCCTCTTCCTAAGGATTCCTGCCTCTAAGATTTCTGTGGTACCATCTTTATGCCTTTAAAACTTAACCCCATGTCAGATATGTTACTGGTCCCATGGGCTCCTACACCACCACCCCACACCCCATACTGTAGGCACATAAAGGGGGCATGTGTGGCGGGCCCACAGGGCAGAGGGATGGGGGGGGATTTGCAAACGTTTGTTCAAGACTTAGCTTCTTTTACTCTAATGAAAAGTATGAATTAGCTTCCACCTATGCTAGTGTTATAGATTATATATTATTATATTTACATATTATTTTATATAATAATATATATAATTATATTTCATTTTGGTTTCATTCATGTGATAGTTGTATTGCTAATGGAAAAATGCACAGATCAGGGTAATTGATTGTCTTATGTGCATAGTTTTAGTTTTCATCGTTTCTCAAGAGGAACACTGGCATATTTATTATATGCCAGGAACTTGAAAACTCTGCTAAACACTTCATATGTTATTTTGCTTAATTCTCTTAGAAATCCTTGGAGGTAGGTATTTTCTCTAGCTCATGTATAGGAATCCATGGCTCAGAGAAGTTAAGAAATTGTGCCAGAAATGGGGCACAGCCTTTAAAAATTACATATCTCTATATTGTATACCTGTGACTTATGTAATATTGTACATCTACTATACTTGCAAAAAAATTTTTTGTGCCAGGTCACAAAGCTAGTAATACGACCACTAGATGGGAGATGGAGGTTTGGTTTCAATCTCTCTGGGCTCTGAAGTCCACGTTCATTCCTCTGAGCCATGCTGCCCTCCAGAGATTTTTCTGTTTTTATGGTAACTGGACAAGTCCCTCTACGGAGGCAATTAGAACTAACTAGAATGTTTTAGGGATTAATGGAGCTAGTTAAATGAAGTTTAAGTCAAAAACTCTCTCTGTTTCAACACTTGCTATTTTAAATCTTTAAAATATGAACAAAGTATGGTGAACAATTATAATGAAAATCACCAAAGAAAGCACCTTGTCCTTATCACCAGCGTAGACGGGTCACACTACTGAAACTCTTGATTGCCTTTCTCTAGTACTAGGCCGTGCTGCTGGAGGACAGAGCCCATCTTTCCTCTCTGTAGCCCCAGCAGCTAAAGCTAAACACCGCCCAGATAGGCCTTCAGTAGGTGTTCGTCGAATGAAAAGATGGATGAATGACTACTGAAGTGAGCAAAAGGTTGGGGAGCTCTGGGGCCATCACCTTTGTATAGTGTTTCTCATGGCACAAACGTCCCTGGACAGAGTGCAAGATGCCAGAGATTTCTTGCTAATTGCAAAGGAAAAAATGTCCTTTTACAATGAAGAGTTCTACTGTTACCATCCTAACCAAGTGATTGCTCATATGGGTAAGTATGACATCACAAGCCGTCTGGTGGGATGTGCATAGCACAAATCCTGTAACTGAGATTTTAACCAGACTTCTCACTTCACAAGAAATACAGGGATGAAGGAACAAATTAAATGACACCAAAAAAGAGTAAGTGAACTAGAATGTGGAACACTTTACAAGATAACAAACTAAGTGTCTTCAGGAAGATAATGTCCTGTGCATAGTGACTTCCTTCCAAAGAGCACAAGATGGAAAGAAGGGGAAAAAGAGTTAACTCTACACTAGAGAAACCAAACTCTACGCCTCAGCCAGATGATTGAGGTCAGTGTGAACAGTGATAAGTCATGTTAATAGGATGTACTTGTTGACTGAAAACAAGTAGACTGCCAGTTATTTCTCCAGCAAAGATGAGTTTATTCAGAATCAGCAGAGAATTACAATTCAAGGTCTGCAACCGTGGCGAGCCACATACAAATCCCTGCACAGCAAGGGCAGGGGAACACTTTTACAGGGAAAAGGAAGTTTGTGGGGGGAATAGTAAGCAAAGAGTCCATGGCTTTTCATTGGCTGAGTCCTTGCCAGGACAGAAGAGGAGTCGTCGTTTTCCTGTTGGGCTCTACTATCATCGCAGGGTATGGGAGCTCCCTGTTCTGGTCTCCCAACACTATTTAATGGAGGTTTCTGTTTATTAATGTCTTACGTACGCTTAATGTAATGTGATGAGAATGGCCCATTACTTCTGTAGTTTTCCTGTCCAAAACACATAACCCCAGTCTACCCATGAGAAAAACATCAGAAAAATCCCAGCTGAGGGGCATTCTACAAAATACCTAAACAATACTCTTCAGAACTATCAAGGTCATTAAAAAACAAGGAAATTTTGAGAAACTTTCTAACCTAAGAAGGGCCTCAGAAGACACGATGACGAAATGTAAATGAAACACAAAGAGCACATTAGGTTAAAACTATAGAAAACTGAATCAAATATGGACTTACTTTTTTAAAAATGAGAAAATATTGTTATATTGGATCCTGGTATTAGCTCCTTAAGCAAGCAGAATCTGGATGGCTTGCTTACAGATCATGAATGGCTTTGAAACAAGAGAACAGCCCTGAACACCAAGAGTGACCTTTGTTCTCTAGACAAGTATTCGTAACTCATAGAACATCCATTAAGCAGCATTAACGTACTTATCACTATGTATGAGATACTGTCCTTGATGATAGGGGATAACAAGAAGATGACCCCTGCCCTTGAGGAGCCCACAGTGTCAAATGGTCACAACTAGCAGTATTAATCTGCTGAAAGTGAACTGAAACAGTAATTATAGCAATTACGTTGTAGCACAGGAAGGAATAATCTTATTCAATTCAGCATACCTAATGTTATATCATTTTGGACGGCAAGAGTTATGGATAATTTGGGAGTGATGTCAGCAAGGTGGTGGAATAAGAAGCCTCAGAACCTCCTTCCCCACAGAGACACCAACTTAACAACAATGTATAGACCAAAATACCTTAGCAAGTACTCCAGAAATCAGTTAAGTGGTTGCAGTACCCCCAGGCAAGCACAGAGCCAAAAAGAGCTGCATTGAAGTGGGTAAGAAAATTCATTGCATTTGCTCACCATAGCCCTTCCCCCCCTTCTAATTCTTAGATTAGAAGAATCTAAGGCGGGGGGGGGGGGGGGGGGGGGGGGGGGGGGGGGGGGGGGGGGGGGGGAGGAAAGAGTGGAACATGTGTCCAATGTTCTGGCTTTTCAAGGGCTGATTTCTGTCTCTCCTGACTGGGAATGCTGAAGGAAACAGGAGTAGACATTGGATGCCAGGGTCAGGGCAGCTAAGAACGAAGCAAAGCACTGTAGTTTGTTATAGCACCAGGGAGACTGCAGTACTCTGAACAGGCGCCACAGGGAGCAAGAGATTACAGGTTCTTGAGAACAGGGGCAAACCTCTTTAACTTGGAAATTACATGTGCAAGCCCAAAGAAGATACATCTCCAGAAAAGGTTTGAGTGGCCTCCAGAATTTCTGGCCTGGCTGACTGGTGAAGGTCTTCCCCTGTACAAAGCAAGTCTATAAAGACTGGGGGAGGTGGCTGTTTTTTCAAATATTCAAATCTCAATACAGGCATATCTTGGAGATATTGCGGGTTCAGTTCCAGACCACAGCAATAAATTGAATATTACAAAGTGAGTCAGATGAATTTTTTGGTTTTCCAGTGCATATAAAAGTTATGTTTACACTGTACTATAGTCTATTAAGTGTGCAATATCATTATGTTAAAAAACAATGTACATACCTTAATTTTAAAATACTTTAGTATTAAAAAATGCTAACCATCCTCTGACAAGGCAGGGTTGTCACAAACCTTCAATTAGTAAAAAATGCAATATCTGCACAGTTCAATACAGCGAAGTGTAATAGAACGAGGTCTGCCTGTAAATGATCACAAGGAATACAAAGAAACAGGGACACACAGCCCACTCAAAGGAATGAAGTCAATCTGCAGAAACCAACCTTAAAGAAATGTAGATCCAAGAATTACCAAAATAACTGTCTAAAAGATTTTCAGTCAGCTAACGCAAAACATAGAAAAGTAAATGAAATCAGGAAAGCAGGGCATGAACAAAATGAAAATATATCAACAAAGAAATGTAAACTATACAAAAGAACCAAACAAATTCTTGAGCTGAAGAATAAAATAACTGAGTTGAAAAATTCACAAGAAGGGTCCAACAGCAAATTTGATCAAGCAGAAGAAAGAACTGGCAAACTTGAAGATGGGTCATTTGAAATTTGAGTCAAAGGAGCAAAAAAAAAAAAATAAAAATGAAGAAAAGTGAAAAAGGGACCTCCCTGGCAGTCCAGTGGTTAAGACTCCACACTTCCACTGCGGGGGCTTCAGGTTCGATCCCTGATTGGGGAAACTAAAATCCCGCATGCCACGTGGCACGGCCAAAAACAGAAAAAAATGAATAAAACTTAAGGGACTTAAAGGACACCATCAAGCAGATCATTATCATTATATGCATTATGCAAGTCAGAGAAGGAGACAAGAGAGAGAAAGGGACAGAGAGCTTATGTGAAGAGACTATGGCCGAAAACTTCCTAAATTGGGGGGAGGAAATTCAAGACAATGAACTCCAACTAGAATAAATCCAGAGACCCACACCAAGACACATTGTTATAATGACAACCTGGAATAGAAAGAAACTACCTCATCATAATAAAGGCCATGTATAAAAAGTCCACAGCTGATATCATACTAAATGGTAAAACACTGAAAGCTTTTCCTCCAAGATCAGGAAACAAGATAAGGATGACCACCTTCACCACTTCTATTCAACATAGTACTGGAAGTTGCAGCCAGAGCAGGTAGGCAAGAAAAAGAATACTAGGCACCTAAATTAGAAAGTATAATCCTCCCAAACAAAAACAAATTTTTAAAAGTTACACATAATTTGGACGTATCACTAGAGTTTAAATATTTAATGTAAAGGAGAAACATTTTAAGATATATTAAAAGCTCTCCACAGAAAGAGAAAATAAATTTATGTTGTATTGCTTCTGTTTGTAGGGGGCAGAATTATAGAGATGGAGAGCTCATCTTCATATAAGAAAGAGTTTTCTAAGAACCATAACTGTTCCGACATATTTACCCAGGATGCCATAGAAAACAGTCCCAGCACTGGTTATCATATAGCTGACTAGTGCTTGGTTAAGGGTACTTTTTGCATTTTCAAATATCAGAAATGGAATGGAAAATCATATTTTTGTTTTCATGGGCACATGTAAAATGAATCACTGTTGGCTCAGGGCAGTGCATGGCCTGCTGTTCCTCTGTTTCTTCCCAGAATCAGTGTTTCTGCAGCCCCATCTGTCACCCTGCCAATCAGATGGGATAGCTTGCCAAGTCTGACACATTTAATAACAAGTGAGACAATTTTTTCTAGCATTTGTATTAATGGCTAAACTAGTTACAAAGGAAGACCTACCTCTATGACACAAGAAGTTCTGAGAAACGTCTTACTTCTTTTACAAAAGCAGCTCTGAATAGGCCAACACCAAAGCCATTGAAGAAACTGAGTAATAATTCTGGTACTCATCTCACTAAATTAATTACCTTAAGTCCTTATCCTTTTGTAAATTGAGATATAATTTCCTTATGATAAATTCAGAGATTTTAAGTGCAGAGTTAAATGAATTTTGACAGAGTATATACCCATGTAATTATTACTCCAGCCAAGATACAGAACATTTTTATTACTCCAGAAAATTCCCTAGTGCCCCCCTTTCCTGTCGGTGACTTGTCCCCTCAGTGACATCGATTACCTACTATCGGACTTCCCTGCAGATTATCTCTCAGCTAGGATCTGAGACCGTTCCTGTATTGCTCAATCATCAGTATAAACATCATGTCACATATATGCAAGGAAAAAAAAAGCAAATGAAACAAAATGGTAACAGAGATTAGCTGGTAGAATTCTGGGCGGTTATATTTTTTTCTTTATACTCTTCCACATTTTCTCAATTTTCTTCAATGACATGAATTCATGTTTACACTTTAAAACTAAAAATAAATATAATCTTGTTTCTACCATATGATCACAACCATGAAAAATAATTCACAGCAGAATGACAAGAAAGAAGGAAATATACCAATATATCTTAGTAGTGGTTCTTTCTGGTAAATAGGATCATGGGTATTTTTATTTCTTCTAATTTTCCCCCCAAATTTAAAAACACTTATTTATTATTTCTGAGATACACAAAACACCCTATTTCAGAAGATGAGGCCAGAAATAGTTCTTTGAGAATTTCATAATATACTGCTTATGTCAGAAAGCTGCTGAAATCATGTTTGAGGAAATAAATGAGTCGAGAATTCAAGTCTATTAATTGCAAGTTACCTTTTCATTTTCTCCTTACAAGTTATATCTTATTTCATAATCCATGACTGATTCTGGCTTGCTGTCATATTTTTGGTGCTATAAGTATTTATTTGGTTTGGTTTTTTTTTTTTTTTGAAATAACCTCAAACTTATAGAAGAGTTGTGAATACAGTACAGAGAACTCTTTTTTCTTGAGAATCATTTGAGAGTAAATTGCCAACCTCATCCCCCAATAATTTCATGCATATATCCTGCAAATAAAAACAGTCTCTAGATAACCACATACAACCATCAAAATCAGGAACTGTTACCACGACACATCTTAACCAAGCTCACAAAAATCAAAGACAAAGAACTCTGAAAGCAGTGAGAGGAAGAAGACTCATCACACACAAGGGAATCCTGATAAGGCTGTGAGCAGATTCTTCAGCAGAAATCTTGCAGGCCAGGAGAGAGTAGGCTGATACATTCAATGTGCTCAAAGAAAAGTATCAAATGAGAATACTTTATCCAGGAAAATTGTTCTTCAGAAATGAAGGACAAATAAAGACTTTCCCAGACAAATAAAAGGAGAATTTATCGCCACTGGACCTGCCTGAAAGGATGTTAACTAGTAACAAGAAAATATATGAAAGTGTGAAATTCAGCACTAAATGTAAATACTGGGTTGGCCAAAATGTTCGTTCGCGTTTTCTGTAACATCTTATGGAAAAACCCAAACAAACTTTTTTGGCCAACCCAATATATAGTCAAATTTAAAATACTCTATTACTGCAATGGTGGTGTGTAGATCACTTTGAACTCTAGTAATAATAGGTTAAAAGACAAAAGTATTAAAAGTAACTATAGCTACAATATTTTGTTAATGGATACACAAGATTAAAATACATAAATTGGGACACCAATAACATAACTCGTTGGGGGGAGGCAAGTAAATATGTAGAATTTTTAAATGCAATTGAAGTTACATTACTGTCAGCTTAAAATGGACTGTTATAACTATAAGATGTATTATGAAAGCCTCATGGTACTGTTAGTACCACCAAGGAAAAAAATGATAAAGAGAGAAGAATCAAAGGATACCATGACCAAAAACCATCAACTCATAAAGAAAGACAGTGAGGGACTTCCCTGGTGGCGCAGTGGTTGAGAATCCACCTGCCAATGCAGGGAACACGGGTTCAAGCCCTGGTCCAGGAAGATCCCACATGCCACGGAGCATCTAAGCCCGTGTGCCACAACTACTGAGCTTGTGCTCTGGAGCCTGTGAGCCATAACTACTGAGCCCACATGCCACAACTACTGAAGCCCGTGCATCTAGAGCCTGTGCTCTACAACAAGAGAAGCCACCGCAATGAGAAGCCTGTGCACTGCAACAAAGAGTAGCCCCTGCGCGTCACTAGAGAAAGCCCACACGCAGCAACAAAAACCCAGTGCAGCCAAAAATAAATAATTTTTAAAAAATAAAAAGAAAGACAGTGAGAGGAAGAAAGGAACTATAAAACAATCAGAAAGCAGGTAACAAAATGGCAATAAGTTCTTACCTATCAATAATTACTCTAGATATAAATAGTTTAAATATTCCAATTAAAAGACAAAGAGTAGCTCAGTTCATAAATAAGACTCAACTATATGCTGCCTACAAAAGACTCACGCTTTAAGGACACTCATAGGCCAAAAGTGGAGGGATGAAAAAACATTCCATGTGGATGGAAAAATACTCTGTGCAAATGGAAACCAAAGGAGAGCAGGTGTAGCATATCACACAAAACAGACTTAAAGTCAAAAGCTGTAACAAGAGAAAAAGAAGGTCATTATATAATAAAGGGATCAATTCCTTCAGAGGATATAAAAATTGTAAATATGTATGTTCCCAATATGGGAGTACTTAAACAGATCTGAAGATAAAAATAGGCAGCAATGCAATAATAGTAGGGGACTTCAATGCCCTGCTCTCAACAGTGGATAAACTATCCAGACAGAAATACATTATGAACTAATGAATTTGAACTACACTTTAGACCAAGTTGCCTTACAGACGTATACAGAACATTCCAACCAATAGCAACAGAACACACATTCTTCTCAAATGCACATGGAACATTCTCCAGGACGCATCATATGTTAGGTCAGAAAACAAATTTAATAAGATTAAAATCTTATTAAGTATTTTTTCTGACTACATAGTATAAAATTAGAAGTCAATAATGGGAGGAAAGCTGGAAAATTCACCTATATATGGATTAAACAACACATTCTGAAAAAAACAATGGATCAAGGGTAAATGTTTTAAAATTTTTGAGGTGAATGAAAATAGAAACACAAATACAGAAATTGATGGGATTCAGCAAAAGCATTTCTAAGAGAGTAGTTTACAGTGATAAACACCTACATTAAGAAAAAAGAAAGAACTCAAACAACCTAACTTTACGTCTCAAGGAAATAGAAAACGAAGAACAAACTTAGTTGATGGGGAGAAATAATAAAGATTAGAGCAGAAATAGAGACTAGAAAGACAGTAGAAAAGATCAATGAAACTAAGTTGGCTTTTTGAAAAGATAAAATTGACAAATCTTCAGCTAGACTTACCAAGAAATAAGGGAAATGACTCAAATTAATAAAATTATAAATGAGGGAGGAGACATTGTAACTGATACCACAGAAATACAAAGAACCATAAGAGACTATGAACAATTTATGCCAACAGATTAGATAATTTAGGAGAAATGGATAAATTCCTAGAAACACACAACTTACCATGACTGAATCATGAAGTAAAAGAAAAACTGAGCAGACCAATAACAATCAAGGGGATTAGGAGATCGAATAAGTCATCAAAAACCTCCAAACATATAAAATCCAGATGGCTTCACAGATGAATTCTACCAAACATTTAAAGAAGAATTAATAACAATCCTTCTCAAACTCTTTCAAAAACTTGAAGAGGAAGGAACACTTTATAACCCATTTTATGAGGCCAACATTACCCTGATACCAAGCCAAACAAAGACACTACAAGAAAAGAAAATTACAGGCTGCTATCCATGATGAACATAGATGGAAAAATCTGCATTAAATTCAAGAGCACGTTAAAAGGATCATACACTATGATCTAGTGGGATTCGTCCCTGGGTTGCAAAGATGGCTCAACATATGTAAATCAATAAATGTGATATACTACATTAACAAAATGAAAGATAAATATATGATCATCTCAATAGATGCAGAAAAAGCACTTGACAGAGTTCAACATCCATTTGTGATAAAATCTCTCAACAGATTAGGTGTAGAAGGAATGTTTCTCAACATAACAAAGATGATACAGAGAACCCCACAACTAACATCATAATCAATAGTGAAAAGTTAAGAGCCTCTTCTGTGAAATCAGGAACAAGACAAGGATGCCCATAATTACCACTGTGTGCTATTTAACATAGTAAACTGTAAGCTGAAGCCAGAGTAATTAGGCAAGAATAATAAATAAAAGGCATCCAAATTAGAAAGAAAATTAAAATTGTCTTTTTGCAGGTGACATGATCTTATATGTAGAAAACCCTGAAGACTCCACTGAAAATTGTTAGAACTAATAAATTCAGTTAAGTTACAGAATACAAAATTACCATACAGAAATCAGTTGCATTTGTATATACCAACAACAAAGTATCTGAAAGAGAAATTAAGAAAGAAATCTCATTTACAGTACCATCAAAAGCAATAAAATACTTAGGAACAAATTTAACAAAGGAGGTGAAAGACATGTACACTGAAAACTATAAGACATTGATGAAAGAGATTCAGGAAGACATGAATAATGGATAGATACCCTGTGTTCTTGAATTGGAAGGACTGGTATTGTTAAAATGTCCATACTACCCAAAGCAATCTACAGATTCAGTGTAGTCCATATCAAAATTCCAATGGCATTTTACACAGAAACAGAAAAAACTACCCCAAAATTTGTATGGAACCACAAAAGACTTTAAATTAAAAAAAGCATTCCTGAGATGAAAAACAAAGCTAGAGGCATCACACCACCTGATTTCAACCTATATTACAAAGCTGTAGTAATCCAAACAGTGTGGTACTGACATAAAAACAGGCACATAGATCATTGGAACAGAATAAAGAGCAGGGCATAAACCTATGCATATATAATCTGCTGATTTTTGACACCAGGAACACACAGTGGGAAAAGGATAGTCTTCAATCAGTGGTTCTGGGAAAACTGGATGGCCACATGCAAAAGAATGAAACTGGACCCCTGTCTTACACCATTCACAAAAATGATCTTGAGATGTATCAAGGACAAATAGAGCTGTTCAAAAAAAAAGGGACTTACCTGAAACTGTAAAACTCTTAGAAGAAAACACAGGGAAAAATTCTTGACATTGGTCTTGGCAGTGATTTCTTGGGTAAGACACCAAGCATACAGGAAATGAAAGCTGAAATAAACAAATAGGTCTGCATCAAACTAAAGAGCCTCCACATGGCAAAGGAAACAATCAATAAATTGATACTTTACAGAAGAGGGAAAGTATTTGCAAGCTGTATATCTGATTAGGGGTTAATATCCGAAGTATAAAGAACTCAGAAAACTAATAGCCAAAAAGCAAATACTCCCATTAGAAAATGGGTAGAGGAACTGAATACACATATTTCCAAAGAAGACATTCAGATGGCCAACAGATATATGAAAAGTTGCTCAACATCATTAATCATCAGGGAAATGCAGATCACAACCACGAGACACCACCTCACACCTGTTAGAATTGGCTGTCATCAAAAAGACGAGAGACAAGTGTTGGCGAGGATACGGAGAAAAGAGAACTCTGGTGCACTGTTGGTGAGAATATCAGTTGGTGCAGACACTATGGAAAAGACTGGTGGGTCTTCAAAAAGTTAAAAATAGGACTATCACGTGATTCAGCAGTCCCACTCCTGGGTATATACCCCAGACACTATGGAAAAGACTGGTGGGTCTTCAAAAAGTTAAAAATAGGACTATCACGTGATTCAGCAGTCCCACTCCTGGGTATATACCCAGAGGAATTGAAATCAGTAGATTGAAGAGATACATGTACACCCATTCTCATCACAGCATTATGCACAGTAACCAAGAGATGGAGACAACCTAAATGTTCTAACAGAGATGAAAAGGATAACGAAAAGTGTGGCTTATATATACAGTGGAATATTATTCAGCCGTGAGAGAAGAAACCCTGCCATTTGCTACAACATGAATGAAGCTGGAGGGCATTATGCTAAGTGAAATAAGTCAGAGAAATACAAATACTGTATGGTTTCACTTAGAGCGGAATCTAAAAAGAAAAAAAAAAAGCCTGTTTCATAGAAACAGAGATTTGAATGGCAGTTGCCTTGGGCTGGGGGAAGGGGAAATAGGGCAATATAGATCAAAGGGTACAAATTTTCAATTATTAGAAGTTCCGAGGATCTAATGTACAACACGGTTGTTATAGTTAATAATATGGAATTGTATACTTGAAAGTTGCTGAGTAGGCCTTAAGCATTCTTATCACACACACACAGTGAACTGTCAGGTGATGGATGTGTTAAGTGTCTTGACCTTGATGATCATTCCACGATGCATATGGACGTCAAAACAGCACATTGTACACTTTAAAGATATAGTTATATCTGTCCATTACCCATCAATTTTATTTTTAAATAACTTTTTCATAAAATTCATTAGGATTTTGATAAAAGTGGAAATAAATGTGTGTGTTCAATCAGCCATCTTGAATCCAAAGCATGGACATAGCATTTTTGAGCAAATTAAAAAAATTTTTTTTAATATATATTCTTTTTATCAAAGTATAGTTGATTTACAATGTTCTGTTTCAGTTGTACAGCCAAGTGATTCAGTTATACATACATTCTCAATTTTTAAAAATGAAAAAAATACGAGGAAATTAACAGGATTTAGGATGACTGCCTTTTTTTTTTTTTTTTTTAAACCCCATCCTTGTCCTGACAGGGAAAGTCTTGCATGAGGAGCACGTTGAACTCTTGATGGAGGAGTTTGCATTCCTGAAAAAAGAAGTGGTGGGGAAGGACCTGCTGAAAGGGTCGCTCCTCTTCACAGGTCAGCCCTTGGTGGGATCACAGGTCATATGTAACTGGTGAGGCTGGTGGAGGGTTACTGGGTTCTGAGCTCTCTAGGACGTGAGCTTGGATTCATTTCTGCTAAAGACGTTCTGACTGCCCATTTAATTTTCCCACGCACCCACAGACAATAAAAATAATCTATTTTTCTTCCTCAAATGAGATCTGATTGCTCAGTGGGCCTTGGGGAAGACGCGTTAGAAATCTCAAGCACATTTATGCTTTTGGCCCTATCGATTAGGTAGAATTTTCTCTCATGAAATCTTGATGAGTTGGAGATTATTTTTCCACAGGAGGTTAAAAATGAAAGCTCTCTTTGCTAAAGGACCGAGAAGGTTCTTGGAGAAGAGAACATGTTTATACTTCTCTGTGGAGCAAATAGAATATGCATAGACCCTTTCTTCCTCCAACATTTATCAGGACATTGGCTGTGGCCAAGATATTTGATCTACTATATATTCAGCTGTTTACTTTATGTTCGTCATTCTTTGAGCACCTCCATTAGCAGAAGGAAATGAACAGCCTGGAGCCTCAAGGTCTGCAGTCTCCTTTGGGTGGACTCCTTGGATTTGTCTCCACCCTAAGGCATCTGGGCCACCTTTCCTGAGGGCTTTCTTTACAGAAACAAAACGGACATTGTCAAGTGGTAAAACCATTCATCTGTTCGTGAGTTTCCAGAAAATATACAGTAGTGGAATCTCATTTCAAAAATCCATTTTCAGGGACTTCCCTGGCGGTACAAAGGTTAGGACTCCGAGTTTCCACTGTGGTGGAGGCATGGGCTCAACCCCTGGCTGGGGAACTAAGATCCTGCATGCCGTGCGGTGCAGCCAAAAAAAAAAAAAAAATAGAATGGCACAAAATCCATCTTCATCCTTTAAAATGATGATATAATGAGAGTTGTGGAGACGATAATAACCGTTAATCCGCACAAGGAACTGGGCTAAGTATGTGACATTATTTCATGTTAATTCATATGATAATCCTAGAAAGTGGGTATTTATTACCCCCATTATACAGATTTTTTTTAATGAAGCTCAGAGAAGTGAGTAGCTTCACAAAGTTGACCCAACAGTTATGTGGCGGAGGCAGACAGATTGGAGCTCAGACTTGTAGCAGCTGTTCAGTCCTCTGCAAAGAACAGGAGCAGACAGGAACCAGCCCAGAGGGAGCTGCCTTTCCTTTGTAAGTTTCATACTTAGGTCCTAGTGATTTGAAACCATGTTGTCTATGAAACTTACAATCTTTGTTTTATCTTTTTATTTACTTTGCTTGTTTTCTTTAGAACATACTCATAATCATTAGTTGTTTTAAGTCAATATCAAAGTTTTAAGAAATCTTTGAAGAGCAGTGTAACAGACATGAAGTCTTATAAATCTAGGTTATGTTTAAAATTTAGGCTGGGATGAGAGGGGAGCAGTATCTTGACCGGATTTCTTGTACAGATACTCGTTGCAATATACTGTTGTACACGAGATTATGAAGACTGAGGAACACATAAGGCTGTATCAGTTTTCTTGATATTGACTACTTTATAGGAATTACTGTTTTCTCCACAGCTATCAATTCCTTCACTCCCTTATCACTTACACAGACAGTTATATGGTATTTATAGGAATATAGGCTTGAGGGACTAAAATACGTTCATTCTTTTACTTCTTTAAGTCACAAACTGAAGGGGATATATGTTTACATATATGTGTGTGTGTGCATATATACACACACACACGTTAGAAGCCTAAAACATTTTTATTACCCTGGGGGCCAGATGGACTGCAATTTCCAGTGAAATATTTTATTTTACCAACAAAGTGAATTTAAGAAACAGGAAAAAAGGGAGACGTTTTTATGAAAGTCTCCATCAGAATTAGTCATCTTGCACAGCCCCGTCACAAGGTAGGTTGTGTGTCCTGATCACCCAGCCGCATCTGTTCGCTCCCTGTCACATCCCCCACCCCCCCCAGCTGTCCGCCCTGCCCCTCCAGTCCCCGCCATGTCTGTGATTCCCCACAGCTAGCCCGCTGGAAGAAGAACGGTTTGGCTTCCCTGCATTCAGCGGCATCTCTCGCCTGACCTGGCTGGTCTCCCTCTTTGGGGAGCTTTCTCTCGTGTCCGCCACTTTGGAAGAGAGAAAAGAAGATCAGTATATGAAGATGACCGTGTGCTTGGAGACGGAGAACAAAAGGTAGGTCATGAGAAGCAACATAAGGACATCCTCGTGTGTTCACAAGGGAGAACGTGGGGGACCCAGGGGCCTAGACCCGCACCTTCGACTCCAGAAGGGCCGTCTGCTTATGCCAGTGGAACAGGTGCTGGGATTTCACTTATGCTGCCTCATGCCATCCTCCCAGCAGCCCCGTAAGGTTAAGAGAAGCTTACAGATTTGAGCAGGTTGTCTAAGCCACACAAGTGAGCAGTATCCAGTTCTATGACCTGAATTGTTTCCAACATTTTATGGTGAAAGATGCAGGCATTGGTAAGTTGAAAGAATTTTGCAGTGAGCATCCATCCAGCTACCTAGATCCTGCCGTTAACATTGTACTCTGCTGGCTTATCACACGCCCAGCTATTTCTCAGCTTTATCACCACATCATACGTCATAATGTTGCCAAAACGTTGATTCTTTCTTTTTCATACCAAGTCTTTTTTTTAATTATTTAAAAATGTTCAAGAGACTTTAAAATGGCCCAGAGACCCAAAGATGTTCGTGTCAGAGATCACACTGAGGTGGGGTCTGTTGGTTCCTCCATTGCTAAAGCCTCTGTGTGATCCTGGATCATGACACACCCTGATAATTCTTCTAGGTGGGTAATGGTGATACCCTGATTCCCAGCATCTTCCGTAAGTGGCCATCAGTCCCCTAATGATGAAAAATGCAATCCCAGAAATAATACGCTTGCAGATTCTACTTGAACATCTTTCCAGTATTATTTTTCGAAACCAAGTCCTCTACTGATCCATCTGGGAGGCTGAGATAATGATGAGTCCCGTCTGACAGTAAATGTAGATCTTTCACCAGCAAACACCCTTCAAGATAAAATGCCTCATACCAAAGTCTTTCTAAACATAAGGAGCCTCTGTAAGTCATTTGCCCAGTTTCTTAAGTTACAGCTGCCTTCCAACAACCTAGTGGAACAGAGCAGAACCTCAGCAGAGGATGGGGAGGAGGGCAGACATGACCTTGAAAGGTCACAATAAAAGGACCGGCAAGACCAGAATCACTGCTTGAATCCCGGTTGTACTAGTATTTGCTAACGTTTCCTGAGTTCCTACCATGTGCCAGGGCCTAGTCCTTTTATAAGGATTTTCTCATATAATCTTTATACCAACTCTCCGGAGTGGGCGTTATTATGATTATTATGATGATCACCTAGGAAACCATGAGGCTCAGAGAGGTTAAGAAACTTGCTAAGGGCACACAGCTAACAAGTGATTGTGTGCGAATCGCGCTCAGGCAGCCTGTCTCTGGTCCCCAGATGGTCACACCTCCACAGAAATGCACAGGAAGGGCACGAGAAGGGAATCGTACTGAAAACATGCCAGGCCTTGTCTTTAATTCGTCCTGTAGTCCTCACCTGTCCACGAGGTTGGGTGTCATTAGCCTCAGGTCCCAGATTATCCAGGAAAACCCAGTGCAGTTTACTCCCAAGCCCGTGTTCTTCCCATTTTACCAGCAGTTTTCAAACTTTGTAAAAAAAAAAAAAAAAAAAAAAAAAAAAAAGCATTAGAACACCTTTTCAACCCAAATCTATATAGAAGAGGTACACGTTTCAGGCCTCCTGTTGAAGCCAGTTGGTAGGAGTGGTGCCAGAGCCAGGCGTGCCCTACCCCCCATGCCCTCGCCCTCCAGGGCAAATACTTTAAGTTTTTAGGACCACAAGATGAGGAAGTTATTCTGTCCACATCTCTCCTGATGGCTCCCCTTTTACGTACTTCAGATCTTTTCCTCTTAAACACTCACCCCACACTCTAATGTAGGTCTGGGTGAGCTGATTGGCTGAAGGGGAGGCCCTTACCCAGGTTGGAGGTACCCCTGAGCTTCCTACAGCACCCAAAACAATCTTAAGTGACCTGCTTGGGCCCCTTTCTTGCAACTCCGCACGCACACCGTTAGCCGTATTATGGCCTGTGCCTCTAGAGGCGGAGAACAAACCAACCAAAGGTAGTTCCCCTTCGTTCCTTAGCCACGCTGATCTAGCCTGCCCACGCCGGGCCTGCCCCACTGCAGCCCACGGGGAGAGGAAGAGGGAATCCGAGGAATGGAGACGAGAAGGCCAGGGACCCTGATGCCTGCCCGGCATTGAACCCTTTCCCTATTCGCCCTGAAAACTCCATTACTTGGCATGGCAGCCCAACCAGATTGCCTGTCCTTGACCCCGGCTCTCCCTGTAGTATAAGAAGAAGGAGGGGAAAGCAAAGAGAAGTAGCCAGAGCAAGTCCTCTCATTCCTGAGACTTCGTTCCCAGAAGAAGGAAAACTCTATATGTGTATATGTGTAAAGAGGTTGAATGGAGGTTATCCATATTAAAGTTGGGAAGAGCTTGAACATTTGGCAATAATGAAATATTGAATGAATTATATAATCAGTTGTCCCCATGATATGCAGCTAAAAATAATAGCAGTATCTGTAGGATCATAAATATTTTTAAATAAACATAATTAAAAGTTATATTTTAGGATTTATATTCCATATACATATAGGCAAATATTTGAAAGGATTGTCTCAAACTGAAGATTATTTAGGCAAAATTATGGATTTTTTTCCATTGAAAGTCCTTAAATCAGTGCTGTATTGTTTTTAGAATATATTTTTGAAGAGCAGATTTTATATTTTTCCTGTCACATTATTCAGTGAAGCTTCTAACTTTAGATCGAATCTGCTTAGGTTTCTCTTTTTCATTAAGCAGATAACACAGCTTTTATCTAAAGACAGAAAAGATAAATCCAGAAAAAGAAGAAACTTTAGAAGAGCAGGGTCTGTGCTATTTGAATTGTAGATTTTTGTGAGTACTGACCTTGGCCTGAGGGGCAAATGTGAAATGGAAACGTGCTTTGTGAGTGGGCTGGCAGCATCTGGTCTTGGCATGTGCCTGGAGTCATAGACCTCTTGGAAAATGTGATGAAAGAGCGCTAAGAATTCTTTCCCATAAAAACGCACATACACTTGGAAACAACAGTTTGCACAGGATCTCAGGTCTGGATCCTCCAGAAGGATCCGGTGAGATTCAGGGTAAAAACTCCTAAATAACAAACTGATACACCAGAATCTTTGAACTCCCCTGCCTGGTGGCAAAATTGAACAAAGGACCTTTGGGCAGTAAAGTTGCCAACAGTCACCCGTGGCGTCTGGGAGGCTGGTGGAGGTTGGGATGCAGCAGCTGCAGGGAAAACGGGCACAAAACGAGGACCTGGCACTGGGCACTCAGGTGCCAGCCCGCATCCGCGCGCCCCTGTGAAACTAATCCTGGGCCTCTTGCTTCCACAGCCCGTTGACGTGGACTGAAGAGAAGGCGCCTGGCCTAAAGCGAAACAGACATTTAAGCTTCCATTTCAAGTCTGGGTCCCTGGAGAATATGCCCAACGTAGGCGTCAATAAGAATATTTTCCTGAAGGATCAAAATATATTTGTCCAGAAACTCCTGGGCCAGTTCTCTGGAGAGGAGCTGGCTGCCGAGAAGAAACGTATCCTGCACTGCCTATGGCTGGCGGGAGAGATCCAGAAACACTGCCGCCTGAAGAAGTGAAGGGAGGGGGCAACATGGCCTTGCCCAGACGAGACCTGAGCCTGATTTTTATCAAGAGTTGACCTTCATCTCTGTTCTTACCATTAAACGTGTCTTGGGTAAACAGGATTCGCTTATTGTCACGAGCCGTGTTGGGAGTGATACTTGGGCAGGGGCACACGTGGTAGGGATGAAAAAAGAACCACCCTTGGTGGAGTGGCACGGGAAGCTTCAGATGTCCAGTTTCATTCATTCTTCCCAACGGCCCTGTCGGATGAGTATTATTACCAGGCTTGTTTTCCTTAGTGTATTGAAAAAATCTTGTTTGAAGTTACCCAGCTAGTAAATGGCAGAACCAGCCTTTAAACCCCACTCGTGCGCTAAATCACTGCAAAACAGTGCCTGGAAGCCTCCTTCCTGCCGCCTTAAGGAATTTTATTTCCCCCTCCACAGACTCTCACTGGACGACGGTGCCCGGTGCTGGGGATCCTAAAAACATAGCCGCTGCCCTCAGTAACTCACAGTGTCAGAAGGGAAGCAAGTCACACAAACTGGTCACTGTAACGTTGGAGGTTCAGGCTGTCCCTGGCCATCCGGAGAAGGGTTCAGGGAAGATGTGCAAACCAGGTCCTGATGATGAAGAGATAGCTGTGTGAAGGTCAAAGAAGGGCTTCCCTGGCAGAGGGGCAGTATGAACAGAGAGAAGTAAGAAGCAGCCTGGCCAGTGCCCTGGGACAGTGTCGCTGAAGCACTGGGTCTGGAGTGGGGAGTCCCAGAGAGGCAGATCTGACGGTGGGGGGCCTTGAAGGCCAGGTGAAGAGCTGGGATGTTGTTTATCAGGCTGTGCAGAGGCACCAAAGGGTGTTGTTTAACGTGCCGGGGGCGTGGGGTGCGTGGTCATGTTTCTGATTTAGGTAGAGCACTCAGAAGGCTACCTGGAGAGGAGACCAGAGACCCAGGAGACAGCCAGGGAAGCCACCTGTGTTTGCACTTGGGGTCTTGTGCTTGTCTGGACTCGTGGCTCATGTCTGGTCCAATCTGCTTGAGTCCCAGGAAGCTGCCCTTTCGTTTCACTGGTGGTCCTGTTGCATCTTCTTCTGAGCTTGGGTTAGATTTCTTGCTTCTGTAAATGTCTCCCTCTTGGTTTTTTCCCTGCTCCCCACTTGCTATTATGAGCCCTAACTAGTTTGGAAACCATGAGATGGAGGCAAACTCCGTTCTCTACCTCTGTTTCTATTATTCCATCCCCAGAGTACCTCCTGGTAAAGCAGGCAAGTATATTAAACCTGAAAAAAATCCATAAGGTTATTCTTTCATTCGTCATGTAAAATAATTTGTAATAAATATTGGTCCATTCGTTCTCTTGTTTTATTATCACATCAAGTGTCCCTCAAGGCCAGGAAATATTGTATGCTCTATGTTTTTGTATGTTCCACAGTATCCAGCATGAGATAAATGTTACATATTCAATGATTAAAATAGAGTGCAATAGTCTCTCCCATTTGGGCTTGATAACTGCTGTTTCAAAATATTGGCCCTATTTGATATTAGAAGCAGGGTGGGGCTTCCCTGGTGGTGTCTTGGTTAAGAAGTTCGATCCCTGGCCTGGGAAGATCCCACATGCCGCGGAGCAACTAAGCCCGTGCACCACAACTACTGAGCCTGCGCTCTAGAGCCCATGAGCCACAACTACTGAGCCTGCGAGCCACAACTACTGAGCCCATGAGCCACAACTACTGAAGCCTGCGCATCTAGAGCCCGTGCTCCGCAACAAGAGAAGCCACCACAATGAGAAGCCCGCGCACCGCGACAAAGAGTAGCCCCCACTTGCCGCAACTGGAGAAAGCCCGCGTGCAGCAACATAGCCAAAAATAAATAAAATAAATTAATTTTTTTAAAATGTAGGGTGGATGTCAAAGAAAACCAGAACTGGACAGTCAAGTGGTATAAGCAGATTTTATTCAGGACAACTGCAAAAGGGGAAGAGAGACCTTGGTATAGGACTGGGCTCAGTTCTGCACACAGCATGGCCCGTGGCAATTCATAGCCGAGGAGAGGGCTTAGGGGTCGGTGGATGGAAAATTACTGAGGGGAAACATCAGGGGTGAGGGGGATTCTGGCTACACCGACTTGACGAGATTCTTGCTGAAGGCAGCTGGCACGATTAGACACCAAGGTGTGAGGGATGAGGAACTTGATCAGATACTGAGGGACTTAGAAGTTTTGCTAAAACTGGGTGATGCAAAGACAGATGGGGAAGCCCAAAGGTCGAGGCCTAGCTGAGCGCAGGGCTCAGAGAAGCCAGACTAAATGTGGTCCGGGAGAGAGTCTTCGTCACGGGCTGTGGGATTACTAATTGACACTGTTAACTGCTCACCTCAAGCCTGTTTTCTGTTTGGTCAAGAGATCCAAAATGAAAACATTAAGTTTACTAATTCGTAGGAATTGCAAAGGGAGAAGGAAGAGGAGACGGGAGAAAACAGCTGGGAGAGAAGAGGGAGCAGAAGCCTCTTCCTCTTCTGCTTACAGCTGCCCTCACCTTCCTCTGGGGCAGCTGGAAGCATCCTGGCTGACCCCCCACTGACAAGTTTCCCAAATACTCCTTCCTCTGAAGGCCACGCCCCACCCCTAATCACAACTTTTCAAAGGAGCCACGAGTAGAATCGGAAAATACAACAAACTAGTGAATATAACAAAAGAAGCAGACTCACAGGTATAGAGAACAAACTAGGGAATTCCCTGGCAGTCCAGTGGTTAGGACTCCACACTTTCACTGTGTAGGGCCCAGGTTCAATCCCTGCTCGGGGAACCAAGATCCCAGCAAGACTCAAGTCCCGGCCAAAAAAAAAAAAAGTGGTGGGATTTCCCTGGAGGCACAGTGGATAGGACTCCACGCTCCCAATGCAGGGGGCCCGGGTTCGATCCCTGGTCAGGGAACTAGAGTCCACGTGCATGCTGCAACTAAGAGTTCACATGCTGCAACTAAGGAGCCGGCAAGCCGCAATAAGGAGCCCACCTGCTACAACTAAGGAGCTGGCAAGCCACAACTAACTAAATAAGAATTAAAAAAAAAACTAAATAATTAAAAAAAAAAACTAGTGGTAACCAGTGGTAAGGGGAGGGGCTGGAAGTATGGGGGAGGGGGAGGTACAAACTATTGGGTGTAAGTAGGCTCAAGGAGTATTGTACAAATGGAATATAGCCAATATTTTTTAATAGATGTACATGGAAAGTAGCTTTTAAAGTATAAAAATTAGGAATTATTTTTAAAATAAACTAAAAAGATAAAACTACGATATATTCCTACAAAAAAAAAAAAAGCCACAGCTATCCCTGAGCCGTTTAGTCAAAGTACCCAAAAGATGGTGACCCTCCTTTGCTCCCTTGCCTTAAGGCTACCTGGACTTCCTTGGAAGGTCTAGTGAGAAGACGTTTTGAGGGCTAAGATTTCAGAACAAAGTAGGCTTTCTGTTCAACTTGAAGGAAAAAGCCCTCTCTCCCACTGTACTACTACTCGGAAGTGTTGGGGTCCCTCTAGGAGGAAGGTAACTTACATAGTGCCCTTGACCCCTCTCGGCCCTTCACCTACTTCTCCCGTAGTAACCTGCCCTAGAAAGCTGCAGGAGAGATGAGGCAGCGAAGTCCAGCAGAGCCCAGCCACCCCCCAATGCACTTGAGTTCTCCGCTTGCCTACACGAAGGTGGCTGGGATAGAAACTTCCTTTGCAATGGGGTGGCCTGCAGCTTTGAAGAAGAATTAAGTTACTCTGAGAGGACAGATTAGCAAACCTCTTTGGCTGTAGATCCCAACCACATTCCCCAATCAGCTTTATTGGAATAAAACTGATTCTCTTTTTGAAAAAAGCTCATCTCTCACCTGCATCTATAGCTTAATTGGTCCCCAAAATTGAGGAGAAAAGGGAAATGTTTCTTGCTGAAATCCCAGCAATGCGTGATTGCCTTATGGTCTTCTGCCTGAAGGAATCGAGTGGAAAAAATAATAATAATAATATTTTAGCCAATGACACTAGATTTCTTCAAGAGAAAGCTATTTGGGGGGAAATTCCTTGATAAGCCCGTGCACTAGTAGTGGTGACGTTGGAGGTTGGGGGTTATGGGGGAGGGGACTCTAATGGAATGCACAGCCTTGGGGACCTAGGTTGATGGGTTAAAGGGGAAAAAATAGACAAACCTCTCTGCAAAAGTCATGAATGGGAACTGAAGTGGGAAAGAAGGGAATAAGGGTTTAGCTCTCTTGGACCTCTTAACACTCAAGGTGTGGTGTGCTGACTGGCAGCCTTGGCTTTGGTACAGCCTGGGGGCTTCTTAGGCATGCAGATCCTCAGGCCTGCCCCAGACCTGCTAAACCAGAACCCGCATTTTAATAAGGTGGCCTAGTGATTCCTGGGCACGCCCAATTCTCTCAGCTTGTAGACCAGTAAGGAAGAAAACACTATTCAACTAATAAATGTTAAAGCACAACTATGAAGGATGCCACGAAGAGGATTTAAAAGCTTGTGTAGGGAGAAGATTTTCTAGGTAAGAAATCAGGGAAGGCTTCCCAAAAGAATGTGCTGAACCCTGGAGGTTGAGAAGGACTTGCTGCAGATGCAGGCAGGTGAGGGAGGGGAGGGAAGGGCATTCCAGACAGAAGGAACAGCATGTGCAAAGCCTGTGTCCAGCCAGTACTGCCCCTGGATGGAACAGGTTCAGGCACCTGAAATTCCTTTTTTGTTCATTCCAATTGGCTTTAAGCCTAGCTATTTTAAGTTGTGGAGTGAGAAAGGGCTAACATTTAGGAAGTCTTTGGCCGACTTGAAAAGATCATATGAATTACTATTAAGCAAGCAGACGGGGGGTGAGGGGGGTGTCAGGATGGCGGAATAGGAGGACGCGGAATTCATCGCTCCTCACAAGTACACCAAGATTTCCTCTACAAATGGAACAGTTCCCACAGAGCACCTGCTGAACATTAGCGGAAGACTTTGGACACCTAAAAGATGAAAGAAGAGACAAAGAAAAAAGCAAGCAACGTGCTCCAGACCTGGTGCCCAGGGCTCACCTACCCTAGTCTACTTACTCTATCATTCCCATACAAGGCCATACACAGGGAGCACTTTCCATTCCACTTTTAAAAAAAAAAAAAAAAAAAAATGATGAAACAGATTCAGAATTTAAGCCACGTGGCCAGGTTCCCTCACTTAAGTCTGGAGTCATCAAAGTACAGCCTGCAGGCCAGGTTTGGGGCTCACGGCCTCCTTGTGTAAAGTTTTATTGGGACACACTCACGTTCAGTGACATAGTGCATATGGTTGCTTTCACGCTGCAGCAGAGTTGAATCGTGACAGAGTAGCTGTATGGCCCATAAAGTCGGAAGCATTTACCATCTGGCCCTTTACAGCAAAGGTCTGCCAACCCCCATTCTGGATGGGGGAGCACAGCATTGAGCTCAGGCCCCTCTGGCTGCACTTTTCTGTTTAGTGCCCCCAGGTGCCCATTCATGTCAAGGTGAAGGGTATAGCCACTGTCATAAAGTCCAAAATACAGAGTCTGGAAAGCACAGTGAGCAAACAGAACACACTTCCCAAGTTTCATCGTAACTGTTCCTGGTTCCAGTATGTGTCAAAGATTCATCCGTTTGTGTTCTGCTAACATCTGAGAGACCTACGCTGGGTGGGCACTGCTGGTGCTGGGCTCCAGGGAGACTGAAGTGATGAAGACTTGGCCCCTGCCTCTGGATGCTGACGGCTTACTGGGGAATGGCTCACACCAGCTGGAGGATTTGATGTGCTAGGACAGGCATCGCCTGAAGCCAAGGGACCGCAGGAAGGAGGGAGCACTTCTGCGTGGGAATTCTGGGAGAAAGTGGCATCTGGGTTGAGCCAAATAAGGAAGGAGGAAAACAAGCAACGTCAGGGATTTGACAGCACAGAGGAGCAGGGTAGGAAGTAAGGCCGAAAGGCAGGAAGGGGCTGAGCCTGGAAGACTCCAGGGCCAGAGGGGATGGAAGCTCAGGAGATTGCCAGGAGGCTGGCTGCAGCCCCTAGGTACTCTGCTAAAAGGGGTTGACCTCGGTTAAAAAAAAAAAAAAAGTCGCTGTCTCTGGGGTTCTGCTTCATCTTAGAAGAAGGGGTAGGACCAGATCATCTTCAGAGTCCTTGCATGAAGGTTTTCAGCAAGAAAGTAACATGAGTCGAGCTGCATCTCAGGCTGATGGGCTCCATGTTTCTCCCCAGGCAGGTGACTGCAGGAGGGGCTATCCCCTTGGAGACAAAGAAGCCTTCACATAATGACAGCTGCATTCTTGTACAGACACAGGACCGAGACACTGGACCATAAAATGAAGTCTTCCATAAAGAGGAGGAGGCCCCAAAATCACTCTTTCCTGATGAATCTTGATCAACAGAACTGACCTTCCTAGAAAGATTACTTGGGGAATTTCTATGGAGAATATAGGGGTCTCTGAAAGAGTGAGTCTGTGCAGCTTCAAGGAGAAGCAGTGGTGGTCAGATGTCAAGAGGCTGCAACTTGGGCCCAGGAGGTAAAGGGCTTTTTTCTTTATCTGGGTATCTAGAAAGTTCAGGCTTTCTAGAGGTAGGAGGAAAAGTTAGGCAAGAACGCAGAGTCACTTTCCACGACCTCTGGGCTCATGGCCACCACTGCTGCAGTTGTAATGACCGCCAACTCATGGAGGACTGACCCTGGCCAACCATCTTCGTGCAAGGCCTGGGCGAGAACGCTACGACTGAGTCTGTAGCCGATTACTTCAAGCAGACTGGGATCACTAAGGCACACAAGAAGATGGGACAGCCCGTGATTAATCTGTACAGACAGGGAAACAGGCAAGCTGAAGGGAGAGGCAACAGTATCATTTTCTTTTTTTAACATCTTCGTTGGAGTAGAATTGCTTTACAGTGGTGTGTTAGTTTCTGCTGTATAACAGAGTGAATCAGCTATACGTATACATACATCCCCACATCCCCTCCCTCTTGAGTCTCCCTCCCACCCTCCCTATCCCACCCCTCTAGGTGATCACAAAGCACCGAGCTGATCTCCCTGTGCTATGCGGCTGCAAGAAAAACAAATACCATATACCAACACACATATATGGAATCTAAGGGAAAAAAAAGGTTCTGAAGAACCTAGGGGCAGGAGAGGAATAGAGACGCAGATGTAGAGAATGGACTTGAGGACACGGGGAGGGGGAAGGGTAAGCTGGGACGAAGTGAGATAGTGGCATGGACATATACACACCACCAAATGTTAAGTAGGTAGCTAGTGGGAAGCAGCCGCATAGCACAGTATCATTTGATGACCCACCTACCGCTAAAGCAGCTACGGACTGGTTTGATGGTAAAGAATTCTCTGGGAATCCTATCAAGGTCTCATCTGCTACCCGGCAAGCAGACTTCAATCGGCGTGGTGACAATGGTCGTGGAGGCCGAGGGCGAGGAGGACCCAGAGGCCGTGGAGGCTACGGAGGCGGTGACAGTGGCCGAGGATTCCCCATTTGCGGCAGTGGCGGACAGCGGCGAGCAGGGGACTGGAAGGGTCCTAATCCTACGTGTGAGAATGTGAACTTCTCTTGGAGGAATGACTGCCACCAGTGTAAGGCCTCTAAACCAGATGGCCCAGGAGGGCCACCAGGAGTCTCTCATATGGGGGGGTAACTATGGAGATGCTCGTCGTGGTCGCAGAGGAGGCTATGATCCGGGCGGCTACCGCGGCCGAGGCGGGGGACCGTGAGGGCTTCCGAGGGGGCCGGGTGGTGGGGACAGAGGTGGCTTTGGTCCTGGCAAGTCCATCTTGCCAGGGGTGAGCACAGACTGCATTGCAGGGAGAGGCCATATTAGCCTGGCTCCTGAGGTTCTGAAGCAGCTTTCCTCCTGTCCCCAGTGTTACCCTCATTATTTTGTAACCTTCCAACTCCTGATCACCTAAGGGTTTTTTGAGTCAGACTGTGTAATGTAACCATATCTCTGGTTCCCATTAAAAAACATTTTAGTTAAAAAAAAAAAAAAGAGTCGCTTCAAATGAGGGCGTGGCCACAGAAAAGCATGTCAGAAAGTGTTCACTTCCCAAGCCTTGTACTTCCCTTCCCGAACACCTGGCATATTTCTTCACACGGATGGAAGGCTCCCATGGCGGTGCCCACCTGTACCCTGTATGGGAACCACAGCCAGAGGCAGCGCCAGGGCCAAGAATCCTCTTAGGGTACTTTCTTTGCAAGGTAGTCATTCCACACCTCATTCTTTCCACTTGGGGGCGCCAGAGACTTACCGGGACCAGTGCTGACCCACCTCCAGTTTGCAGCCTACCTAGCCTCGTCACTTTTCAAAATCACTGTCTGTGCTGCCATGCATGGGCTGGAAGACCAGCTTTCAGCAGCTCAGAGACTAAGGGATGATGTTACAGGCGTCTAGGCTTTCCAGCGACCCTGGCCTCCTGTTCACAGCAGGACACTTGACTCAGATTTCCAGGAAAAACTAAAAACTTACAACTGAGACGCTTGGCTGGATTAGGGTGTGGGTAACCTCATCCTTGAGTAAAGGGAGTACAAGAAAATTCTCTGAAGAAGCTTCAGCCTCAAAGGAAGGACCAGACAGAGCCGAGTTGAATGGATGAACTTCTCGAAGCCCAAGGGGAGCAAAGGACCCGGAAGGGCAGCCCGCCACCAGCTATATACAAACGGTGCCCCCACCTGTAAAAGTGTCTCCAGATGGAGGCTGGGGTCAGGGGGTGGAGGGAGGGGACACAGGTGCGTAAGCAACTCAAGAGCAGACTTCCTGAGCTAACTACCTTGGATGTGGGAGAAGCTGGAATTCATCACGAGCAGTTAATGAAAGGCTGGGCAAGGAGGGGGGATGGGCGGGTTGCTTGGTGAGGGGATGATGCCTAGGAAGAGTGCACAGGAGGTTGCTCTCCCTTCGGTCTGACCGCTGGAAAAAAGGAGAAAGCCACGGGACTCCAGTGATGAAATCTGCATTTACAGAAAGATGGTGCTGAACTCACTCCCTGCTTTTCTGTGTCCCAAGGGACGAGGTGGGGAAAAAGTGCTGCAGGGCAATTCCACTTGGCAGGTCTTCCTCTGCCTCAGCACAGAGCAATTTTGTGCTGGTTAACTGACCTGCAGAGGCATCAGCTCATTTTCCCGTTGCATCTTGTCTGCAGACTGAGCTGCTTCTCCAGGCTTCCAGAACATGGATTGTTTTTCTGGGATAACAAAAAAGTGGTGCTCCTAATTAACTAGCTCATCAAAATACTGAAACCAATGTGACATACAGCCAGGCTGAGAAGAATGGGTTGGTTGAAGTTCCAGAAATCCCAAGTATAAGAAGTGACAATAGTGGAAAACCTCCCTCCTGTCCTTGTCGCCATCCACCTATCTTTCTCCTGTCTGCTGTCGTGAAGGTTACTGATGTTGAAATTAGCCTACCATTTTAACCACTTTAAAGTGTATGGTTCAGGGGCATTAAGTACATTTGCAACGTTGGGCAACCATCACCTTTATCCAGTTCCAAACCTACCCAAAAAGAAACTCTGAACCCATTAAGCAGCCACTCTCTCTTCCTCCCTCCCCTGTTCCCTGGTGTTGGGCTCTGCCCCACAGCCCTGCAAAACTCTTCACTACCCGGCCACAAGACTGAAGAAAGAGCCAGGAGACAACGAAAGACATCAGTGCCTTCTTGGACAGGGGAATCTCACTCATCTGAAGCAAAGAGTCCTAAAGGAATTCCCCACTGGCAGGACGGGGAAGAAATCCTCGCTAATTGAGGGGTAAGGAGGCTACCATTTATAAAGCAAATCGACGTCATTTTGGCGTATCAGTTACCAGGGAAACCAGCGGCAGAGGCAGGGGGCAAGCCTGTGGGCAGTTACTCATTAAGCCCTATGATTAACGGGATTGGATAGTCATGTGAGTGAAGCAGGGAATGGTCAAGCGGGGGATGTAAAGAGCAAGAGAACAGCCACCTTGAGTGGCCTGACCGTACACTCCACCCGTTCGGCGTTCTATCCAAGCTTTACCATCTAGTCCCCCCCTCTCCCGCGATATCCCTGGGGTCAGGCAGGTAGAGGGTCACTGCAACCAAATCCCACAAATGCACTACAGACACCAGCAGCTAGACAGTAGCAAGCGTTAAGATACCTATGTAGGTGGGCCAACTTGGGAACCAGATGCTAATTGGGTCAATTTCTCATGGAAGTCTGGAGGAACATGACAATGACTTCTCACTGTAGACGCAGCAATGAGACTCATTCATAGCGAGGCCACCCTCGTCGCCCAGCCCGTGAACAGATTCCCTCTGCTCAGACTAGGGATGAACCGTAAGGCGTTCAACACACACAGTATAAGGGAGATCACGACCACTAAAATACAAGCAGTGACAGCATCCTGAGATAACACCACCCTGCTGTGGCTTTTGTCCTGGCCTGCAGTACCATACCAACCATCTACCCTCAGTCCCCACGGCCGATGCTGAACACTGGAGAGGCCGTGTAACCACAGACCACATGGATAATAAAAGGGGGCTTAGTTGGGGCCAGGGAGAAGACGGGTGAGATCTTTCAAATCCTATTCCCCACGGGGCAGCAAACCCAAATCACCGGGGACTTACCTGCCACTCCCAGGCCGTTTTACAATGTGTTCTCCTGGGCATAGATCCCGGGACCAGGGCAAAAGCAAGTTACTGTCCAGATCGTTACTTCGCAATGATCCTTCGGTGGTCAGTAGTTGGACTTGGATGGTGTTGACTAGTAGCCTCTGGGTTAACATGGCTTCGCCACAGGGATGATTACTCCTGCGATGTTCAGCTAGAGTTCATGGGGCTTGAGTTAGCCTCCTCGCCCACACGTGGAGAGCGGGTTTCAGTCTCTATTAAGTAGTCCATTCATCCTTTCATTAGCCTGGCAGTAGTGGGGTCATAAGGCAGGTGGAAATACCAGCATATATCATTTTTCATCAGCCCATTCCTGAACTTCCTGGTCAGTAAAGTGGGTTCCTTGGTCACTATCGATGTCCATGGGTGTCCCGTATATTATGCACAGCTGCTCTAGACCCCACACAAAGCTTCTCTGCTTTGCTTGACGACTCGGATAGACCTTCTGTAATGTCTCCAACCTGCTGTAACACACTGTAGACAGCATATAGCTGTTCCATCCCACTATGTAGTGGCTCTGGCCCCTTTTGTAGCTGGGACCAGAAGCCCAAGGGTACTCATTATTTTGCCGTTGCCTCAGGTCCCAACCAAACCCTTCCGGTTAAATAGCCACAACCAGTTCGCACATCTATCCCTAGTTAATAACCCTACAGCCTGTGTCTGTAATCGCTTACAGGTGGTGGGTCAGGGGTGCACTTACCGGACCAGATAACCCGCAAACGTTTGATACATACTGCAGGTCATTGCATTTTGTCTCTATTCACCAGCCATCCCCGTGCAGCCAGATGAGCCACGAGCACCGGGCTGCCACTTTGAAAGTGGAAAGAGACTCAGACTTTCGGGGCCCACATGCTCGTGGACGGCCACCTTGGGATTTTTCCCCTACAGCTTCCCTTCCCGTCCTTATTTCCTGACATCGTGGGGCTCCTGGGAGTTTCCTCGGCTTCCCAGCTGCCTCACCAATTGTTGGGCTGCACCCCGCAGGCCTGCAAGGCTTGTAACTGCTCAGCCTCAGAACCAAAGAAAGAGCCCGCAGACAGTGACAGAGAAGTCAACAGTTTACTACGCGGGGGATCTTACCAGTCCGAAGTAAAGGGTCCTGGAGCAATACTCCACCACGTACGGCCGACAGCAAGCAGGACGTGGCATCCACCCACACTGCTCTGGGGAGAAGGAGGCTACCATTTATAGGGGGAATCGATGTCAGATTGGCTCATCCGTTACCAGGGAAACCAGCGGGTGGAGCAGGGGGCAAGCCTGTAGGCAGTTACTCATTAAGCCCTATGATTAACGGGATTGGATAGTCATGTGAGTGAAGCAGGGAATGGTCAAGCGGGGGATGTAAAGAGCAAGAGAACAGCCACCTTGAGTGGCCTGACCGTACACTCCACCCGTTCGGCGTTCTATCCAAGCTTTACCATCTAGTCCCCCCCTCTCCCGCGATATCCCTGGGGTCAGGCAGGTAGAGGGTCACTGCAACCAAATCCCACAAATGCACTACAGACACCAGCAGCTAGACAGTAGCAAGCGTTAAGATACCTATGTAGGTGGGCCAACTTGGGAACCAGATGCTAATTGGGTCAATTTCTCATGGAAGTCCGGAGGAACATGACAATGACTTCTCACTGTAGACGCAGCAATGAGACTCATTCATAGCGAGGCCACCCTCGTCGCCCAGCCCGTGAACAGATTCCCTCTGCTCAGACTAGGGATGAACCGTAAGGCGTTCAACACACACAGTACGGGGGAGATCACGACCACTAAAATACAAGCAGTGACAGCATCCTGAGATAACACCACCCTGCTGTGGCTTTTGTCCTGGCCTGCAGTACCATACCAACCATCTACCCTCAGTCCCCACGGCCGATGCTGAACACTGGAGAGGCCGTGTAACCACAGACCACATGGATAATAAAAGGGGGCTTAGTTGGGGCCAGGGAGAAGACGGGTGAGATCTTTCAAATCCTATTCCCCACGGGGCAGCAAACCCAAATCACCGGGGACTTACCTGCCACTCCCAGGCCATTTTACAATGTGTTCTCCTGGGGGTAGATCCAGTGGCCAGAACAAAAGCAAGTTACTGTCCTGATCGATAGTTGGTAATGGTCCTTTGGTGGTCAGTAGTTGGACTTGCATGGGTTTGACTAGTTGCCTCTGGGTTAACATGGCTTCGCCACAGGGATGATTACTCCTGCGATGTTCAGCTAGAGTTCATGGGGCTTGAGTTAGCCTCCTCGCCCACACGTGGAGAGCGGGTTTCAGTCTCTATTAAGTAGTCCATTCATCCTTTCATTAGCCTGGCAGTAGTGGGGTCATAAGGCAGGTGGAAATACCAGCATATATCATTTTTCATCAGCCCATTCCTGAACTTCCTGGTCAGTAAAGAGGCCTTGGTCACTATCGATGTCCATGGGGGTGCCGTATGTTATGGCCAGCTGTTCTAGACCCCACACTATTTTTATGTGTTGCTTGACGACTCGGATTGACCTTCTGTAATGTCTCCCGCCTGCTGTAATACACTGTAGACGGCATATAGCTGTTCCATCCCACTATATAGTGGCTCTGGCCCCTTTCGTAGCTGGGACCAGAAGCCCAAGGGTACTCATTATTTTGCCGTTGCCTCAGGTCCCAACCAAACCCTTCCAGTTTAATAGCCACAGCCAGTTCGCAACTCTATCCCTGAGTTAATAACCCTACAGCCTGTGTCTGTAATCGCTTACAGGTGGTGGGTCAGGGGTACACTTATCTTATCGGACCAGATAACCCGCGAACGTTTGATACATAGTCCAGGTCATTGCACTTTGTCTCTATTCACCAGCCATCCCCGTGCAGTCAGATGAGCCACGAGCACCGGGCTGCCACTTTGAAAGTGGAAAGAGACTCAGACTTTCGGGGCCCACATGCTCGTGGACGGCCACTTTGGGATTTTTCCCCTACAGCTTCCCTTCCCGTCCTTATTTCCTGACATCGTGGGGCTCCTGGGAGTTTCCTCGGCTTCCCAGCTGCCTCACCAATTGTTGGGCTGCACCCCGCAGGCCTGCAAGGCTTGTAACTGCTCAGCCTCAGAACCAAAGAAAGAGCCCGCAGACAGTGACAGAGAAGTCAACAGTTTACTACGCGGGGGATCTTACCAGTCCGAAGTAAAGGGTCCTGGAGCAATACTCCACCACGTACGGCCGACAGCAAGCAGGACGTGGCATCCACCCACACTGCTCTGGGGAGAAGGAGGCTACCATTTATAGGGGGAATCGATGTCAGATTGGCTCATCCGTTACCAGGGAAACCAGCGGGTGGGGCAGGGGGCAAGCCTGTAGGCAGTTACTGATTAAGCCCTATGATTAACGGGATTGGATAGTCATGTGAGTGAAGCAGGCACTGGTCATGCAGGGGATGGACAGGGAACAAGATAGCAGCCATCTTGAATGGCCTGTCCATACACCTAGCAACCACTAATCTGTTTTCTTTCTCTGTGGATTTGCCCACTCTTGCCACTGCACGTAGATGGAACCATACCATATGTGGCCCACTGTGCCTGTCTTCTGTCCCTTAGCATAAGGTTTAAAGTAGTCTCTTATGTGACCAACCATATTCAAACAAAAATAAATTCTGACATATGTTCTTCTGTCCCTTTTAAATAATACACAGAAATGGTAGCGTACTCTTTTCACTGTCCGGGAAACTGCTCTTGGGTTCTTTATGACAGGAGCTGGCTCTCCTACTTCAGAATCCCGTGGTGGCTTCAGGTTCCCAAAATGGCAAGGGCTTCAGCTGGAGAATATTCTAGGCATCTTTGTTGAATCAGTCCGTGGTCACTTGCATATAGCACCCTGCCCGCTCTCTGATTGGGCCAGGCTGCTGGGATTGATTGTCCCGCTGCCCAATGAGGTAGCAGACCTGCAGCCCAAGGCCCATCCCCCATGCTGTGTCACAAAGGCTCCAGTGGTCCCCAACCACACCCGTGCCTGACCTCCCAGGACTCAAAAAGTAGGGGGAAAAACACTTACTTTAGGTCCCTCTGTGTTGAACGAACAATTCATTTGGAGTGGTAGAGGATTCCAAGTGAAGAAACAATTTGGGGGCCTCTGACTCACATTTCCTTAGCAACAGTTTCGTGATTTCAACACATTTTATGGACCAATTTCACTGATCTTTAGAACACCCAGCAGGTGTGGAGAGGGAGGAATAATCACTGCTAGTTCTGGGTAGAGACCCGAGAGACGAGTCTGAGACATCAGAAGAGAACTGGGGTGGCGTGGGGCTTTTCTTAAGCCCAGGATGAGTATCATCGCTACCATGACCAAATAGCAGACATCTCCTAGGTAACTAGTAACCTTGGACTCTGGAATCTGGGCCTATCTAGAAACGATGAAGGAGTGAAGGATGACAGATCCAAGGCATGTTTCTTCAATGCACAAATGACTGGATGAACGGGTCCATAATGGGGTGTGCAGGCTAGCTAGGGAGATGGAAAAAAACACAGAACATAAATAAAAATAGTATAAGATAGCATAATCTCAATGTCAATTGGTTGGCATTGCTGGGATGTTTTTGTAGAAGTGTCAGAGGACAGCTAAACTGAGGAAGGGTTGTATTTTTAAAGGGTAGTTGAAGTTGAAGCCCAAGAGTTGAATCCAGCATTTGGGGGGACCTCCAGCTTATCCATTTTGTGGAAGGTAGCACTTTAAGGAAAGGAATATAAACTTATGCTCAAAAAATTAGGTATAGGGGCTTCCCTGGTGGCACAGTGGTTGAGAGTCCGCCTGCCGATGCAGGGGACACGGGTTCATGCCCCGGTCCGGGAAGATCCCACATGCCGCGGAACGGCTGGGCCCGTGAGCCATGGCCGCTGAGCCTGCGCGTCCGGAGCCTGTGCTCCGCAACGGGAGAGGCCACAACAGTGAGAGGCCCGCGTACCGCAAAAAAAAAAAATGCAGCCTTTTCAGATTGGCTTCTCTCTCACCTAGTAGTATGCAATTAAATTTCCTCCATTTTTCTTATGGTTTGAGAGCTCATTTCTGCATCGGCAGGCGGACTCTCAACCACTGCACCACCAGGGAAGCCCTGACTTGCATATATTGTGAAATGATTACCACAATAAATTTAGTTAATACCCATCACCTCTTATAGATACAAAAGAAAGAAATGTTTTTTCCTTGTGATGAGAACGCCTAGGATCTACTGTCTTAGTAACCTTCAAATATACCATCCAGAAGTGTTAGCCATAGTCACTATTGTACATTACATTCCCAGTACTTATTAATCTTATAAGGAGTTTCTACCTTTCGACCACCTTCATCCAGTTTCCCACCTCCCACCCCCGCCTCTGGTAACCACAAATCTGACCTCTTTTTCTGAGTCTGGTTTTATTTTTTAGATTCCACATTGAAGTGAGATCATACAGGATTTGTCTCTCTCTGCCCATTTCACTTAGCATGAGGCCCTCGAGGTCCACCCATGTTGTCCCAAGCGGCAAGACTTCCTTTTAAGTTTTTGAGGAAACTCGATGCTGTTTTCCATAGTGGCCATAACAACTTACAATCCCACCCACAGTGCACAAGGGTCCCCGTGTTTTGGTGGTTCTTCATGGTGGTATGAACAGGTCCAATAATAAACATGCATGCACCCAACACCTCAGAACCTAAATATAGTTTGGGTGCATACATGTTTATTATTGTTACATCTTATAGATGTACTGACCCCTGTATCATTATACAATGACCTTCCTTTTCTCAGGTCATCACTTTTGTCTTGAGTATTTTGTCTGCTATAAGTACCCCCACTTTCTTTTGGTTTCCACCTGCTTGGAATATCCTCTTCCAGCCCTTCGTTTTGCTCTGACATTTGCTTTAAATGAATCTCTTGTTGGCAGCATATAGTTGGGTCTTACTGTTTTTTAATCCATGTGGCCACTCTGTGTCTTTGGTGAATTCAATCCATTTACATTTAGAGTGATTATTGATGTAGAAGAACCTATTACTGCCATCTTACTGTTTTCTGCTTGTTTTGTATTTCCATTCTTTCTTTTTTCCTCTGTTTCTGTCTACCATGGTAAATTGGTGGTTCTTCATGGTGGTATGTTCAGTTTCCCCCTTTTTTTATGTTTAATGAATCTACTCTAGATTTTTGCTTTGTGGTTACCATGAAGCTTACATACGACATTTCATAAAGAGTCCATTTTATGCTGATAGCAATTTATCTCTGTTTGTCATAAAGTACACATTTTTATTCCTCCCCTCTTATATTTTTTTCTTTCTCTCTCTCTCTCTTTTTTTTTTTTTTTTTGGCCACACCACACACCTTTCAGGTTCTCAGTTTCCCAACCAGGGATTGAACCCGGGCCCTCGGCAGTGAAAGTGAAGAGTCCTAACCACTGGACCGCCAGAGAATTCCTTGATTCCTTCCCTCTTATATTTCTGATGCCACATTTTACCTCTTTTTATACTGTGTATTTGTTAATGAATTATAATAGCTATAGTTAATTTTAATATACTTTTCCTTTAACCTTTACACTATAGTTGTGTTTAACGCTCCATTCTATTAGAGAGTGGAGTTTTCTAAATCTGTCTATATGTTTTTCACCTTTACCAGCGTACTATATACTTTAGTATGCTTTCATGTTGTTGATTAGCATCTTTCTTTACAGCTTGAAGAACTCCTTTCAGCATTTCTTGCATCACAGGTGTAATGCTAATAAACTCCATCAGCTTTTGTTCGCCTCCGAAAGTCTTTTTCTTTCTTATCTGAAGGATAACTTTGCCAGATAGAGTGTTCCTGGCTGTCAGTTTTTATCTTCAGCCTTTTGCATATGCCATTCTACTCTCTCCGGGCCCTTAGTGTTTCTGCTGAGAACTCCACTGATAGCCTATTCCTTTGTAGGTTACATTCTGTTTTTACCCTGGCTGCTTTTAGTACTTTATCTTTGAGTTTTTATAGTCTCATTATAATGTGTCTTGGAGAAGATCTTTTGTCATTAGATGATAGGGTGAACTTGAACTTGGATATTCAGTCTTCCTCCAGGCTTGGGAAGTTTTCAGCTATTATTTCTTTAATTAAAATTTCTGTTAAAGACCTAAATGTAAGACCAGATACCATAAAACTCCTAAAGGAAAACACAGGTAGAACACTCTGACATAAATCATAGCAATATTTTTTGGATCTGTCTCCTAAAACAAAGGAACTAAAAGCAAAATAAACAAATGGGACCTAGTTAAACTTAAAAGCTTTTGCACAACAGGGTAACCATCAACGAAATGAAAAGACGACCTATGGAATAGAAGATATTTGCAGATGATATGACTCATAAGGGGTTAATATCCAAAATATATAAACAGCTCATGCAACTCAACATCAAGAAAACAACCCAATTAAAAAGTGGGCAGAAGAACTCAATAGACATTTTTCCAAAGAGGAAATGCAGATGGCCAACAGGTGCATGAAAAGATGCTCAACATCACTAATCATCAGGGAAATGCAAGTCAAAACCATGAGATGTCACCTCACACCTGCCAGAAGGGCTGTTATCAAACAGAACACAAATATCAAATGTTGGTGAGGATGTAGAGAAAAGGGAACCCTAGAACAGTGTTGGTGGGAATGTAAATTGATACCGCCACTGTGGAAAACAGTATGGAGGTTTCTCAGAAAACTAAAAACAGAACTACCATATGACCCAGCAATACCACCCCTGCACTAATTTGAGAAGATACATGCACCCCAATGTTCATAGCAACATTATTTACAATTGCCAAGATTTGGAAGTGACCTAAGTGTCCATCAACAGATGAATGGATAAAGAAGATGTGGTATGTTTATACAATGGAATACTACTCCACCATAGAAAAGAATGAAATTTTGCCATTTGCAGCAACATGGATGGACTCAGATGGCATTATGGTAAGTGAAAGGTCAGACAGAGAAAGGCAAATACTACATATATGATATCATTTATATGTGGAACCTAAAAAATACAACACACTAGTGAATACAACAGAAAAGAAGCAGACTCACAGATATAGAGAACAAACTAGTGGTCACCAGTGGGGAGAGGGAAGGGGGGAGGGGCAATATGGGGGTAGGGGAGTGAGAGGTACAACCTATTAGGTACAAAATGAGCTACAAGTATGTATTTTACAACATGGGGAATATAGCAAATATTTTATAATAACTGTAAATGGAGTATAACCTTTAAAAGTTGTGAATCACTACATGATACACTTACAGTTTATATAATATTATGCACCAACTATACTTCAAAAAATTTCTACATCCTTTTCCCTCTCTTCTCCTGCTGGATTCCTGATTATTCAAATGTATTCCCTTTCGGCTGAGTCCCGTAGAACATGTAGGTTTTCTCCCCTCATTTTTATTCTGTATCTTTGTTCTGGTATAATTCTTTATTTCAAAATTCCTTTCTTCTAAGTCACTTATTCTATCTTCCATCGGCTCTACTCTGCTACAGATGCTCTCTGTTGCATTCTTTATCCCATTCATTGAATTCGTCAGCTCCAGAATTTCTGTTGGGCCCTTTTTTATATTTTCAATGTCTTTTACAAATAACTCATTTTGTTCATGTATCCTTTTCCTAACATCCTGAGCTGTTTTTAACTCTCCTTGTAGCTTATTAAGTTTCTTCAATACTGCTATTTTGAATTCTTTATCAGATAGATTGCAGTGTGCTGGGACTTTGGGGCACTGCTGCTTTAGCATTTGAAGTATCTTTACTTGTTATCTTTGATGAGGTACTGTTCCTTGGCGTTACTTCTCTGGGGAATCCCTGGTTTATAGGGGATTGACCTGCTCCACTCTTGTTCTCTCTTGTGGTAGAATTCTTACCTTTGTATTTCTTCTTGTTCTCATAGATCACCCCAGCTGGCTGCAGGAAACCTCTCGTTTGTTTTCCAGAAGGTGGCACTGTAGCCTTAGTTTGTTGAGTCTCCCTTGTCCACAGACCCTGGTCCATCTTTCTGAGAGTATTCAGATTACCTAACCTGCTCTCACACTTGGGAGCACACACAAGGAGCTGGCTCCAGAGTTGGGGGTGGCGGGGAGGGACGTGTGGGTTTAGCACTTGGAGCTTCGCGGTGCCAGTGGGGCCAGGGGAAGATCCTCCAGTGGATACCCGCAAAGGCTTGTGGGTGGTCCTGCTAAAGTCCTGAAGCAGCCAGCAGGACCCGTGCTCCTTTAATGCCCGTGGGTGTCATCATGTGCTTCCTTTCCTTTCTCCTCCCTCCCGCCTCCTTCCCCATTATGGAGGTCCCTCCTCAGAAATCCCAGTGCTGCCGGAGAGAAACAAGCTTCTCCAGCTACAACCTGCACAGCAGGGGGAGCCAGGCAGTCACTCAGCATTTTCACTTTCCCTCTCCTCCATCGAGAGGTTGCCGCTTTCAACCTACTCTGTCAGAGACATTGCTGCTGCCGCTGCCAGAAGGCCAGCCTATTACAGCTTTGCCCTGGGGAAGGAGGCTCCCTTCGCAAGCTCTACCCTTTCCCCGGCAACCAAACTCAACTCTACCCCACTCTGATGGCATGACAATCCTCCCTTTAGGCAGACTGGCCCTCCTCAAATTCTCTACTGCCCATGAGTATCCACCTCGTTTTTTTGTTTGTTTTTAAAATTTTCTTTACTTTTGGCTGCATTGGATCTTTGTTGCTGCGCACAGGCTTTCTCTAGTTGCGGCGAGCAGGGGCTACTCTTCCTTGCGATGCGCGGGCTTCTCACTGCGGTGGCTTCTCTTGTTGTGGAGCACAGGCTCTAGGCGCGTGGGCTTCAGTAGTTGTGGCATGCGGGCTCAGTAGTTGTGGCTCAAGGGCTCTAGAGCACAGGCTCAGTAGTTGTGGCACATGGGCTTAGTTGCTTCGCAGCATGTGGGATATTCCCGGACCAGGGATTGAACCCATGTCCCTGCATTGACAGGCGGATTCTTAACCCCTGCGCCACCAGGGAAGTCCCTCCACCTAGTTTTGTACTCATCAGATTCCCTTTTACCCAATCACTGGGAATGGCTTGCCGACTCCTTTGGATCCATAGCCATGACCGAGATCCAATGTGTCCACGTGCTGATGAACAGGTGGGTGAAAACCTCCTGGATGTCCAGGTGCAATGTGCACAGGCCCTTTGTTTGGTTAAGGGTGCCCAAATAGTTATTCATCAAAAGGGAGAGAAAACAGGAACCACTCACACCACCTAGATGCTGACATCCGAGAACACCTGTAATAAAGACATCTCTAAGAACTCCTTGCTTGCAGTGTTGAGAACAGTGTGGCATCAGTGAATGGAGCTTATAACCTTTCTTCAGCGCATAGAGAGATGAGTTTAAGAACAACTGTAATAAAGGCGTTTCTAAAAACACAATCTGCTTGCCAAGTTGAGAACAGTTTCTATCAGTGAGTGGCAGGTACAGGCATCAGTGCATATAAAGAAGTGTGTGGGGGGGTGGGGGGGTTGTTTGGGGGTTTTTTGTTTCTGGATGCACCATGTGGCTTGTGGGATCTTAGCTCCCTGACCAGGGATTGAACCAGGGCCACAGTGAAAGCATGGAGTCCTAACCACTGGACTGCCAGGGAAGTCCCCTTTTAAGAACACTAACGCTTGCTGCATTGAGAACAGTGTTATATCAGTGAATGGATGTTCTGCCCATTCTGCAACGTATGTACAGAAATGTTTGAAAATGCTCGTAATAAAGATTTTTCTAAGAAACTGCTTGCTTGCTGTGTTGAGAACAGTGTTATATCTGTGAATGAAAGTAGGACACGTTTTGCGATGCATGTGAAATGCTAAGAACCGTTGTAATAAAGATGTTTCCAAGTACACTTTCTTTTTGGCTGCTTTGACCACAGAGTTATATCGGTCGATGGAAGTGGAACACATTTCTCATTGAGGGATGTATTTGACAACATTTGTAAAAAAAAAATGATGTTTCTAAGAATGGTACTTTCTTTCTTTATGGGGGACAGTGTACACTGGTGAATGGGGGTGGCACCACCTGCAATGTATGTAGAGAGTGTTTAAGAGCATTCGTACCACTATGGAAAACAGCATGGAGGTTCCTTTAAACACTAAAAGTAGAACGACCATATGACCCAGCAATCCCACTCCTGGGCCTATATCTGGAGAAAACCGTAATTCGAAAATACACATGCACCCCAATGTTCATTGCAGCAACTTTTTACAATAGCCAAGACATGGAAGCAACCTAAACGTCCATTGACAGATGAATGGGTAAAGAAGATGTGGTATATATATACAGTGGAATATTACTCAGCCATAAAAAGAATGAAATAATGCCATTTGCAGCAACATGGATGGACCTAAAGATTATCATACTAAGTGAAGTAAGTCAGACAGGGAAAAACAAATATCATATGACATCACTTATATATGGAATCCAAAAAAATAACGATACATATGAACTTATATACAAAACAGAAATTTTAGCAAACAAACTTATGGTTACCAAAGGGGAAAGGGGGGAAGGGTAAATTAGAAGCCTGGGATTAACATATATATACTACTATATATAAAATAGATAAACAACAATGACCTAGTGTATAGCACAGGGAACTATACTCCATATTTTGTGATAACCTATAAGGGAAAGCAATCTGAAAAATAATAGATATATGTGTATGTATAACTGAATCACTTTGCTGTACACCTGAAACTAACACAACATTGTAAATCAACTCTACTTCAATTTTTTTAGGAAGTGAAAGCATCTAAGGCAACGGTAGCTATACAAAAACAAAACAAAACAAACAAACGAAAAAACCACTCGTAGTACAGATGTTTCTAAGAACACTGCTTGCTTGCTGGAAAGAGAATAGTGTTACAAAAGTGAATGGAAATGGCACCTCTTCTACAGTGCATTAGAAAATAGTTTATGATCATTGTAATATGGGTGGTTTTTTTTTTTTTGCGGTACGCGGGCCTCTCACTGCTGTGGCCTGTCCCGTTGCACAGCACAGGCTCCGGACGTGCAGGCTCAGCAGCCATGGCTCACGGGCCCAGCCACTCCGCAGCACGTGGGATCTTCCCAGACCGGGGCACGAACCCGTGTCGCCTGCATCAGCAGGCAGACTCTCAACCACTGCGCCACCAGGGAAGCCCAATATGGCTGCTATTTAAAGAAAGCTACTTGCATGCTGCCTTGAGGAGTGTTATAAAAGTGAATGATAGTGGTACCATTTTGGCAATGTGTGTAGAGAAATGTAAAATCATACTTGTAATAAAACTGTGTCTAGTAACACTGCTTATTTGCTATGTTGAGAACAGTATTATATCACTTAGTGGAATTTATACCTATTCTGAATATCATGTCAACAAGTGTTTAATAACTATAATGAAGTAAACAGATGTTATCGTGAACGCTATTTGCTGGCTGCATAGAGAACTGCATTATATCAGTCAACGCAAGAGGCACGTAACGTGCTCTGCAGCACACGTTGAGAAGTGAAAACGCTAATTACAAGATATTTCTAAGAGTGCTACTTGATGCTGCATTGAGAACACTGTTCCGTGAAAGAAAGGAACCGTCACCCATTCTGCAATTCATGTAGAGAAGTGTTTGAGACCCACTGTAACGAAAAGGATTTCTGGAAATGCTCGTTTGCTGTGTTTAGAACAGTGTTATGTCGGTCAAAGGTTATACCCATCCTATAAAGCATGTACAGAAGTGTTTAAAACACTGTAATAAGGTTGTCTGTGAAAGGCTGGTTACGCTCTGCATTGAAAAAAGTGATACATCAGTGGAGGCAAGGGGCACTCATTTTGCAATGCATGTGGATAGGTGTTTAAGAACCCTTGTAATAAAGGCATTTCTAAGAACACTACTTGCTTGCCAAGTTGAGAACAGTGTTTCTTCGGTGAATGGAAGTGGCACCATTTCTACAATGCATGTCAGGAAGTGTTTAAAAGTACGTAATAAAGTAAGTAATAAAGATAATTCAAAAGGACACATGTGCCCCAATGTTCATTGCAGCACAATTTACAATAGCCAGGATACAGAAACAACCTAAATGTCCAACAACAGATGAATGGATAAAGAAGATGTGGTACCTACATACAACGGAATATTAGTCAGCCATAAAAAGGAATGAAATTGGGTCATTTGTAGAGATGTGGATGGACCTAGAGACTGTCATACGGAGTGAAGTAAGCCAGAAAGGGAAAAACAAATATCATGTATTAACGCATAGATGTGAAATATAGAAAAATGGTACAGATGAACCTATTTCTAGGGAAGGAATAGAGACGCAGATGAAGAGAATGGACATGTGGACACGGTGGGGAGGGGAAGGGGAGGATGGGGTGAATTGGGAGATTAGGTTTGACATAAATACACTACAATGATAGATAGATAGATCTAGTTCCTACTAGATAGCTAGTAGGAACTTGCTGTATAGCGCAGGGAGCTCAGCTCAGCTCTCTGTGATGACTTGGATGGGTGCCATGGGGGGCACGGGGGGGATGAGGGGGAGTGGGAGGGAGGTCCAAGAGGGAGGGGATATATGTATACATACAGCTGATTCACTTCATTGTACAGCAGAAACTAACACAACACTGTAAAGCAATTATACTCCAATAAAAAAATAAATTAAAAATATATTAAAAAAAATGATATGTCTAAAAACAATTCTCAGTAGGTGACTTGAGAGCAGTGTTACATCAGTGATTTGAAATTATGCCCATTCATTAAGGCATGGACAGAATTTTTTAAGGACAATTTTAGAAAGATTGTTCTAAGAACACTACTTGCCTTCTTTATTGACAAGTGTTATATCAGGAAATGAATGTTATTAAAAAAAGAATGTATATATGTGTATGACTGAGTCACTTTGCTATACAGCAGAAATTAGCACAACACTGTAAATCAACTATACTTCAATTAAAATTAATTAATTAGTTTCAACTGAAAAAAAAAAGGAAATGAATGTTATACACATTCCACAAGGTAGGAGTGGAAATTTATAGGAACACTCGTTACAAAGATGCTTCTGAGAACACACTGCATGCTGTATTGAGAATAGTGCACTGCCAATGAAAAGACATCGTGCCCATTCTGAAAGGTAGTTCAGAAGTCTTTCTGAACACCTATTAAGATGTTTCTAAGAATCCTACTTTCATCTGCCTTACAACACTGTTTTATCAGTGCATCGACTTAAAAGAAAAAGGCACAATGTAAGAGTTGTGAGTTTAGGGGCTTCCTTGGTGGCTCAGGGGTTAAGAATCTGCCTGCCAATGCAGGGGACACGGGTTCAAGCCCTGGTCCGGGAGGGTCCCACATGCCGCAGAGCAACTAAGCCCATGCACCACAACTACTGAGCCTGTGCTCTGGAGCCCGCGAGACACAACTACTGAGCCCATGCGCCACAACTACTGAAGCCCATGCGCCTAGAGCCCGTGCTCCGCAACAAGAGAAACCACCGCAATGAGAAGCCCGCGCACCGCAAGGAAGAGTAGACCCCGCTCGCCACAAATAGAGAAAGCCCACGCACAGCAACAAAGACACAACACAGCCAATAGTAAATTAATTAATTAATCTTAAAAAAAGAGCTGTGAGTTTAAGTTTTATTCAGGGAGCTTACTGGGGACAATGGCCCAGGAGACAGCCTCTCAGTAGCTTTGGGGGAACTGTTCTGAAGAGGTACAGAGGGAAGCTAGTTTATATATGATTTTGGGCTAGGGAATGCTTAGAGCCTAGCATACATCTTGGTAAAAGATTACTGCTAGTTACAAAGAACAGACATCACAAGTGAATCATTTTAGTACTTTTCTATGTTTGGGAAGATGCAAAGAATCTGGGTTCGTTAAAATTCTTCCTGGGGCCTAACTCTCTAAGGGGTCTGCTTGTCCAAAGCACAGAGAACCCTGTGATCGTCTTAATTTCCTCTAGGAGTGCACTGTCGGTCAGCAACTGCACTGCGCTATAATTAGTCCTTGTAGAATTGGGTGGTGAGTGAAAACACTGTGTGTTCTTTGTTTACAAGTGAATGGAAGTGGCACCCATCTGCAATGTGTTTGGAGAAGTGTTTCAAGACACTTGTTACAAAGATGTTTCAGAGAATGCTGCTTGTTTGCCGCATTTGGAATAGTGTTATATCATTGACTGGAAGTTATAATCATCTGTAATTCACGTAGAGAAGTGTTTAAGAAAACTTGTAATATGGATATTTCCAAGAATGCTGTTACATTGAGAAAAGTGATAGTCATTTAATGGAAGTTATACTCATTCTGCAAAGAATGTACAGACATGTTTAAGAACACTTGTAAAAAACATGTTTCTAAGAATGCTATATACTTGCTTGCTGTGTTGAGGACAGTATTATATCAGTTAATGGAAGTTATACTTGTTTGGAAAGCATGTAAAAACGTTTTTAAACACTTGTACAAAAGATGTTTCAAAGAACACTACTTGTTTGTTGCATTGACAAGTTTTATCAGTGAATGAAAGAGACATATTCTGCAATGCATTGTAGATCAGTGTTTATGAACACTTGTAATAAAGGTGTTTCACAGAAACAGGCTCACAGACATAGAGAACAGACTTATAGTTGCCAAGGTCGGGGGGTGGGATGGATTGGGAGTTTGGGATTAGCAGATGCAAACTATTGTATACAGGATGGATAAACATCAAGGTCCTCCTGTATAGCACAGGGAACTATATTTGATATCCTGTGACAAATCATAATGAAAAAGAATATATATATCTGAATCACTTTGCTGTATACCAGAAACTAACTCAATATGGTAAATCAACTATAATTCAATAAAACTTTTAAAATAGAAAAATAGGGGTTTCCCTGGTGGTCCAGTGGTTAAGCATATATAGAGTGTTGTTCAAGAACCCCTGTAATACCCTCCTTCTGTTTTGGTGGTGGGCTGGCTGAAGATGGAATCCACTGAGGAAGGAAGGCCTAGGTCTTCAGCACCATGTGTGCCAGTCCAGAAGCAGCACTGTGAAAGCCTCTATAACACCTGCTGCAGACCCCTAAAAATCAAGGGGGCTTGCATTTGGACATTCTCAGTAGGAATGGTTAAAGGCTGATGAGATCATAAAGAGATGATGCCAAATAGTTAATAAATCCTATAGTTCAACTTGATTCATAGATAGAAGCTGGATTCATTTGATACCAGAGAAATGAAACTGCAGGAGACTAGATTGGAGTCTCACTTCTTTCCCAGACTGGAACTCTTGGGAGGTGTAAGTCTTGGATATACAATAGATAATAAGAGCCTTTTTGTTTTATGAATTAAGGTAGATGATTCTTCAAATTAAAGACGGACACTGACTTTTCTCACCAGAAATGGTTTATAGAATCAACTTGCAAAAATGTAAGATGCAACAACAGCAACCAAAAAGAGTAAAATATTTTCTTCTATTATTCTTTGCCTCTTTGCTAGATTGTAAACTCCATGAAAGGATAACTTGCTTATCTGTAATACCTGGCCCAGAATAGATACTCAAAAAATATTTGAAGTTAATTAAAATCTCCATAGAATTTTTCTTTGAATCCCTGGAAGATAACAACCATTTTAATGGCATTTCGGCAAGACGTTTACATGGAATAACTGGGACTTAAATTTTGACTCTGATATATGAACTATCTGGATACCAATGAGTCTACTTAATATCTGATTATGATGCTTGATCCTTTAAGAGGCAATGAAGAATGGCCGCCAAAGCAACCTGTGCATACGAGGAATAGATACGTAAAAGCTTACTAATATTTAATAGGAAATCTTGTATTATGTACATTTTATTGGAGATTTTTCATTGATTTGAATTACACATACCCCTCAGATATGACTAAAAAGTCTTTTTTTTTCTTTTTTTGCTTTATATCTAATGTTGAAATATTCTCAATTGTTTTGGCTATACTATACTTTGCAGACTTTTAAACCTGTAGAAAAGCAAAGACTATGACACTGGAGTAGACATAAAGCACAAAAAGGAAAGATCGATAATTTGCGTACACTAAAATTCAAACTTATGTTTGCATATCACGTAAATGACAAGGTCTCCATTTAAATCAAGAAAATGATCAAAGGATATGAATGGACAGTTCATAGATGAGGATCCCTGAGTAGTCGTTCACAGGACAAGGTGCTTTATCTAACTAGTAATAAAAGAATTCCCCATTAAAACAACACTGAGATACCGTTTCACTGCCATCAGATGGGCAAATATGAAAACAAAGAAAAACAAAACAACCTCGACACTTAAACGTGTTGCTGAGGCTCACGTGGGCTCTCATCTTTGTTGGTGGCAGTGAAATTTATGTTATTACTTTAGAGAACGGTTTGGCAACATCTTGTTTATTGGAAGATGCTAATACCCGGTCTTTGGGTATATATACTCTATAAGAATTCTTGACATGTGTACTCAAGGAGACATGTATAGAAAGTTCATTGCAGTTAATATTTTTAATTGTAAAAGCCTGGAACCAATATCCATTAGAAGAATGAATGAATAAATTGTGGTTTGTAGCATTTGGCTGTTAAAATGAATTAATACAAGCTATGTATATTAACTTTACATATCAAAAATAATGAATTAAAAAAATGGCCAACTGATATATGTTGTGTGAGACGATTTAGTAGTTTCAGAACATGCAAAACAAAGTTTGATGTATATACATATATTAAAAGTATAAAAGCACACATGAGAATGATAAACACCAAAGGCTGGCTTGTTTACCTCCGAAGAGGTAAGAGGAAAGTGGACTGAGGTGTATACAGGTGAAGCTTCAATTGTACCTGTAATTTGTTACCTCATTAAAAATTATCAAATGTGAGGTTTGTGTTTATTAAAGCTGAGTGGTGGTCATTCTCCATACATTTTTGATATGCTTGATATTTAATAATAAAAACCAATATTTTAAAAAAAGAACCTTTGTAATAAAAATGTTTTTTAAGAATAATACTTACGTACATCATTGAAAAGTGTTATATAAGTGAATGGAAGTAGCACCCTTTCTTCAATGCATGTGAAGTGTATAAGATCATGTAGTAAAAATGTTTGTAAAGGGCTTCCCTGCTGGCGCAGTGGTTGAGAGTCCGCCTGCCGATGCAGGGGACACGGGTTTGCGCCCCGGGTCTGGGAAGATCCCACATGCCGCGGAGCGGCTAGGCCCGTGGGCCATGGTCGCTGAGCCTGCGCATCCGGAGCAGAACAGTACCTGCTTGCTGCTTTGAGAATAGTGCTGTATCAGTGCTTGTGAGTTTTAACCAATATACAGTGCATATATAGAGGTGTTAGAAAACACCTGTATGAAAGGTATTTGTAAACACTTACTTGCTTGCTGCCTTGATCTGTTATTGTAGTGTAAACCCTGACCATTTTTTCCCCTTTTTTGTAATGCAAGTGCCTGACTTAAGCTTAAATTGATGAGGCATCCTCTTCCAAGACAGCCATCTTGAATAAACACATTGCCAGCCACACACTAGATATAGAGCCAGGCCGCCTCCCCGCACTGAGGCTTCTTTGTTTTAGAGATCTTGGTTGACTTCAATAACTGACCATTTGGGCCACTTGCTTTTTTCTCCTCCTGTGCTTTAAATTTCCACTCTTACATTTTAAATTCACCAATAGTGAGCCCACAAAACCCTAGGCCTCCACCCTCAACCCCAATAAAAGCAGTACCCCAGGACTGTGTGCTATCTCTCTACCTGTGACCTCACTGTGTGGTTCCAGGCATGCCATGTAATTTCCAGGTCATATAAGTAATAAACCTTTACTTTTTTCACTTTCCTGATGGTTATTGCTGAATGGCATCTCGTAGTCATAAGAACCACAAGGACTGATCCAACTTCAACACTGGTTATTGATAAGCAGAGACCAGCACAAAATAGTTATATTATTTAATGGAAGATTTACCATTTCTGCAAAGGATGTGTAGACGTGTTTAAGAACATTTGTAATAAAGATGTTCCTTAGAACGTTACTTGCTCTTTGCATTGAGAACCATGTTATACCAGTAAATGAGTGTCATACGCACTCTGTAATGCACACAAGTGTTTAAAAAAAACCAAAACCTTGTAATAAAGATATTTCTAAGAATGCTAGTAGCTTGCTGTGTTTAGAGCATTGAATGGAGGATATGCCCATTGTCGACTGAAAGAATAATGCACGACATAGAAGTTGTGAATTAAGTTTTATTCAGGGACCTTATAGCTCAGGAGACAGCCTCTCAGCTCTGAGGAGCTGCTCCAAAGAGGCAAGGGAGGAGCTAGGATATGAAACCATGGGTATGGAGTCAAATCCATTTCACCTGCCTTCACTAACCAAGGTCTTTCAAGACTTAAACGTCTTCCGTGTAGCCTAAACAATAAAATGTTTGCCTGAGTTGTTTTCCAGAAACTTGGCGTCAGCTCTGTCTACTTCACGCAGAGCTGGTTAAGACTGGATAGGGCACCACGCATGTCCATTCAGTGACCTTTTGACATCAGAGGGCTGAAAACTCCACCCTCAGATTGTGCTAAGCAACTCCGTTTTGAACGTGCAGAGACCTGTAGTTTGGTTCCACCTGCACAGAATGACGATTACCACACCTTTTTCCAGTCACCTTTCCCCACACTCCCCCTGCCTCAGACTATGCTGTTGCTTTATTCTTTATCCCATAAATAACCCAAGTCCCTCGCCTGCAGGGAGATGGATCTGAGACTTGTCCTCCCATCTCCTCATGGGGCTGCCTTGCAAATAAACCCTCTCTTTGCTGCAAATCTCTGTATCTCAGCATTTTGGCTTGCTGTGCATTGGGCAAAACGAATCTAGTTTGATAACATATATATGATTTTTTTTTGCTAGAAAAAACATGTAGTCGAAAATCAAAAGATTACTGATAATCAAAAGAACAGACATCTCGAGTTAATTTTAGTGCTTTTCTATGCATGGGAGAATGCATGCAAGAATCTGTGGTCGGTGAAATTTTCCCTCAGATATCCATCTTAACTATCTAGGGGCCAGTATATCCAAAGCGCAGAATGTTTGCTGTTTTTCCTCATCCTGAATTCCTCTCAAGGTGCACTGTCAGTGGGTGACTGCACTGGCTAATGGCTTGATCCTTGTAGGACTAGAATGGATGGCGACATTCTTTTCTTTACACTATCTGCATGGCATGTACAGAAGTGTTTAAGAACACTTGTAAGAAACTTGTTTCTAACTATTTGCTTGCTGCATTGAGAACAGGGTTATATCCGTGAATAAAAGTGGTCCCAACTGTGCAATGCATGTAGAGAAGTGTGTAAGGACATGTAATAAAGATGTTTCTAAAACTTCTACTTGCTTGCTGTGCTGAGAACAGTGTTATCTCTGTGAATGGAAGTGGCATTCGTTCTGCAGTGAATGGAGACAAATATTTAAGAGCATTAGTTATAATGCTGGCAAGAGTGTGCAGAAAGGGAACCTTCCTACACTGTTGATGGGGAATGTATACTGGTGCAGCCACTATGGAGAACAGTATGGAGGTTCCTTAAAAAACTAAAAATATGATCCAGCAATACCACTCCTGGGCATACATCCAGAAAAGATGAAAGCCATAATTCAAAAAGATAAATGCACCCCATGTTCACTGAAGCACTATTTACAATAGCCAAGACGTGGAAGCAACCTAAATGCGCATCAATAGATTGAGCACTTGTGTGCCAGGGAGTTTTAAGAGCTTTACCTATATTAACTCATTAAACATCACAACAATCCTATTTTAAAAAGAAGAAAGAAAATGTGGTATGTATACAGTGGAATATTAGCAATAAAAAAGAAAGGAAGAATGCCATTTGCAGCAACATGGATGGACCTAGAGATTGTCATACTGAGTGAAGTCAAAGAAGTACAAATATTATAGGATATCTCATATGTGGAATCTAAAAAATAGTACAAATGAACTTACAAAACAGAAACAGATTCACAGACGTAGAAAACAAACTATGGTTACCAAAGGAGAAGCAGGGGAGGGATAAGTTAGGAATATGGGATTAACAGATACACACTACTATATATAAAATAGGGGACTTCCCTGGCGGTCCAGTGTTTAAGACTCCGTGCTTCCAATGCAGGGGGCATGGGTTTGACCCCTGGTCAGGGAACCAAGATCTCACATGCCACGTGGCACGACCAAAAAGATAAATAAAATAAAATAAAATAGCTAACCAACAAGGACCTGCTGTACAGCACAGGAAACTATATTCAGTATCTTGTAATAACCTACACTGGAAAAGAATCTGAAAAAGAATTTTCAGATAAAACGTTTTAATATGAAAGTATAAATGTCACTGGTAAAGGTAAATATACAGTAAAGGTGGTGATTTAATCACATATAAATCTAGTATTAAGATTAAAACAAAAAAGCAGTAAAAATAACCATAACTACAATAATTAGTTAAGGAATTTACAAGATAAAAAGATGTAAAGTGTGAAAAAGAATATATATATATAGAAGAATATGTACATCTGAATCACTTTGCTGTACACCTGAAACTACACAATATTGTAAATCAACTGTAGTTTAATAAAAAAAAAGTAAAAGTGGTGGTTAAATCACATATAAAGCTAGTATTAAGGTTAAAACCAAAAAGCAGTAAAAATAACCATAACTGCAATAATTAGTTAAGGAATTCACAAGATAAAAAGATGTAAAGTGTGAAAAAGAATATATATATATATGGAAGAATATGTATATCTGAATCACTTTGCTGTACACCTGAAACTATCACAATATTGTAAATCAACTATAGTTCAATAAAATTGTTTTAAATCCCTAATTATAAAGATTTTTCTAGAACTCTTTGTATTTGCTGTGTTGAGAACAGTTTCATATCAGTGAATGGAAGTCATACCTATTTTGTAATGCATGTACTCATACGTTTAGGAAAACCTGTAATAAAGATTTTCTAAGAATGCACCTTGTTTGCCACATTGAGTACAGTGTTATACCAGTTTTACCCACTCTAAACATGTACAGAAGTGTTTAAGTACACTTTTAATAAAGATGTTTCTTTAAAAAGTACTTGCAGCTTGCATTGCAAGCAGTGTTGTTATCACTGAATGAAAGTTATACCCATTTAAAAATCATTTTTAATTGACAGATAACATTATATTAGTTCCAGTTGTACAATGTAATTATTTGGTATTTGTATATAAACTGTGAAATGATCACAACTCTAGTTAACATCCATTGCCACACACAGTTTCAATTTTTTCTTATGAGAACTTTTAAGATCTACTTAGCAAGCAACATTCAAATATACAATACCGTATTATTAACTACAATCACCATGCTGTTCATTACATCCCCAGTATTTGTTTATTTTACGACTGGAAGTTTGTACCTTTTGACCCCCATCACCAATTTCTCCTCCCACCCCCTGCCTTTGGCAACCACCAATCTGCTCCTTGTACCTATGAACCTGGGTTTGTTTGTTTCTTTCTTTGTTTGTTAAATCCCACATATAAGTGAGATCATAAGGTATTTGTCTTTCTTTGTCTGACTTATTTCACTTAGCATAATGTCTTCAAGGCCCAACAATATTGACAAAAAATGGCAAAGATTTCCTTCCTTTTTATATCCATTTTGTAATGCATGTAGAGAAGTGTTTAGCACACGAGTTATAAAGATTTTTCCAAGAACAGTACTTACTTGTTGCATTGAGAATAGTGTTATATCTGTGATTAGACATTATACCTATTCTGCAATAAATATACAGAAGTGTTTAAGAACCCTAGTAATAACGATACTTCTAAGAACACTACTTGCTTGCTGTGTGGAGAACAGTCATACCAGTGAACGGAAGTTATACCTATTCTGCAATCCTGTGGAGAAGTTTCTAAGAACACTCATAAGAAAGAGATTTCCATTTTCATTTTAGACATTTTATTCAAAACTTTTATCCCCCAACCTTCTTTATCTTATATCATTTTGAAAACTAACCGATTGCCTGGAATAGTTATGTCTAAAGAAAAAGCAAAGTGACTATGGAGAAAACTTGGACAAAATAATTTTACTCACTATGAATTTGAGGAATAATATACATTAATACTACTTCTTTAATTCATTAAGCTAAAAAAAATTAAGTTTTTTTCCTGCACAAAATAAATGTGCACTGAAAAAGAAAAAGAACTATTCAAATTTTGGAGAGTCACTGGTTAAGAACTTAAAAATTTGGTTCCCTACATCTGACATCAGTTTGCAATTATCCCTTTGGCAGGCTGTCATCACTCCAGGCAAGCCTGGGTTTACAAGCTATGGTCTGAGAGTTAGCTCTTTTAAAGAAAAACTGTATTACATTAATTTATAGTATAGGCAGCCATTTAACAAAAGTATGATTGGGGGCCTATTAAAAGACTTATTTTTCCATGTAAATTGATGAAAGATCAGCCAAATTAAAGAAAACTGCAACCATTATTATTTGTTGCTTACCAGCTGGGTGCACATAGTAAAGAAGAGAAGACAGTGAATTCATGTGAGAGAGGGTTAGAGTGGGGAAGTGAAGCTTGAGTAGAAATTACCTACTAATCAGGTCTTCTTCTAACCCTGAAATTCTATGGTTCTGTGAAAGGGAATGAGAGACATAAATCGTAAATGTCTATTCTGGTCCTTTGCCCAATTTTAAATTGGATTATTAAAAAGACAACCCTCAGAATGGAAGAAAATATTTGCAAATGAAGCAACTGACAAAGGATTAATCTCCAAAATATATAAGCAGCTCATGCAGCTCAATATCAAATAAACAAACAACCCAATCCAAAAATGGGCAGAAGACCTAAATAGACATTTCTCCAAAGAAGATATACAGATAGCCAACAAACACATGAAAGGATGCTCAACATCACTAAACATTAGAGATATGCAAATCAAAACTACAATGAGACCTCACACTGGTCACGATGGCCATCATCCAAAAATCTACAAACAATAAATGCTGGAGAGGGTGTGGTGAAAAGGGAACCCTCTTACACTGTTGGTGGGAACGTAAATGGATACAGCCACTATGGAGAACAGTATGGAGGTTCCTTAAAAAACTACAAATAGAACTACCATATGACCCAGCAATCCCACTACTGGGCATATACCCTGAGAAAACCATAATTCAAAAACCACAATGTCCATTGCAGCACTATTTACAATAGCCAGAACATGGAAGCAACCTAAGTGTCCATCAACAGATGAATGGATAAAGAAGATGTGGCACATATATACAATGGAATATTACTCAGCCATAAAAAGAAATGAAATTGAGTTATTCATAGTGAGGTGGAAGGACCTAGAGTCTGTCATACAAAGTGACGTAAGTCAGAAAGAGAAAAATACCATATGCTAACACATATATATGGACTCTAAAAAAAAAAAATCAGTTCTAATAACCTAGGGGCAGGACAGGAATAAAGACGCAGACGTACAGACAGACTTGAGGACACGGGGATGGGGGAGGGTAAGCTGGGACGAAGTGAGAGAGTAGCATTGACATATATACACTACCAAATGTAAAATAGATAGCTAGTAGGAAGCAGCTACACAGCACAGGGAGATCAGCCCAGTATTCTGTGACCACCTAAAGGGGTGGGATAGGGAGGGTGGGAGGGAGACACAAGAGGGAGGGGATATGGGGATATATGTATGCACATAGCTGATTCACTTTGTTATACAGCAGAAACTAACACAGCATTGTAAAGCAATTATACTCCAATAAAGATGTTAAATAAAATAAATACATAAATTGGATTTTTACTTTTTGAATTTTAACTTTTGCTATTGAGTTCTATGAGCTCTTTATATATTTTGGTTATTAATCCCTTATCAGATATATCTTTTGCAAATAAGTTTCCCCATTCAGTAAGTTGTCCCCACTTTTATTTATGGTTTCTTTACTTGAACAGAAGCTTTTTGGTTTGATGTAGTCTCACTTGTTTATTTTTTATTTTGTTGCTTATGATTGAGATGTGATTTCCAAAATATCATTACCAAAAGCCATGTCAAGGAGTTTTCTTCCTGTTTTCTTCTAGGAGTTTCATGGCTTCAGGACTCACATTTAAGTCTTTAATCATTTCAAGTTAATTTTGTGAATGGTGTTAAGTTAGGAGTCGTTTCACTCCTCTACATGTGAATATTCAATATTCCCAACACCATTTATTGAAAAGACTTTCTCCATTGAGTATTCTTGGCTCCCTTGTCAATTATTAGTTCACTGTGTACATGCTTGTGTTTATTTCTGGGCTCTCAGTTATGTTCTATTGGTCTATTTGTCTGTTTTTTATGCCAGTATCATATTGTTTTGATGCCTATAGCTTTATAGTATAGCTTGATATCAGGAAGTATGATGCCTCCTGTTTTGTTCTTCTTTCTCAGGATTTATTTGGCTATTTGGGTCTTTTTGGTTCCATATAAATTTTAGGACAGTTTTTCTTTTTCTTTCTTTTTTTGGCTGTGCCATACAGCTTGTGGGATCTTAGCTGCCTGACAAGGGATTGAACCCAGGCCACAGGAGGGGAAACACCAAGTCCTAACCACTGGACTTCCAGGGAATTCCCTAGGACAGTTTATCTATTTCTATAAAAAAAAATGTCATTGGAATCTTGATAGGGATTGCACTGATTCTATAGATGGCTTTTAGTAGGATTGACATTTTAATAATATTAATTATTCCAATCCATGAACATAAGATACCTTTCTATTTATTTGTTTTTTCATTTGCTAATCTTAAAGTGTCCACTGGAGGGGCAGGGGCCTGTTGGGAGACTCTCTTGGAGTGGAGGCACTGGTGAGTGCCATTTTCCTGCTCTCACTCTACCTTGCTAAAGCCTGCAGGTGGCGGGCACCACTTTTTTCTCAGTGGGTGCCATCTAACCCCCCAACCTGAGGGTGCCATCTTTGTGCTCTCCCTCTGTCTTGCTAAAACCAGTGGATCTCATCTTTGTTTTTTCTTTTTTTTTTCCTTGGTGAATGCCATCTCCACACTCTCCCTTTGCGATACTCAATGGTGCCAGTATCTCCCAGAGGGCAGATTTGAGAAATTCTGGTGTCCCAGTTTATTTATTTATTTTCTTAATGTCTTGTGCCCCAGTTTTTGTAGCTGCAGCCCAGGAGACACCTCTTGTGTGTTTGGCTTTGGAGGCCAGGGGGACTTCTGTTCCTGGGTCCCACAAAACTGTAACAAAAGGAGACATAATTCTTAGCAGACTACTACCCCCAGGGTCTACACAGACAGCAGACTAAAACACACCCCTGAGAGGCCTCTTTACTTGTCTTGGAGCTTCAGCCTGCAGGACAGGCTTTGGGTTTACCACACATCTAGAGGCTACGAAGGTGCTCTCAGGGAACATAAGCCAGGGGATGCTATCTTTGTACTCACCCTCTGCCGTGCTATAGCTTTCTGGTATCTCCCAGAAAAGAGGTTATACATTTGTCTGGAGCCCTGGATTTTGCAACTGTTGCCCAGGGGGCACATTTAGATCACTTGGTCCAAGGCCAGAGTTTACTATTACAGTCTCACAAGACTGTATTTATTTGCAGACTTTAAAAGCTGCTGCCTGAGGGTCCGGATTCCAATCAGCCTAAAACTAGGTGCCGACTGAGATCTCTCCCTTTGGGGCACTGGCAGGTCTTGGCACACCCTTAACTACTGGAAGCTCTTAAAAATAAAATAGGCTGCTTGGACAATCACAAAAATTTGAGAGACAATGAAGAGCTAGGGCAAGTTTGGACAATAAAATTTATCTCCTATACAAGAACACTCCTTTAAGATTAGAAGAGGTAGCTGTTTCATCTAATACATAGCAACAAATGAAGAGGGTCAAGCAAAATGAGGAAACAGAAGCACATATTCCAAATGAAAGAACAGAACAAAACCTCAGGGGAAAAAACCTTAATGAAATGAAGATAAGCAATTTACCTGATAAAGAGTTCAAAGTAATGGTCATAAAGATGCTCACTGAACTTGCGAGCTGAAAGGATGAAACAGGTGAGAACTTCAACAACCAGAGCAAAAATATAAGAAAGTACCAAACAGAAGTCACAGAGCTAAAGGATATAATAACTGAACTAAAAAAAATATTCCAGAGGCGTTCAACAGCAAAATCATCTAGTTTGCTAGCCAAAGAAATGATTAGTGATCTCGAAGACATGGCAGTGGAACTCATTTAATCAGAGGAGCAAAAAAGAATATAAAAAAGTGAAGATAGCCTAAGGGATGCACAGGACAACATCAAATGGACTAACATTTATGTGTATGGGGTCCCAGAAGAAGAGAGAGAAAATGGAGCAGAAAACTTATTTTAAGAAATAATGGCTGAAAACTTCTGTAACCTGGGGAAGGAAACAGACCTCCAGATCCAGCAAGCTCAGAGATATCAAAATAAGATAAAACCTAAAAGATCCACACCAACACCTGTTATAATTAAAAGGTCCAAAGTTAAAGAGAGAATCTTAAAAGCAGCAAGAGAAAAATAACTTGATATATACAAGGGAACCACCATAATGCTATCAGCAGATTCTTCAGCAGAAACATTGCAGGCCAGAAGGGAGTGGCATGATATAGTCAAAGTGCTGAAAGACAAAAACTTCCAACCAAGAATACTCTACCCAGGCAAAATTGTCATTCAAAATTGAATAAGAGATAAAGGATCTTCCAGATACACAAAAGCAAAAAGAGTTCATCACCACTAAACTGGCCTTACAAGGATTGTTAAAGGGACTTCTTTAAGCTGAAAAGAAGGGGATATAATTAGTAACAAAGAAAACATATGAAAGTATAAATCTCACTGGTAAAGTATAAATCTCACTGATATACAGTAAAGGTGATGGTTTAATCACATATAAAGCTAGTATTAAGGTTAAAACAAAAAAAGCACTAAAAATAACTGTAGCTACAATAATTAGTTAAGGGATTCACAAGATAAAAAGATGTAAAATGTGACATCAAAAATATAAAATGTGGGGGTAGTAAAAATGTCAAGTTTTAGAATATGTTGGAACTTAAGTTGCTATCAACCTAAAGTACATTGTTATAAGTTATTATATGTAACCTTAATGGTAACCACAATGCAAAAACCAATAGTAGATACACAAAATATAATGAGAAAGGAATCTAAGTATACCACTATGGAAAGTCATCAAACTACAAAGGAAGAGAGCAAGAGAAAGTGAAAGAAACAGAGAAACTATAAAGCAGTCTAAAAACAAGTAACAAAATAACAATAAGTACATATCTATCAATAATCACTTTAAATGTGAGTAGACTAAATCCTCCAATCAAAAGACAGAGAGTGGCTGAATAGATTTAAAAAAAAAAAAAAAAACTACCTATAGGCTGCCTACAAGAGACTCACTTCAGATGTACAGACACACACAGACTGAAAGTGAAGGAACTGAAAAAGCTGTTTCATGTAAATGGAAACCAAAAGAAAACTGGGGCATCTATTCTTTTTTTTTTTTTTTTTTAAACATCTTTATTGGGGTATAATTGCTTTACAATGGTGTGTTAGTTTCTGCTTTATAACAAAGTGAATCAGCTATACATATACATATGTTCCCATATGTCTTCCCTCTTGCGTCTCCCTCCCTCCCACATCTCCCCATCCCCCAGGCTGTCACAAAGCACCGAGCTAATATCCCTGTGCCTTGTGGCTGCTTCCCCCCAGCTATCTACCTTACTACGTTTGTTAGTGTGTATATGTCCATGACTCTCTCTCGCCCTGTCAAAACTCACCCCTCCCCCTCCCCATACCCTCAAGTCCGTTCTCCAGTAGGTCTGCGTCTTTATTCCTATCTTACCCCTAGGTTCTTCATGACATTTTTTTCCCTTAAATTCCATATATATGTGTTAGCATACGGTATTTGTCTTTTTCTTTCTGACTTACTTCACTCTGTATGACAGACTCTAGGTCTATCCATCTCATTACAAATAGCTCAATTTCATTTCTTTTTAAGGCTGAGTAATATTCCATTGTGTATATGTGCCACATCTTCTTTATACATTCATCCGATGATGGGCGCTTAGGTTGTTTCCATGTCCTGGCTATTGTAAATAGAGCTGCAATGAACATTTTGGTACATGACTCTTTTTGAATTTTGGTTTTCTCAGGGTATATGCCAAGTAGTGGGATTGCTGGGTCATATGGTAATTCTATTTGTAGTTTTTTAAGGAACCTCCATACTGTTCTCCACAGTGGCTGAACCAATTCACATTCCCACCAGCAGTGCAAGAGTGTCCCCTTTTCTCCACACCCTCTCCAGCATTTATTGTTTCTAGATTTTTTGATGATGGCCATTCTGACTGGTGTGAGATGATATCTCATTGTAGTTTTGATTTGCATTTCTCTAATGATTAATGATGTTGAGCATTCTTTCATGTGTTTGTTGGCATTCTGTATATCTTCTTTGGAGAAATGTCTATTTAGGTCTTCTGCCCATTTTTGGATGGGGTTGTTTGTTTTTTTGTTATTGAGCTGCATGAGCTGCTTGTAAATTTTGGAGATTAATCCTTTGTCAGTTGCTTCATTTGCAAATGTTTTCTCCCATTCTGAGGGTTGTCTTTTGGTCTTGGTTATGGTTTCCTTTGCTGTGCAAAAGCTTTGAAGTTTCATTAGGTCCCATTTGTTTATTTTTGTTTTTATTTCCATTACTCTAGGAGGTGGGTCAGAAAGGATCTTGCTGTGATTTATGTCATAGAGTGTTCTTCCTATGTTTTCTTCTAAGAGTTTGATAGTTTCTGGCCTTACATTTAGGTCTTTAATCCATTTTGAGCTTATTTTTGTGTATGGTATTAGGGAGTGATCTAATCTCATACTTTTACATGTACCTGTCCAGTTTTCCCAGCACCATTTATTGAAGAGGCTGTCCTTTCTCCACTGTACATTCCTGCCTCCTTTATCAAAGATAAGGTGTCCATATGTGCATGGGTTTATCTCTGGGCTTTCTATCCTGTTCCACTGATCTATCTTTCTGTTTTTGTGCCAGTACCATACTGTCTTGATTACTGTTGCTTTGTAATATAGTCTGAAGTCAGGGAGCCTTATTCCTCCAGCTCCTTTTTTCGTTCTCAAGATTGCTTTGGCTATTCGGGGTCTTTTGTGTTTCCATACAAATCGCGAAATTTTTTGTTCTAGTTCTGTGAAAAATGCCAGTGGTAGTTTGATAGGGATTGCATTGAATCTGTAGATTGCTTTGGGTAGTAGAGTCATTTTCACAATGTTGATTCTTCCCATCCAAGAACATGGTATATCTCTCCATCTATTTGTATCATCTTTAATTTCTTTCATCAGTGTCTTATAATTTTCTGCATACAGGTCTTTCGTATCCTTAGGTAGGTTTATTCCTAGATATTTTATTCTTTTTGTTGCAATGGTAAATGGGAGTGTTTTCTTGATTTCACTTTCAGATTTTTCATCATTAGTATATAGGAATGCCAGAGATTTCTGTGCATTAATTTTGTATCCTGCTACTTTACCAAATTCATTGATTAGCTCTAGTAGTTTTCTGGTAGCATCTTTAGGATTCTCTATGTATAGTATCATGTCATCTGCAAACAGTGACAGCTTTACTTCTTCTTTTCCGATTTGGATTCCTTTTATTTCGGGCATCTATTCTTATATCAGACAAAATAGACTTTAAAACAAAAACTATAGTAAGAAACAAAGAAGGTCATTACATAATAACAAAAGAGCCAATAACAATAAGAGGATATAACATTTGCAAATATTTATGCACCCAACATGGGAGCACTTTAACTTTTAAAGCAAATATTACCAGACCTAAAGGGAGAAATAGATAGCAATACACTAATACTAGGGGACTTTAATACCCCACTTACATCAATGGATAGATCATCCAGACAGAAAATCAGAAGAAAACACCAGCCTTAAAAACACATAAGGCCAGATGGACTTAATAAATATATAAAAAATATATAGAAAAAAATCCATCCAAAAGCAGAAGAATGCATGTTCTTCTCAGGTGCACATGTAATATTCTCCAGGATAGATCATATATTAGGCCACAGAACAAGTCTTAATAAATTTAGGAAGACTGAAATCATATCAAGATTTGTTTTTGACCACAGTGGTATGAAACTATAAATTGATTACAAGTAGAAAACTAATTCACAAATATATGAGGTTAAACAACATGCTACCAAATAACCAATGGTTCAACAAAGAAATCAAAAGAGAATTCAAAGAATACTTTGAGACAAATAAAAATGGAATTACAACATACCAAAATTTATGGGATGCAGCAAATGCAGTTCTACGAGGAAAGTTCATAGCAATACATGCCTAACTTGAGAAACAAGAAAAACCTCAAACAATCTAAGTTTATACCACAAGGAACTAGAAAAAGAAGAACAAACAAAGTCCAAAATTATTAGAAGAAAGGAAATAACAAAGATCATACAGAGATAAATGAAATGAAGACTAATAAGATGATAGAAAAAAATCAATGAAACTAAGAGCTGGTTCTTTGAAAAGATTAACAAAATTGACAAACCTTTAACTAGATTCACCAAGAAAGAGAGGGGGACGGGCTCAAATAAATAAAATCAGAAATTAAAGAGGAGACATTATAACTGATATGACAGAAACACAAGGGATTATAAGAGATTACTATGAACAATTATATGCCAACAAATTGGACAACCTAGAAGAAATGGAGAAATTTCTAGAAACATACAACCTTCTAGGACTGAATCATGAATAAATAGAAAATTGGAATATACCAATTAGTAGTAAGGGAATTGAATCAGAAATTAAAAACTTCCCAGCAAACAAAAGTCCAGGACCAGATGGCTTCACTGGTGAATTCTAACAGACATTCAAAGAAGAATTAATACCAAATGCTTTCTCAAATGTTTTCAAAAAATTGAAGAGGAGGGAATACTTCCAAACTCAGTTTATGAAACCAGCAGTACCCAGATACCAAAACCAAACAAGGACACCACAAGAAAAGAAACTTACAGGCCAATATCCCTGATAAACATATATGCAGAATTCCTCAACAAAATATTAGCAAGGCAAATTCAACAATTAAAAGGATCACACACCATGATCAAGCGGATTTATTCCAGGCATGCAAGTATATTTCAACATCCACAAATCAATCAATGTATTAACCAAATTAACAAAATGAAAGATTTAAAAAACATCATCTCAATAGTTGCAGAAAAAGCATTTGACAAAATTCAACATCCATTTATTATATAAACTCTCAATGAAGTAAGTATAGATGGAACATACCTCAACATAATAAAGGCCATATATGAAAATATCCAGAAGAGCCAAAGCAACTTTGAGAAAGAAGAACAAAGCTGGAGGCCTCACGCTCCCTGATTTCAAACTATATTACAAAGCTATAGTAATCAAAACAGTATGGTACTCACATAAAAACAGAAACATAGATCAACTGAACAGAATAGAGAGCCCAGAAATAAACCCATGCATATATGGTCAATTAATTTATGACAAAGATGCCAGGAATATACAATGGGGAAAGGAAAGTGTCTTCAATAAATGGTGCTGGGAAAACTGAATAGCCACACGTAAAGAATGAAACCAGACGACTAATTTACACCATACACAAAAATCAACTCAAAATGGATTAAAGAGTTGAGTGCAAGACCTGAAATCATAAAAAATTTTGAGGAAAACATAGGTGGTAAGCTTCCTGACATCAGTCTTGGCCATAAAATTTTGGATCTGACTCCAAAAGCAAAGGTAACAAAAGCAAAAATATACAAGTGGGACTACTTCAGGTTAAATCTTCTACACAGCAAAGGAAATCATCAAAAAACGAAAAGGTGACCTACTGAAGAAAATATTTGCAAATCATATCTGATATGGGGTTAATGTCCAAAATATATAAAACATATTTAAAAGTTGTAACTATGTATGGTGATGTGTGGTAACTAAGGCTTAACATGGCAGTCATTTTGCAATGTATACAAATATCGAATAACTATGCTGTCCACTTGAAACTAATATAATGCTGCATGCCAATTATACCCCAATAAAAACACTTTTAAAATTAAAAAATGGTATTCAGAAAAGATGCTGTAAAAGTGTTGATGGTTATTCTCTATTGTCTAGATTCATTATACCTTGCTTAAATCTCTAGGACTTTTTTGTTACTTGTCGCAAATTTGTACCCTTAAATATATGTCCTATCCCATCCCATCCCCCTTGCAACCATCATTTTACTCTATGAGTTTGGTTTTTAGAATTCACATACAAGTGATATCATGCAGTATTTGTATTTCTCTCTGACTTATCTCACTTGCAACAAGGCTTATCCATGTTGTTGCAAATGGCCCAATGTAAAATAAATAAATAAATGTATATCTCAATTTCTTTATCCATTCAGCAATTTATAGGCACTTAGATTGCTTCCATAGCTTTACTATTGTGATAAATAAACATAGGATTGCATATATCTCTTCAATATCCTGCTTTCATTTTGAGGGGGTATACACCCAGAAGTGGTACAGCTGGATATGATAAATCTATTTTTTAATTTTTTCTGGAACTTCCATATTGTTTTTCACAGTGTCTGAACCCATGTATATTCCCACCACATGTACAAGTGCTTCCTTTTCTCCACATCCTCGCCAACACTTCTAATCTCTTGGTCTATAGTTTCCTTTTCTTTTGTTGTGCGAAATGGCTTTGGAATAAGGATAATGCTGGCCTCACAGAATGAGTTTGGAAGTCTTCCTTCCTCACAATCTCTTGGAAGAGTTTGAGGACTGGTGTCAATTCTTTTTTCTTTTTTTAAAATAAATTTTATTTTATTGATTTCTATTTTTGGCTGCATTGGGTCTTCATTGCTGTACGTGGGCTTTCTCTAGTTGCGGTGAGCAGGGGCTACCCTTCATTGCAGTGCGCAGGCTTCTCATTGGGGTGGCTTCTCTCTGTTGTGGAGCACAGGCTCTACAGCACAGGCTCAGTAGTTGTAACGCACAGCACAGGCTTAGTTGCTCTGTGGCATGTGGGATCTTCCTGGACCAGGGCTCAAACCTGTGTCCCCTGCATTGGCAGGCAGATTCTTAAGCACTGCACCATCAGGGAAGTCCCTGGTATCAATTCTTTAAATGTTTAGTAAATAGAATTTGTCAGGGAAGCTGTCAGCTCCTGAGGAGTCTGCTCCTCCTATATTGAGAGGTTGATTCCTGATTCAATTCCTTTTGTCATTATTGGTCTGATTTTCTGTTTCTTCCTGATTCAGTTTGGTAAATGTTGCAGGAAATTTATTAATTTCTTCCAGGTTATCTTATTTGTTGTCAATTATTGTTCATGATAATCTCTTATCCAATTTTTTTCTGCAGTATCAATTATAATGTCTACTCTTTCTCTTATAATTTTTTATGAGTCTTCTTTTCATAGTTAGTTTAGCTAAAATTTTGTCAATTTTTTTTTTTTTTTTAAAACAGCTCTCAGTTTTGTTAATCCTTTCTATTGTTTTTCTGGTCTCTATATCATTTAGTTCAGCTCTGATCTTTATTTCTCATTCACTGAATTCTTCAGCTTCAGAATTTGTTTGGTCCTTTTTTATAATTTCAATCTCTATAGTAATTTCATTAATTATATTTTTATTTTATTTTATTTTATTTTTGCATTACACAGGCCTCTCACTGCTGTGGCCTCTCCCATTGCGGAGCACAGGCTCCGGACGCGCAGGCTCAGCGGCCATGGTTCACGGGCCCAGCCATTCTGCGGCATGCGGGACCCCCCCAGACCGGGGCACAAACCCACGTCCCCTGCATCGGCAGGCAGACTCCCAACCACTGCACCACCAGGGAAGCCCTCATTAATTTTATTCAATAATTTTATTCTTGAGTTCATTGAACTGTCTTCTGAGTTTTCTTGTAGCTTGTTGAATTTCTTCATAACAGCTATTTTGAATGGCTGAGAAAAAAAGCTGGTAAACCGGTAACGTAGACTTAGCAAAAATTAAAACATCTGCTTTGAAAAATACACTGGTAAGAGAATGAAAAGATAATCTACACGCTGGGAGAAAATATTTATGAATCACATAACTAACAAAGGACTTATGTACAGAATACAGAAAGAACTTTCAAAATTCAACAGTAAGAAAGCCAACGATTCAATTTTTTTTTTAATGGGCAAAAATCTGAACAGACACTGCACCAGAGAGAATATACAGACAGTAAATAAACCAGTGAAAAGATGGCTCACATTGTAGACACTGGGGGAATGCAAACTAATGAGCTACTGTTACATATCTACTAGAGCAGTTAAATACTGAAAATACTAAGTGCTGGCAAGGATACAGAGCACCTGGCGACTGGTACATGTTTAACTTACACGTGTGGCTCTCCTCACTAGTGGACTGCAAAATGATACAGCCATTATGGAAAACAATTTGGCACTTTCTTATAAAGTTAAACATACACTTATCATCGAACCTGGTGATCCTATGTCTTATTATTTACCCAAGAGAAATGAAAAGCTCTGTTCACACAAAAACCTGCATATGCATGTCTACAGGTGGTCTATTCATAATCACCAAAACCTGGAAACAACTCAAATGTTCAACAGGTGAATGGGTAACCTGTGGACTATCCATGGCATGGACCATCATGCAACAAGAAAGAGGAATAGGGCTTCCCTGGTGGCGCAGTGGTTGAGAATCTGCCTGCTAATGCAGGGAACATGGGTTCGAGTCCTGGTCTGGGAGGATCCCACATGCCACGGAGCAACTAGGCCTGTGAGCCACAACTACTGAGTCTGCGCTCTGGAGCTTGTGCTCTGCAGCAAGAGAGGCCGCGATAGTGAGAGGCCCGCACACCGCGATGAAGAGCGGCCCCCGCTTGCCACAACTAGAGAAAGCCCTCGCACAGAAACGAAGACCCAACACAGCAAAAATAAATAATTAATAAACTCCTACCCCCAACATCTTCTAAAAAAAAAAAAAAGAAAGAAAGAAAGAGGAATAGCAGCAACTTAGATGACTCTCAAAGGCATGTTGAGTAAGAGAAGCCAGTCTCAAAAGGTTACAAATAGTCAGGTTCCACATGACATTCTAGAGAAGGCAAAACTGTAGAGACACAGAAAAACCAAATGGGTGGGCTTGGAGTGGGAGAGCATATGACCACAGTGGGACAGAATGAGGGGCTGTCCTGATTTTGGTGGAGGTGAATGGGTCTAAACGTGTGTTAAAACTCATAAACCTTTACACCAAAAGAGTCAATTTTACAGCATGTTAATTTTAAAAATACAATTTTTATGTGGTGATTGGCCAAGGAAGTTCTCACCTGATAAAGAGACTTTTGAGTTGGAAGATCACTTCCAGGTGGATAGTACAGCAAGGGCAAAGGCCCTATGGCAAGGAGCATGCCAGGGGATTTGAGGATGAAAGACCACCACGTGGCCGGACCCCCTCAGTGAGAGGCTGAAACACCCACTGGCCTCATGGGTGTCTAGGATGGTTCAAGTAGGAAAGCAGTGAGGCAGGAGCACACCTGCTCATCACAGGGCAGTGGGGCTTGAGAGAGGGGTAGTGCCGGAGATAAGACAGGTGGAGGCCTCCAGGGGCCACTGTGAGGACTTTGGCTTTACTGAGAGATGGGGATCCACTGGAGGGCTTTGAGCAAGGAGTAAAAGATACCACGTGACCTGTTTTTAAGACTTTTGAGGACAGACGTTAAAGGAGTAAAGGTTGAGACAGGAAGCCTGGTTGGGAGATGCAGGCCTAACCCAGGCAGGAGGTGGTGGGTCAGCGTTGAAAGTTCTCTTCCTCCCACCTCCCTACCCTTGGGCCCTTTCTCCAGATGCCTCAGCACACCTTTTAGCCCGAGGTAGATTCTGAGCAGGCAAGAGACCCGCCTCCACCTCTCAGCTCAGAGGCCCTGAGGTTAGAAGCTGAATCAGGCACTGTGCAAAGCACTTGCCACCCACTACCTCAGGCGCTATAACAAAAACCCCAGAAACAAAGCCCCATTCAGGTCCATGCTCTACAGGGGAGAAGCCTGAGGCCTCTGGCCACGGGTCACAGAGCTATGATGCCCCTGTAAAAAATTAATAAACAGAAACCTCAATTAAATGGAGCTGGGAGATCAGAAAGGGAGCTCCCACACCCTGCAACAATAGCAGAGCCCAACAGGAAGAAGAAAGAGTCTTTTCAATCCTGGCAACTACTCAGCCAATTAAAAAACAGGGACTCTTTGTTTATTACAGCCTCCCAACTCCCTTTTCCCCCTCCTTCCCTTGCCATGTGGGGACTTGCATGTGGCTCACCGTGGTTGCAGACCCTGAACTGCAATTCTCTGCTGATCCCAAATAAACCCATTTTTGCTAGAGAAATAACTGGCAGTCTATTTGTTTTAGGTCAACATTTTGGTGACTTGTACAGGGATCCAGAGAAGACCCCTGATGGGCTGGTAAGTAAACAGGTGCAGTTCCCACATGAGTCCACTGCTGCTCTCTGATTTTCTCACTGACCCTGGAGTTTGAAGATACTTCTCCTGGATCTGAGCCTCTGCCCTCTTTGAAGCTCTCCAGGCTTTACCTGGGATCTATTTCAAGGTCTTGTCCTTTCTGGATAAGGCCTTGTTCTATACTCAAGTACTCATCTGATTTTGAAATCAGACTGTTCCAACTGGAACTGGCTAGGCTTCAGCCCATTCCTTTGGGAACCGGGGCTATTTCATCAGAACTGTACCAGTTCAGCCTTCCGGCCATTCCTTTAGAATAGGGGCTGTTCTGTTGGAACTCTGCTGAGAAGCCTTTGGCCTGGCTCCTCTAGGAGCAACCTATTCCTTTAGAACTGGCTGGTATTAGGCCTGCAGGCTGTTAGAGATATTTGAACTGTCTGGGCTGCAAGGTGTTTAAGCTGTAAGCTGCTTGAAATGTTTAGACTTTTTAAAAATTATCCTCTTACTCTAGAGAAAAACTGCTGAAAAATGGGATCCCAATTATATAAATATTTTGAGGGCAGCCCCCACCCCCCCACCTTACAGGGACTCTGGCTGATTTTTTTGTTGTTATTTTTCCGTCATGCAGTGCAGCCTGCGGGATCTTAGCTCCCCAACCAGGGATCGAACCCATGCCCCCTGAAGTGGAAGTGTGGTGTCTTAACCACTGGACCACCAGGGATGTCCCTCTGGCTGATTTTATGTTTAAAAACTGTAGCCCTTCCTCATGAGAATTTCTAACTAAATGGACCCACCTCACCAAATGCAATCTAGAATATCGATGGCCATTATGGGGAGCTTACTTTTCTTAAAACGGAATTGGACTGTCAGAGCCCTAAAATTTCCAAAACTGAATGGAATGCGTATTTTGGTTGGTATTTTGAGGCTTCCAAATGTGATCAGCGGCCTAAAACTGACTTCCTGCAAAATAAGACTTTGAGGCAAACAAATCATTAAAAAGATAGAATGGCTCCCAAAGCCTCAGGCTCTTCTTCCTTGGCTGCTTTGTCCCGGGCTCCACCTCCAGCAACATCCTGTCTCCCTCCCTCAGCCCCTTGCGCTCAGGCCATGCCTCCAGTGCCAACTTCCTGCTCTTCTGGGCCACCTACACCTGCTCTAGCTCCTCAGTTCCCCATACTAATTCTCTCACTGAACTTCCCTTTTTCTCTAAAACTCTCCCCACTCGCTTTTCCCCTGAACTTATCAGAACCTGTCCCTTTAAAATTAAGCCTCCTAAGAATCCAGAGACTTAAACCCTTAATTTCGTATACTCCCTGGACTAAAGGTGAACTGTGAGCCACAGTCAAAGATTTTTCCAAAGTAACTGAAGATCCTCACAGATTTGCTGAGGAATTTAACATAGTCATTCAAACTCAGCAACCCGGTTTCTCTGACTTACATCAGCTAGTTCACATGCTTGTCGGTGAAGGCCAGGCCCAGCATTGGATGAGAACTGCTACTTGGGAAAATCCTAAAAGGCCTTTAGAATTACAACCGGGAGACCACCCTGCTAACTTACATGATCAGGCTCAGGCAATGCTAGGCGACTTCATGGGGCAATTCCTGCAGCTTTTCCAAAGCCTGTTGATTGGAACAAAATGCAGGCTTGCACACAGTAATCTAATGAATCTGTTCGTGACTATTAACAACTGACTTCAGATTGTTTTTAAAGAAAATTCTGATCTTCCTTCAGATGTTAATTCTACCCAGGCAGCTTTTAACTCTGTTTACTAGTGGGCTGAAGCAGGACCTTTCCCTTCTAGCAAAAAGGAACAGGATGGAATGAAAAACTGTGTCCACTCCAGATTTAGTTAATCTTGAAAACCAGTTCTCTCACTTTCTTAGAGGAGTCACCTAAAAGGGAGACAGCTAAAATCCTTTATCTTCAACTCCAGCAAATGAAGGCTCCTAAATGAAACCAAAACCCTCCTATTTGTTTTAGGTCAAATAGGTCCTAGTTTAGGCCCTACTTTCTGCTATCGTTGCAAAGAGCCTAGACTTCAGAAAAGAGATTGTACAAATCTAAGTGCTTCAGGCACCTTCAGTCTTCTAACCAGCTTTTCCACCATCCTCCCAATTCTCAACAACGGGGCTCTTCTCAATCTTCCCTCTTAACTGGCTTAGAGAAACGTTTCTCCAGATTGGGGGCGAATCTCTTCAGTCCTAATTGACACTTGGAGCCACTCTCAAGGCTCAGCCCCACTACTATGAAGCAGCCCCTGCCTCAGAGTAAACAGTTCAAATAGTGGGGATCTCCAATGAACCTCAACAGGCTCCTGTCTCTGAACCTATTCCACTCTGTTTAGGCCCTCTGAGAGATACACACACTTTTCTTCTTAGTTCCTCCACCTCTATCCATTTATTATGCCGAGACTTCTTAGAGAAGCATCAGGCCAGAAGTTCTTTCTCCCAAAAGGGGGAAATAATTCCAGAATTTGACAGTAGTCATCAGAGTAAACAACAACGTGAATTAAACGACTCTTTGATATCTTCCATTTGCTCCATCTCTGATGATACTAGAGCTGATTCTGGAAACACAGATCATTTGTCCCTATTGAATCGGCTACCATCCCTTTTATGGGCAAAATCTCTACTGACACTGGCAAAATTCACAGCACATCTCCCATCGAGATTCAAACAGATCTCTCAAAATCTCTTCCCAGTATTGACAATGTATAAGTAAAGAAGCCATCCCAGGCATAAAGCCCGTAATTGAAGATTACAAGGTTGAGGGCCTCATTAGTCCTTGTACTAGCCCTTGTAATACTCCCATTTTACAGATGAGGAAACCTAAAAGCCAAGGATGTAGGTTTGTCCAGAACCTCCAAGTAATAAACAACATAGCTATCCCTTGACACCCTGTTGCTCCTTTCATATGTTCCTAACAGTCATTCCCATAGGAGGTAATTTCTTTACTGTAACTTGATTTAGGCAGTGCATGCTATAACATTCCGGTTGAACCTAGCGAATAACTTTTTGGCTTCACTTGAGAAGAAAACCTATTCACCGGGACAGTAAGACCTCATGGTTTTACTGAGAGTCCTTATTTCTCAAAATTCCTGAAGGCTGATCTGGATGATACAAAGTTCCCTAGAGGTTCTACTTTGCTTCAATATGTAGATGATTTGCTTCTTTGCTCTTTCTCAAACCTCCTCATAGGAAGTCATCATCCACCTGCTAACAATTTCAGCCTTAAAGGGACATATGGCAGTGAGTATAAATTGCAGTTTGCCCCTAACCCAGGTTCATCATTTACGGCATCTGATATCAGAACAAGGGCTACACTTAGTTCCAGACAGACTCCCTGGTGTCCTAAGTTTCTCTAAACCCAAAACTAAGCACCAACTGTGAGGTTTTCTTGGGCTAGTTGGTTATTGCCAAAATTGAGTTTCAAATTTCTCTCTCATAGCCAAACCTCTGTATGTTTTACTGAAGCACAACTCCAATCCAATTTTATGGGAAGAACCAGATACACAGATTTTAAGGCCTTAAAGGAGAGTTTGAAGAACCCACCTGCCCTTAGGCTAGGCATCCCAATGATCAGATTCCCTTTTTGTATACGAAAAAGAAGGGAATGCCCTTGGGATACTCACCCAAAAACAAGGAGACCACCGTCGACCCACAGGGTATTATGGCCAGCAACTGGACCCTGTAACACAGAAACACCCCTCTCGCCTCGAGCCATCACGGCCACTGCCCTTGTGGTTAAGGCCGCTGAGAAAATCATGGTGGGATCTCCTTTAATCATTTCTGGACCTCATGCAATAGCCCCCCTGAATTCTCATCACACTCAACGTTTCTCAGTCAGCCGTCTCACCTCCTTTGGAGTCCTTTTGTCAGCTGCTCTTCACATAACTCTTCTACGTTGTAATAACCTTAACCCTGCTACTCTTCTCTCCTCTGTCACTGAGGAAGTCCCTCCCAACTGCTTAACCCTGACAGACCACCTCCTGAGTCCTCATAATGACGTCTAGGAAATTTCAGTCTGTAACACTGACTGCTCACGTTCACTGATGGTTATTTCAAAGGGGACAATGGCAGATGTCGTGCTGGGGATGTTACTGCAACTTCTTTTGATGTTGCTAAGGCAGCATCTTTACCTACGGCTACTTTGGCCCAACAGGCTGAATGATATGCTCTCACACAGGCTTGTACTTTAGCCAAGGACAGAACTGCCAATATCTATATCGATAGTAGATACGTTTTCGGAGTAGCTCATGATTTTGGAATGTTGTAGAAGCAATGTGGCTTCCCTATTTCCAGCAGAAATAAAATTAAAAATGGCCCCCGTGTTCAGGAATTATTGGATGCAACACTTTTATCCACCCTTGAGTTATTAGTAAGATTCCAGGGCATTCTAAACTGGACTCTCTGGAAGCTAAGGTAAATCACCTTGCCGAAATTTCTGCAAGGAATTCCACCTTTAAAGGAACCACAGCAGCTAAATTTCTGTCATGGTCCAAAGGGATATTTCCTCAAGTGATACCTTTAAAAACTGGCTCGGGAAGCCCAAAAACTGGCCTTAGGAAAAGAAAAACAAGATTGGGAATTCAACGACTGTTGGTTTGATAAAAAAGAGAAAGCACTGGTACAGGCCAAGTAACAACCCAGCCCTACCCACTCCTCACCACCGTACATGCATTAAACCACTGGCCTAACAAAATGACAGCCTTCATGCGTCAGTACTGGTGGGGAAACACTAACAATGCCACAGAAAGCACCTACTCATTGCTCCCCTTGTCTGAAGTACAACACAGGGAAGTCTGTTTGTACTGCTCCTGGACATTTTAAATTGCCTGATGGATCATTTGAGATCTGGCAAGTGGATTTCATACAATTTCCTCCACTTCGTGGATGTAAGTATGTTTTAGTCATGGTATGTATGTTTTCACACTGGACTGGAGTTTGCCCTTGCAGATAGGTTACTACCTCTTCTGTGACTGAAGTGCCTTGGGAAAGATTATCCCTACCTGGAGAACTCCGCTTCAACTTCATAATGACAGAGGAACCCATTTCACTGGCCAGGTGCTTCAAAAAGTCTGTGCTGTTCGGCCAGTTTTACACTTTCTCTGCATTCACCACCCCCAATCCTCTGGTTTGGTCAAACACACTACCAGCATTATTAAGACTCAACTGGCAAAACGGGTAGAGGCCCTCCAAATACCTTGGTCAAAGGCACTGCTGTTGGTCCTTCTAAATCATAGACCCACCTCTTTTGGAACTTTTACACCCTTTGAGGTAGTCACAGGATGCCCAGTGCACTTGGCTCCTGCCTCTTTTTTTTTTTTTTTTTTTTGCGGTACATGGGCCTCTCACCGCTGCGGCCTGCCCCGTCATGGAGCACAGGCTCCGGACGCGCAGGCCCAGCGGCCATGGCCCACGGGCCCAGCCGCTCCGCGGCATGCGGGATCCTCCCAGACCCGGGCACGAACCCGCGTCCCCTCATCGGCAGGTGGACCCTCAACCACTGCGCCACCAGGGAAGCCCGGCTCCTGCCTCTTTTGACCCACAACCAATAAGAAGAGAGATACTCCAATACTGCAAAGGCCTAATTGCTTCTATTAAAAATAACCATGTTTTGGTAAGCAACCTTTTCACAGTGCACTCTTGGGAGACGAAGACGTTAAACATCACACCCTGCAACCTGGAGATTTCATCTACTGGAAAAGACACCTCCAGAAGGACTCTCTTCAACCTTGCTGGAACGGCTGCTATCAGGTACTGCTAACCAACCCTTGTGCTGCAGAACTCCAAGGAACACAACTCTTGGATTCACATGACACACCTAAAGAAAGCACCACACCCTGTCTGGGCCTGCAAATCGTCTGGTGACCTGAAAGTAAAGACTTCCCTGAACTGAAGCAGACGACATCCCATGAGCCAGCTTTCCAAAGATATTCACACTAGGCCTGTTGGAATTTTGTCACCAAACCTTTGATTACATAAGGCTTCAGATAATCTCTACCGTTTAGGATCTTGGTAAAAGACACGGACTTCAGATAAAAAGTGCCTAAGAGTTGTCCCTCCTACCCCTCCTTGTTACAACTTAAATATGACCTCAATAGATCTCCAATCTGTGCACTTTCCCTCTGATGTGGGACACTACACCCAGGAAACGTCCTTCCTTGTATTGAGGGACAAAAAGACCCTGAAACTGGAAAGCCTGACTCAGATTAGTGATGCTTTCAGAGATGCATCTTGATCGAAAGGGGAAGTGTAAAAACATTAATAAGAGTTGGGAGACCAGAAGGGGGAGGGCTCATGCCCTGTGATGGTAGCAGAGCCCAACAGAAAGAAAGATCTCCTCTTCGTTCCTGACGAGGACTCGGCCAATGAAAAGCCATGGACTCTTGTTTACTATAGCCTTCCCAAATTCCTTTTCCCCTCTGTAAGAGCGTTTTCCTTTCCATTTTTGCTGGGGACTTGCACATGGCTTGCCATGGTTGCAGACCCATTCTCTGCTGATCCTGAATAAACCCATTTTTGTTGGAGAAATAACTGGAAGTCTATTTGTCTTAGGTCCACATCCCCCACCCTCACCAGCACCCCGTAGCAGACCTCTGGGCAGAACCAATGCCCATGCTCCCCGGTCACCCACACCAGCAACACGTTCAGAAAATACAGCTTAGTTTGTTCCACATGCTCATTTCATGACAGCTTGAACTGGGTGTGTGTGGGGGGCTGGTGGTCCACACGGACAGGGCTCCCACTTGGGAGGGGTGAGGACTTGGGGCAGCAGTGCATCTTCCACCTGGAAACATTCAGGGACCAGAACACCCACAGCATCTGGCTCAAATGGCACCCTCCATTTCCAGAGAGCAGAAGTGGGGGCCAGCTAATAGGATCAGGCATTTCTCGGCTGGAGGGGAAGGTACTCAAGGCCCAAGAGTCTGAAGATGTCTTCCTCTGAAGCCACGTGGAGAAACGTCTTCTGCAACAGAGTGCAAGCACGAGTGCTTGGGAGCCACTCCACCACCGCGGCAGCTTCCCGGAGACAGGTGTGGGGAGGAGGCTGGAAGGGCAGGCAGAGCCCAGCCCCGCGGTGGGGTGCTTCTTGAGTGCCCTGTGGGTCCCAGGCTGGAGGGCCCTGGGGCCGATGCAGACTGTGGGCTGGGCAGAGAGCCGTTCTCCCCACCCAGGCCTCCCGTCCCAGCAACACACCTGCCCCGGATCAAACAGACCATGGCTGTTCAGCCAGAGCCCTTCCGGCTCTCCTTCCAGCTGAAGCGGCACAGCTCCCGCTCAAAACGCTGGGGGAAGAGTGACTGCATCAGCAGGGCCACCAACCCCAGACCCCAGGGTGGCCGCAGCAGCACACTCCCTACCTTGGAGCCAGTCCAGCCGAGTAGCGCAGAGGGGAACTGGCTGATGGGGGTGACCACCAGGTGGTCGGGGTGGGGCAAGGCCTCTGGGCGCCCCTACAGCATCCCCTGGGGGTTGTGGCAGGTGGAAAATGCAGAAAGTCCCCTCGAAGGCATCCGTGGTGTGGCTCTGCCGGGGCAGGTGGGTGGGGTCGTCTGCCTGCCGGCTGCGCTGGTGCTGGTGGTACAGGACAAGGTCCTGGGGGAGAGCAGACATGGCCGGGCACCGCCATGTGGGGCTGGGACAGGAACCAGGATCCTGGCAGGACCGTCAGCGCGGGGAGCAGGAAGCCCTTCACCTGCTTCTTCAGGCAGTACATCACTCTGGGCAGCAGCCCTGCCTCCCGGCCCTCCTGGCGGTGGGTGATGAGGAAGTCCACGTCGTGGCCCTGAGGGGGCCAGTCTGACTCTCAGCCTCCGTGTTCTCCCGAATCCCTTCAGTGAGGGAAGGCCCACCTCAGTGGTCCCGCCTCAGATGCCTTCACTGGGAAGGGCCTGGAGCTGAGCCGGAGGGCGTGTGGAGCCCCCTGACCTCTGGAAGCCGCCGGTCAGCGCGACCGTGGCCCCAGGAAGGGCCTGCCCCATGGCTGCCTCCACCACCTGCTGCAGGGTCTCCACATCTGACCGCAGGATCCGGGTGCTCAGGTCCTGGTGGTGCTGGCGTCCTGTGGGCAGCACAGCTCTCCTGACCTGCCCAGCCCGGCCCTCTCTAGCTGTCTCCCACTACCCCCTCCTCTCCCTTAAATATCAAACGCTTATTCTGAAACAACTGTAGGCTCACATGCACTTGAAGGAAATAACAGAGGTCCCCTGTGCCCTCTGCCCAGTTCCCCGCAGCGGTAACATCTTGCAGAACTACTGTAGGTCACACCAGAATTCTGATGCTGACACAATCAAGATACAGACTATCCCTTTCAACGCCTCGGTTTTCCCATCCATAAAACGGGGCCGGGAGGTGATAAAGAGATGTGAAGATGGCTCTGCCGCTTAACAACACCTCGCTCTAGCCCGTGTCCACCTCCTCCCCTGTCAGAGGGATCACTGGGCCTTCCACACACACAGTTAGGAGAGGTTTACGTGAGGGAACAAACGGCCCCAGGCAGGATGCGCGCTCAGTAAGCGCTGCGGGCCTCTCCTGCGGGGAGAGAACACTGAACGGAACCGACGGATGCCACCATCACGCTCCACCGGACGCACGGCACTGTGGTCTCACGTCCTGCTGACCGGCCAGGAGACTCTCCCAGGACCCCCAGCTGGCCTCCCCTCCCCCAGACCCTGGGAAGATGTTCAAAGAGGCAACGAGTGCTGGTGTGGGGCTCCTTCAGCAGGGTCCCCGATCCAGGCCACACGGAGAGAACACAGAGTCTGTTCAACACCTGCGACCTGCTTGCCTCACGCCAAGGAGCTCACGGGATCCCATGCTTTACAGAGAACGTAATTCAGGCTCAGAGAAGTCAAGACTCAGGGCCACGGTCTCCTACCTAGTAAGCGGCAGAGATGGGACTCAAATCCAGGCCTGACAAACTCTCAAGTTCACGTTCTCTCCACCGCTCGGCACCACCTCCCACTAGCAGGCTCCTCACTGAGCCTCTCCCCACTGAGCACAGGTCCCCACGCCATCAGCCAGTGGGCCAAGGCACCAAGCAAGTGTGCCCAGGGCCCGGGCTGCTCTGACATGCCCTCCCCTCTACGGAATCAGGAGTAAGGGGTACATGCCTGGTCCAGGTCCAAGTCTAACCAGGAGGTCCTGAATGGCACAGCAGCTACTCTGACCATTATCGCTCACTGAGAAGGGGCTGCACCGGGTCCTGACTCCACTGGGTCAGGAAGCCCACCAAATAAAGATGCCCATCTTCACACTCACCCCGTTCCCTGCCACACAGGCAGCCACGAGCATATGCCATGCGTCAGAGCTAAGGGCTCCATGGTGTGGGAGGCTTTCAGGCACAGGTGCTTTGGGGAAGCCCAGGGCCCAGCGCTCCCAGAGGGCTCACCTGCTCTCTGCCGCTGCGTCAGTCTCTGGGGCTGCTCTCGGAGGTCGTCCAGCGTCCGCAGCCCCTCCTGGTACCACCGGTCAGCGGTCCTTACCCCGACCCCAAAGATCTGAGTGAAGAGCTGTTCTGAGGACGAGCACAGCAAACTTGGTCAGGAGCAAGCTCTTACAGCAAGATGCGGATGACGACACTGATCCGTGCAAGGTGTGTCCCAGGACAGCACCACTGCAGCGTTACACAAGTGGCCTCGTTAAGTCTTCGTCTGGCCGGGCAAGTGGCATCCCCACTCACATTCTTCAAGTTTAAGCAACGTGCTCAAGGCCACACAGCGAGTGCACAGGCAGGACTCAAACCCCGAGCCTGGCCTACACAGCCCACCCTCACAGGGGACGGCAGGGAAAGACCCCACGTGCTCCCTCCCCAGGCCTCGGTCCCCTCCTCGAGCAGGGTCTCTCCCCAGAACTTGTACAGTTCTAGCCTATGATTCCAACATCACCAAAGTAGGCGTCCTGACAGTCCGTTCATTCACTGGGAAAACCATACCATCCCACCCAACAGCAGCTGGGACTTATTACTGTGGCTCTGCCTCTTAACAGGCAGCAAAAAAGGGCAGTTAACAGCCAGGGGGTTGTTTTAGCAGGATCTGGAAGGAACAGGTTAGGGCTGGCTGGGGCTCTGTTCCAGGTTCAAACACGACAATTGCCACTGCCTGGCCACGGGTCAGCAGAGACGTCCAGGCCAGTGGAAACTAACTATGCTGCTGGAGCTGACCTCTCGTGGGGTGGCCAGCTGCCCTCACACGGGTATCCCACACACAGGGTGGGCGCTAGCAACTCACCTGTTTCTTCCTTGACTATAGCTCGTTGGACAGGGGTGGGCACTTGCCCTAGGCCAGCCACTCAGAGCCCCTCCCCGGGGACTTCTGAAACACAAGAGCAGGCCCAGGGGAGGAAGAACAGCTGGGTGGCACTCGTGTCCCTGAGCCCCACTTCCTGCAGACCAGCTGTAGCCTGCCCTTTTGGGACTGTGCTGGCCATCCTTCCCTAGATCCCCTGAACCAAGAGCATGAACTGGATGGGAAAGATGCTGAGAATAACCTAATCAAGTTGTTTATAATAGTAAACTTCTAACTGTTCACGTACTTCTCTCCTGGCCTGGATGCCTTCTGGGACTCAGGGGTACCCTGGGGGAGGTAGCAGATGGCTCTGCCCTCTCTCACCGCTTCTCCAGCCACCAATTCCTGTGTTGCCTCCACACCCCTGAGGCCCCGCCCCCCGTCCTTCACACAGGATTCCTCTCCCTTTTTGAAGCCCCACCCCCCCGACCAGTCACTGATCTGACAACCTCCAGCCACAAAACCCGGGTGTCTAAAGAGCCCGACCAAGGCATCCATAAGAGCTCTGGCAGCTCCGTTATCAGACCAGAAATGGGCGGGACCAGTGGGAAGGTGCACCGTGGACACAGGCAGGACGCCACCAAGAAAATGAGTACGTGAGATCACAAAAGTGGAGACACTGCGAGGGTGAGCAGCCCCACAGATTTAACGGTCCCCGTGGCACCCGGAAAAAGGTTCTGTTTTGTTCAGTATGCTCTGTGTAAAATGCCAGAGCATGTGATATACTTGAGAATATGCCATCAGTAGTCAAATAAGAACAGATGGTGCCGAGTGATCTAGAAAATTCCCTGTGCTCAAAACAAGCTTCTCGTCTGCCTCCATTTGGCTGCCTCGTGTACATCGGGTGTCGGCTGAACTGCCAGTTCCTCAGTGAGACCTTCTCTGACCCCGGGGGGGACCCACCGTCCCCACTGGCCACCTGACATGGCGTGAACCGTGTGCTGTGGCTCTGGGGGAGGACCGTGGAGTTCCGTGCCCCTGCCGGGGGCTGCCCTGCGTACCTTCATGGCCTGGTACCTCTCCGAGAGCCGGACTCTCTCCACCTCCTCACACACTCCGCGTTCCAGCAGCTCCTGTGGGAGAAGACAAAGCCTGACTGGAAAGAGGAGAGCTGGGGGCCCAAGGCCCAGCAGGGGGGTTTTGTGGGAGCAGGATCCCGGGGGACTTGGAAATGAAGACTGTGCCCAGGGAGCCTCCAAGCCCCTAGGGTGGGGAACGTGGGCCACCTCTCAGATAAATAGCAAGCCCTGGGATACGTAAACAACTGCTTTTAAAACATAGATGAATTCAACAAGACTTCATTTAAAAGCTTAAGTGGAGGGCTTCCCTGGTGGCACAGTGGTTGAGAGTCTGCCTGCCGATGCAGGGGACGCGGGTTCGTGCCCCAGTCTGGGAGGATCCCACATGCCGCTGAACGGCTGGGCCCGTGAGCCATGGCCGCTGAGCCTGCGCGTCCCGAGCCTGTGCTCTGCAACGGGAGAGGCCGCAACAGTGAGAGGCCCGCATACCGTAAAAAAAAAAAAAAGCTTAAGTGGGGCTTCCCTGCTGGCGCAGTGGTTGAGAGTCCGCCTGCTGATGCAGGAGACACGGGTTCGTGCCCCGGTCCGGGAGGATCCCACATGCCGCGGAGCGGCTGGGCCCATGAGTCATGGCTGCTGAGCCTGCGCGTCGAGAGCCTGTGCTCCGCAATAGGAGAGGCCACAGCAGTGAGAGGCCCACGTACTGGGGAAAAAAAAAAAGCTTAAGTGAATTCAGAAGTATCTTTTCCATCGTGATATATTCGCTCAGTGGTAAGTGTACAAAAGGACAACTTCACATTTTGGGTCCTCAAATACTTCGCGTTGTAAATAGAGGTGCACGTGCTCAGGGGTCCTCTTCCACCATCCTGGACAGTCTGAGCTGATCCAAGTGGTGCCAGCTACCAGCCTGCCAGGCTCCCGGCAGCTCCCTTGGCTGAGTTCCCTCGGTCCCCCTAGGGCAGGTGCTGTGGCCCCAATTTACACGTGAGGAATCTGAGTGAAGAGGGTGGCCGGCCGCAGCTGGGCTCTGAGCCACCAAGCCACCTGCCCTCGCCAGGCCCTGAGACCCCCTCGCCTCCCCCCCACCCCGCCCTGCTAAGTGCGGGGAGCACCGACCTGGACGATCCTGCACGAGTGTTCTCCAAAGTGGGCCAGGCCACGCAGCTGGCTCAGGGCCGTGACCGGGCTGGGAAGGACCTTGAGCGCTGAGGCCGCTCCGCACAAGGAGAGTTGGCGGCCCTCACTGCTGGCAAAGCCCGCGGCCTCCACCAGCATCTCCAGAGCCTCCTGCAAGGAGGGGCCCTTGGGGAGGGGCAGGGATGGCGGGGTACCTCACCCCACCCCTCCCTCCAAGGCTGGGACAGGGGAAGGCCTGGTCCCATCCCAGGGAGGCAGGGGACCCAGGGCTCACTGAGAGGTCGGCATGGTGGTGCGTGAGGGGTGTGGGGCGCTGGCAGGCACAGGGCAGCCTCCATGCTGGGCGTGGCGGCCCCTTCCCACACACAGCCACCTGGGGAAGGGTAATATACAGGCCACTTCGAGGCTGCAGGGTGGGCAGGGGCCAAGGAAGCCCCCCGGAGCCCTGCCTCTCCTGGGTGGTCACCTAGGGCTCTCGGGACAGACGGGGCCGACCCTCCGAGGGCACAACTGCCAAAGGCACGGGGCAGAGACCAGAGTGGCGCGAGTGGCACCACCTGCCCCGCACGTGCTGTGTGTGCCCCACCTCCCGGAACCCCCTCCGGAGTGGGCTGGGCTGCCTGTCACCCCCACTCCACAGACGGGGACACCGAGGCCTCGTGGCTCACAGGCAGAGTCAGGATTTGAATGCGGGCAGCCCTGCTCGGAGCCCACACCTGCAGCCCCCGGCTGTGCTCACCCAGGAAGCACAGAGGTGGGCGGAGGCCATGAACCTCACAGCACCCCGAGGACAGCCTCCTGCTGGCCCCACTTGGGGTCACAGTCTCATCCACTTGGTTAAGCAACAAAGGCCTAAAGATGCTAAAAATAAGTGGATCTCAAGAAAGTTTGCACCAATGGTGAGAAGAGAAGCGGGAACGGCCTGGCTTCCCAGGGCCCCTTGGTGGTCTGGGCTGAGCCCTCACCGCCCACCTCATGTGAAGAACACTGAGGCACGGCTGCCGTGTCACCTGGCGTCACCTGTCCCAGCTGAGCTCTGGCCTGCGCTGGGGCCTTCTTTGGGGCTCCACCCTCATCCTTCACCCAGCTCACCTCCAGGCAGTGCCGGCACTCCACAGAGACTGGCTGCCCAGCCGCCATGCTCTCCGTGAACCAGCTTACGTCTAAGAGCACTGGGCGGGTGCATCCTGGGTGAAGGGCCGCCGTCCTGCGCTCCTGCTGGCAGACGGCCTCCTCTGCTGAGGTCCCCTCCATCACGACGTGTGTCACCTCTGAGCTGGGTGGAGGGAAAAAGAGGAAGTGAGGCCCAGAACCCTTTCCCAGACCTGCCATTCTTCCTGCTTCACTCCATGCCTCCAGGCCTTTGCTGTTACTATCCCCTCTGCCTGGTGACCACCTATTCATTCTTCAGAAAGACCTCCCAGCCCCTCCGCCTGGCAGGCAAACATCTCCACCACTCCAGCATCTGCAGAGCTGTGCGTGGTTCTCGGCTCTAGCTATGATGACAAGACCAACCCTTTTTTGTGTTAACTTGTCTGTCTCCCTCTCCCCCCAACCCCAGAGGAAGGAGAGGCCAGGGGTACAGGGGCCAGGACCAGGAGGGGGTCTTCATCGAAGTGCTGGAGACAGACTGCTTGGGTTTGAACCTCAGCTCTGCCACACACTTGCTATGTGCCCTTGGGCACATCACTTATCTCTGTACTTTGACTGCCTCATCCACAGAGCAGAGATAATAACATATCTATTTTGCAGGGTTGCTGCAAAGATTAAATGAGCTAATAAGCAAAACGGCTTAGACAGTGCCCAGTACACTCTAGGCCGTGGTCATCATCCTCTCCTGAGTGGGTCTGCTGCACCCCTGGGAATGGTTAACTAAGCTTCAGGGGGACTGGCCCCTGATTCACTTGCTCTTTCAACTTCAAAACCATGGGAACTCTCCTCCCTTACTTTCAGCATTGCTTCTGTAGTGGTTTTGTTTTTGTTTGGTTTTCTTCTACTCTTTGAGCCTCACTCAAGTCACTTTCTCAGCCCTGAGGAGAGAAATCAGTTTAGCTAACAGGGCAAGATGAATTCACCTAAGGAAGGACTGTTAACCACCGCTACACTCACATGGCCCTTTATAAAGCCTCCGGCATACACATTCTCTCCTTGTCCTACAGAAACACTCCTGGCTCTAACTGCTAACACCCTTTTACAAAAGAGGAAATCGACAGGAAGGCTATATGACCATGAAATGCCAGGGCTAACTTGGAATCCAGACACCTCTGGTGCCCCTCCGCTCCGGGGTCAGCTGCGTGGGAGTCGTTTCAGATCTTAATATCCTCAGCAGTAAGGAAACACCATCCGTGAATGTGGCTGCAAAGCTGCAGAGTTCCGAGCACGGGCATCTGTGTTCAGGCCATCACGCCACTCAGCAGCATCCCCCGGCCCACCGGGCGCGACGGCATGGTGATACCTATACGGGTGTGCCACGTTCCCCGGTGAGGCGAGGCCGTGGGCGCCGGAACCGCCCCGCGCCCCTCGGAAAGGTCGGCCCTAGGAAAGCGGTCTCGCCTTGCGGCAAGCTTCGCCACGACCTCGCACCTGTAGGCGTCCATGACGCGGAAGCCCTTGGAGAGAGCCAGGCGTGTGAGGAAGGCCAGGCGGTTGCGGCCCATGCGTGGCTCAGCCAGTGACCCCAGGGAAGCGTGCCGCGGAGGAGAGGTGGGTGTCCGGGGGTCCCGACCCGCGCTCGCCGCCGTTTTGGTAGCATTCGACCCCTGGCCGCGGGTGGCGCCCGGCGAAAGCAGAAGGAAGCTGGACAGAAGCCGGAAGGAAGGCGGGCGGAAGCCGCACGGAAGCCGGAAGCCAGCGGGCGGAAGCCAGCGGGCGGAAGCCAGCGGGCGGAAGCCGACTGGAAGGGGAAGTGGCGCCCGGCCACTCAAGGAGGCAGGCCCCGCCCCATGCAAATTAAGTCTCTGGGCGGATTTCGCCCCCAGGGTCGTTTGGAGCGAGGTAGAGGTCCCGGGGTTCCACCTGATTGGGTGTTCCGGCCTCTCAGCGACAGAGGCCCCGCCTCTATGCAAATACAACCAGAGCACACGCCTTTTATTTAACTTACACTCGCGGAAAGTCCCGTCCCATCCTTGGGATCACCCGGGAAGAGAGACTGGGTTGGAGGGTAGGGGGGTCGGGTAAAAGGGGTGCGGGCAGAAGCTGGAAGGGAGGAGGCGGAGGTTAGGGAAGTCGTCCTCGGAGGCTAAGAGGGGAGATCGAGGTGGGGGTATCCGGGGATCCGTCCTCGGCGCGTGGGGGGAGGGGGATGTTAGTGGTGGGTCCTTGGCGGGTAGGAGAGGGATCCGTTCTCAGCAGGAAAGGAGTAGCCGCCCCAGCCCCTGCTATTCGCCCCCTCCGACTGGGTCGGGCTGGACCGATGGGCCCCGGAAACCTGGCGGCGCCGGGCCCCTGGATAGCGGGCCCGGGCAGATGAGCGAGTGAGCGTGCTGGTGGAGCGACCGCTTCAAACCCCTGGAAAGGGTTTTCAGTCTTTCTCAATCGAATGGCGTTAAGGACGACTGGCCGGCCATTTGGAAAAATGGAAGTTGGATCCCTCCCTTACTGTTTAACACCAAGATAAAATCCAGATGGATCAAATATTAAAATCTAAAAAAGAAAAAAAAAATGTACTGGGGAGTCGATGAATGTTTTTATGGTCTAAAGTATCACAATAAACCTGAAGACACTAAAGGAAAAGAATGATAAACTTGAAGACATGCAAATTTAAAATGTATTTAAACATTAAAAGGCAAACCAGGGGAAGAGTGTGACACATTTTGAATTTAAATCTAATTCCTGTAATTATGAAATTGTCCACGGATTAATAAGGAAAAGAGGACAAGCAAGAACACCAGTAGGCAATTTACAGAGGAAATGCTACTCAAAAACATACCAGATTCCATGACTCGTCCAATCAGGGAAGGGCAAACTTAAATGAGAGTATCTTCACTTATCGCATTATCCGACGTTTATGAAATTGATCACACATGAGGGAACTGGCAGATTGTAGGAGGGACTTTTTGGAAGCCAATTTAGCAACCATAGCCAACAAAATGAAAACAAAAATCTCACCCAGCAATTCCTTTTCCAAGATTGGTATTGTGTTGAATCCCTAGACCAGGTTGGGAAAGCTGACATCTTGACAACATCAAGTGTTCCTGTATGTCTCTCATATTTTCAGACACTATGCTTTGGAATCTCTTTGTTATGCTATGTGATCTCCTCAGTCTTCCCTGCCTGCGGCACAGGGCTGAAGCAGGCTGGTGCCTCAGCCCAGGCCTCCTCTCAGCCTCCACACCAGCTCCTGACCTGCCCTCCTGGGCCCAGGACACACACCCTGGCTGGGAGGCCTGGGATGCAGCCCCTCTGTCATTTGCTGTGCTCATTTCTCCTCCTGCCATCTGGGAAGGGGGAGCTCCCAGGCTCTCTGTAAGGAGTCCGTGTTCCCCATCTGTGGGTTCTGCCTTTCCTCAGAGAGCAGCAGCCTACCCCTGAAACAATTTCCATTCTTCTTGATGGCCTCTGTCTCCATCCCAGGCACCTGGGTTCTCTCTTGGGGCGGCAGAGGCAGCTTTTTTTTTTTGCGGTACACGGGCCTCTCACCGCTGTGGCCCCTCCCGTTGCGGAGCACAGGCTCCGGACGCTCAGGCTCAGCGGCCATGGCTCACGGGCCCAGCCGCCCCGCGGCATGTGGGATCTTCCCGGACCGTGGCACGAACCCGTGTCCCCTGCAACGGCAGGCGGACTCCCAACCACTGCGCCACCAGGGACGCCCCAGAGGCAGCTTTTAATGACCCATCGCACCTGAATACTTAAAATACTGGGCAACTTGCAAAAATGAGGATTTCTACAGGCCCAGGGAAGTTTTGTGAGGGGTGATCCTCAGTGCCCACTGAGTGGAGGCCTGGGCACAGGTGGGCAAAGCCACAGCATCGATGGTTGGCGTGCTCCTCTCCTCCCCTCCCTGGACCACCAGGTCACTGTCCATCCAGCTGGGAAGCGGAGACCTCAGCCCTCTATCTCCAATAAACCTGGCTTGGGGTTCCCAAATGTCTAAGTCCCCAGCTCCCTGCTGCCCACGCTGAGACCACCCCCCCAAAAAAAGTCAGAGGCTGCACAGATGATCTCCTGGCTGGGCCTTCTCAGCGGCCCTGAGGGTGGCAGTCCTCCCCTGTGTTCTGCACTGTGCTTTCCCATGCTGTGTTTTGGATTAGTTTTACCCAGATGTATGAGCTTGCATTTTTCCAAGATGAATCTCATCTAGCTATTTCCTGTTCCCACTTCCAGTTCAGAAAAGGCCCCTGGGAGTGATTTTTCAGTCCTCGTGACCTTCATAAAACCTCCCCATAGAGCACCGTCTTTGAAGTCCGCTTCAGTGCTGTTGGCGCCTGTCCTTGGCCTGTGGGGCTGGGACTCTGCCTGGCTCTGAGGCCCAACCCCCCACCAATTCCCATCTCCTGCGGGTTACTTGCCAGCTGCATTCCAGAGGGTGTGTGGTCAGCCTGCTGATGCTGTCGGACTGGAGCTCCTGAGGACCACCGGCCCAAAGTTCTGGCCTCTAGTGCCACTCCCTGGACCTTCCTGAGCTACCCACTGCATCACTGTGGGTTTGGGCTATCTGGTGCATCAGTCTGCCCAGGCTGACAGAACAAAATACCACAGACAGGACAGCCTAAACAAAAGAAACATTTCTTATTGTTCTAGAGGCTGGAAATCCAGGATTAAGGTGCTGGCAGGCAGCTTTCATTCTGAGGCCTTCTCTCTTGGCTTGTAGGCGGCCACCATCTCTCTGTGTGTCTACACGATCTCTTTGTGTGCTCGTGGAAAGGGAGAGAAAGAGATCTCTTCCTCTTCTTATAAGGCCACCAGTCGTATCAAATTAGGACCACACCCCTGTGACGTCATTTAACCATATTACTCCTAAAAGGCCTTTCTCCAAATACAGTCACATTGGGGGTTAGGGCTGCAACATATGAATCTGAGGGAACACAATTCAGTTCATAGTACCTGGCGTATTTGGTCCTGTGCTGCTGTAACAAATTACCACAAACTGGGGGCTTGAAACAACAGAAATTTATTCTTGTAGTTCTGAAGCCTGGAATTCTAAGATCAAGGCGTTAGCAGGGCTGTGTTCCCTCTGAAAGTTCTAGTGGAAGATCCTTCCCACCTCCTGTAGCTCCTAGTGGCTCCTGGCATTCCTGGGCTTGCGGCTGCATCCCTCTGGACTCTGCCCCATCCCCAACCCAATGGCTGCCTTCCCTCTGTCCCTTCTCCTTTTCTTATATATATATATATATATTTTTTAATTTATTTTTACTTTCTGGCCACGCTGCACGGCATGCGGGATCTTGGTTCTCCAGCCAGGTTCAAACCCGTGCCCCCTGCAGTGGAAGCGCAGAGTCTTAACCACTGGACCACCAGGGAAGTGCCCCCCCCACCTTTTCTTATAAAGGCACCAGTCATTGAATTTAAGGCCCACACTTAGTTCAGGATGACCTCATCATGAAATTCTTAATTACATCTGCAAAGACCCTTATTCCAAATGTGGTCACAGTCTGAGGTTCCTCATGGGCATGAATTTGGCGGGGGGGGCACCATTCAATCTACTACCCTGAGTCCACACCTCCGACCCAGGCTCAGCCCTGGACTCTGCTGACAGGTTCCATGGCCCATCATGGATCTCTGCAAAAATCCGTCAGAGCTGCAGGATGTAGTTTCTGATAGGAATAGATGTGCTCATGCCAGGGACTGTGGCTTGCCATGGGCCTGCCAGGTTATGTGACCAAAGGAGATGCTTTATTTTTGAGAAACTATACTGTCTTTTAAGGAAAAGGTGGGTCCCTTTGCTTGTTGGATGGTGTCTAAGTCTGGTCAGGCAGCTATAATGAATACCACAGGTTGGGTGACTTGAAAAAAACAGACATTAATTTCTCACAGTTCTGGAGGCTGGACATGTGGAATCAGGGTGCTGGAAGATTCAGTGTTGGTGAGGGCCCGCTACCAAGCTGCAGATTTTTCACTGTATCCTCATATGTCAGAGGGGGTGAGACATGGTGCCTCTTTTATAAGGGCACTAATCCCAGCTACGAGAGCCCCATCCTCATGACCTAATCACCTCCAGGAGGCCCCACCTCCTAACACTAGCACCTTGGGCATCAGGATTCCAACATGTGGATTTAGGGGAGGGGGGGACACAAACAGATGGGCTCTGTGTAAGAAGGAGGTGGGGGGATTGGAGGCCTGGGGCAAGATCTGGAGTGGGAAGCCTGGGCCAAGGGGTAGAGAAGAATCCCTGACTCCCTCCCACCATGGGGACTTGGCCTAAGAATGATGGAAAAGAGATAGATGTGTCCTTAAAATGAAGGCTCTTAGCGTTCATTTGTCCAACCAGCCCTGATTCAGCATGGTTGGTAATCCTTAGGGGAAGGGCTAAGTGGTCTGGAAGAATTACGAGAAGAGGGATGTTTGCTGAACCAAACTCCGTCACAAATTGACACAACTGTCTACCCTTTCCACCACAGGCAATTCCACTGATATTAAGGCAGAATATGACATTATTACATTCTTGAGTGAACAGACCCAATGTCATTTAGGTATTTTCCAATTTACTACTGTTATTGAAATAAAACAGAGATATGACTGTGGGGAGTTCCAGCTTATCGGCTTCAAGGAGAGCCCTGGGCTGGAAAGTTTGGCTGAATGTCCAAGGTTGTCATGGACGGTGGCCCACGGGGTGGAGGGTATTGAGAGGCCAGATAGGGAGGCAGCAGCCTGCCCCAGGATGTGGGGCAGGTCAAGGTCAGAGTCTGTCCTTCACTGGAGGAAAGGGGGGCGGGCGGTTAGCTCAGGAGGGTGTCCGTGGTCAGGGCCGCATGCAGATGGAAAAGGATGGAATCTGGGTATAGTGGGGCGGGGGGGATCCTAGTCAGTACAACTACTGACATTTATGGAGGGCTTGGTATAGGCCATGTATTGTGTTAATTATTTGTTCTATTACATTTTTATTCTCTCCCCAGTTGTATGGAATTGGTACTGCTATTACTTCCCCCATTTTACAGATAGAAGAACTGAGGCCGAGAGCCCAAGTACTCTTTCCAAGTTTACAGTGCATACAGAGGCACAATTATGATTTAAACAGTGGCTGTGACTTCTGAGCCAGCCTCTCAACCATGGATTCAACAGAATTGTGTTGCGCACCAAGCTCTGCCCTAAGTGCAGGGGGTACAGACATAAGACGCACAGAAGGACCTGCCTTCATTCCATTTTTGTAGAGGCAAGACAGACAGACAAATAAGGAGAATGCACACGGTGCCGGGTGGTGCCATGGGGCACAGAGGGCATGGCTGAACCAATCCCTTCGGCGTGCACACCCTTCTCCAATCGTGCCTCTGATGCTCTCCCCGGCAAGAGGTGGGGTCTATCCCCTCCTTTTAATAGGGGGCCGGCCCTGGAACTTTCTTGGACCAACAGAAGGCAGCAGAAGCGACATTGTGGGATGGGTGGGCTCAGCCTGACGAGGGCACACAGCTTCCATTTCTGCCCTCTTGGAAGGCAACGGTCACGGAAAGAGGTTCAGGCTGCACCGTGGGTGCTGGGAACCACGTGAATAGAGAACCAGTAGCCCTCGGGACAGCAGCTTCCGGCTGACGTCTTAAAGCAGCGGTGCTAGATCATTCCTCATGATTCTGTGAGCAGACTCCTGCATGTGGCGTCAGCCGACTCCTCCCCCATGCAATGGCTCACAGAATGGTAAGGAATGATGTAGCACCGCTGCTTTAAGACAAATCAGCTTTAGGGCATTTTGTCACACAGCCACAGATAACTGAGAGGATGGGAGAAGGGCAAAGTGCCATGGAGAGAACTAAAGTCAGGGCAGGGGGGGACTTCCCTGGTGGCGCCGTGATTAAGAATCCACCTGCCAATGCAGGGCACGTGGCTTCAAGCCCTCGTCCGGGAAGATCCCACATGCCGTGGAGCAACTAAGCCCGTGCGCCACAACTACTGAGCCTGCGCTGTAGAGCCCGGAAGCCACAACTACTGAGCCCATGTGCCACAACTACTGAAGCCCGCGCGCCTAGAGCCCATGCTCCCCAATAAGAGAAGCCACCGCAATGAGAGGCCCACGCACCGCAACCAAGAGTAGCCCCCGCTCGCTGCAACTAGAGAAAGCCCACGCGCAGCAGCAAAGAGCCAAAGGAGCAAAAAATTAATTAATTAATTAATTTAAAAAGAAAAAAGAAACGTGGTTGAGAGTTATCACTCATTACATAGGTTATGGTGGAGCGAGAGAGAGAGAGAGAGAAAGAGAGAGAGAGAGAGAGAGAGAGAGAGAGAGAGAGATTGAGAGGCAAGCAGAGGGAGTTCTTTCATTTAGAAGTACACAGTAAAATATTTCCTGGTGAAATCATATGATGTCTGGGATTTGCTTCAAAATCATGTCGAGACGGAGGAAGGGGTGGGACACAGATGAAACAAGATGGGCCTTGAGTTGAGAAGTTTGATGACAGAGGCAGAAAGTTCGGCATATCACCTCTCCACTTCTGGATATGTTTGAAATTTCAATAAAAAAATGTTTTTTTTAAGCATGTGCACTTAAAATGAGAGCAGCGCTCTCTGCCAGGAGCAGTTCTAAGCACTTTACACGTGTCAGCTCACTGAGGCCCAGGACATTCCTGTCAGTGGATGACATCCATGTTCCCATCTTGCTGGGAAGGAGAGAGAGGCACAGAGAGGTCAAGTGACTTGCTGGAGTTTGCACAGCCGGTGAACAGCAGCCTTGGGGTGCTGCCTTGGAAAAACATCCCTGTGTTCTTTATTCTCATGTGACACTTCTGACACTAGATGTGTGGGTTTTCCACATCCAGCAATTCTCCAGCACCAGCTGGGTGTCCTAAGTTCAACCCAATTCTGACACTGACCAGAGTTAGTGCAGACCCGCCTGGCCCTGCCTCCACTTCAGATACCAACATTGAGGCCAGGTTGTCACCTGTGCTTCTGACCAACTGGCCATAAGCTGGGGTTCCCATGAGCCCCTTTCTCCAATTTGATAATTTGTTAGAACAGCTCACGGGACTCAGGAAAACAGTTTACCTACTAGATAACCAGCTTATTACAAAGGATATTGAAGGATATGAGTGAACCGCTAGATGAGGAAATAGGGCAAGATCCAGAAGGGCCCTGAGCACAGGAGCTTCTGTGTCCGTGGAGCTGAGGGGAGCCCCCATCATATGGATGTATTCACCAGCCAGAAGCTCTCTGAACCCCATCTTTAGGGACTTTTATATAGCCAGCTTCATCACACAGGCGTGATCGATCATTAACTCCATCTCCAGCTGGGCTGAAAGTTCCAAGCTCCTTATCATGGCTTGATCTTTCTGGTGACCAGCCCTGATCCTGAAGCCATCCAGGAACCCACTTAGAGTCACAGAATTGGAATAAAAGATCCTCCTTCCATCCAGTAGATTCCAAGGGATTTAGGAGATCTGTGCCAGGGGGTGGGTTCAAAGACCAAATATTAGAACAAAAGATGCTCCTCGCGTTCTTATCACTTAGGAAATTCCAAGGGATTTAGGAGCTCTGTGCCAGGAACCGAGAGCAGAGACTAATATATATTTTTTCTATCATTTCACAGATGTGACCCAAGGAGCCTAGCTCCATCACAGAACTCCTGGTCTATGTGCTTCTAAAACTCCCAGATGATTATGTCACAAACTGTTACTTGTTCTCTCTGGGGGATCAGACAAAACTTATCATAATCAGTTTGTTATTTTGCCTACTTGTGTTTTCTAATTTTCCTGCCATGAGCACACACCGACTGCATAATAAAGAGATTTGTAATAAGAAGAGTTTTCTTTTGACCGTGCCACGTGGCTTATGGGATCTTAGTTCCCCAGCCAGGGACAGAACCCGTGCCCCCTGCAGTGGCAGCTCGGAGTCCTAACCACTGGACCACCAGGGAAGTCCCAAGAAGAGTTTTAGATAGACCTAGAACCAGCAGCAGTGAGGCCCGGTAGGGGTGCTTAGCCCAGGGCTCCTGACCGCAGAGGTGCCGGGGTGGGGTGGGAGTCACCCTGAGACATCCCAGGCCCCACCCCTGTTTCCAATGGCTCACAGCCGGCAGGGTTTCAGACCCAGCAGCAAGGTTGGCAGGACCGCCGTGTGCCCACCCCGGCACAGGCACTCGGGGCCCACCTGCAGGCCCTGCAAGCCCTGTGAGGAGCACAGGCTCATTTGGGGATGTGGCATCTCAAGGGGCAGGGGTTAGGGCAAAGAGGCCACCATCACATAACATCTGATTCTTTCATCAAACCTGGAAGGGGTGGGGTCGCTGTCCCACTCCCCACGCACTCCCTGGGTGCATCTGCCCTTCCCCTTCACCCCTCCGTCACTCCCACATCCACACAGCCAGGTTCACTGTCCTGGTTCCAGGACCGTATAACCAGCTGTCTGAAGGGCAGGTCCCCGTGCTGGTCTACCCCTCCTCTCCCTATACCTACTTTCCTGTGGGCCTTCTAGAATTCCCACCCACCAGCTTCCAGCCAGCAGCCTCGCTGGCTCCTCCGTCATCCACTGGGCCCAGGTCTTGCGGGTCCTGCCCCAACATCTTCCCCCGCTTGGCATCCCTGCCCCTCATGACCCCTCTGCCCTCCCCATCTCCACTCAGCTGCACGAAGTCCCACTTTCCACAGCACAGAACCCAAGTGCAAGTTGGCTTCCAGGGGTCTGCTGACCTACCCGGGCCTCACGCTGCCCTCAGCCCCCTGCCCACACTATGCCCATCCTGAGATCCCCGCGGCAGTTCCCCTACAGCAGGGTCTTCATATGTCCAGTCCCCGCTCCTGGGTTACCGTCCCCTCCCTGCGGGGACTCACCCAGCTCATCCCCCTCACTCTTTCCTCCAGAAGCCTCTGCTGGTCCCCCGGTCCGGGTTGGGTCCCCTGCATGTCCCCCAGCCCACTGGCCCAGAGCATCTGTCTCCTCTGCTGGAGAGAAAGCTCCCAGGGCACGGGTCCTCCCTGGACTTGGGGTGGCCATGCCCACACATGGAGCCAGTCTGTGGACACTTTCTGGCTGGGCGAGTCTTCCTGGCACTAAATGCGTGTATCCTATTCTTACTGCCCTCAGCTAGCACAAGGCTGTCAGAAAAAAGACTACACTTCTCAGCTTCCCTTGCAGCTGGGTATGGCTGTGACTGAGTTCTGGCCAAGGCCAATGGAATGAACTTGGAGCTTTGTGTGAGCTTCTAGAAGAAGTTCTTAAAGGAAGAGATTGTGCCCTACTATGCCTTTCTACTGGCTGGGATGATGCAATGATGACTGGATCTCAAGCAGCTGTTTTGCATCATGAGATGGAAGCCAGATGCTGAGAATGGAGGAGCAACAAAATGAAAGGAAGGGGACTCTGAGCTGGTCTTTGTCTTTTTTTGTTTGTTTGTTTGTTTTGTTTTCGTTGTTGTTTGCGGTACACGGGCCTCTCACTGTTGTGGCCTCTCCTGTTGCGGAGCACAGGCTCCGGATGCGCAGGCTCAGCGGCCACGGCTCACGGGCCCAGCCGCTCCGCGGCATGTGGGATCCTCCCGGGGCACGACCCCGTGTCCCCTGCATCGGCAGGCGGACTCTCAACCACTGCGCCACCAGGGAAGCCCTGGTCTTTGTCTTGAAGCTCACAGACAGGACCTGCGTCAGTTATTGAGACTCCCTTGGTGCTCACCCACTGCCATTCTCTTCACCAGTGTCAGTACCACCCTCCACTCAGTTCTGACTAGCTCCAGGGCTGTTGTCTGTCTCACAAGATTCTGTTACGGTATTTATCCTGTATTTAGTCATTTAACAAATATTTACTCAGGGCCTCTGTGGGCCAGAGAGCTGTAGTAGGAAATATCACAGCCCCTGATCCCTTGGTCTTGCGACACTGGCACTGCTGGTAGGGAGACAGATGATAAACATCTGAGATAAGTGTTAGCTATTGCTGAGTAACCAACCACCCGACTCAGCAGATTAAGACAATCACATTTATTAGCTCACCTGCCTGCCAGCTGCCTGGGCAGCTCCGCCCATCGGAGCCCAGCTTGGCTGGTCTCGCTGGTCTCCCTCCGGTGTCCCACTGGCTGTGGCAGCCTGTTTTGCATGGTCTCGGCTTTGTTCCTTGTGGTCTTGTCCTCCGGCAGGACAGCCCAGGTGTGCTCTCATCCTTCTGGAAGGTTGTGGGGAAGGGGAGAGAGGATGCTTCAAGTGTTTTTTCAAGCCTCTCCTTGGACCAAGTTTGTTCCTGTCCAACTGGCCAAAGCCATCACATGGCCAAGCCTGTAGTCAGAGTAGGAGGGGCCTACAAGGTTACAAGGCACAGAGCAAAGGGCATGGGCACAGGGAGGCCACTTAACTGGAGCCATTAGCATCATCAGTATAGCCCAATGGGTCAATATGTCAGAAATAAAGTAGGAGAGTGGGATGGTTTGTTTTGGCAGATATAGGAGAGGGCTGAAGTTTTACGAAGGGCAGCTGGGGATGCTTCAGTGAGAAGCTGGGAAGGACACTGCAGGCAGAAGGAACAGCAAATATGTCCCCTGAGGCAGGACGTGCCCACCTGTCGGTGGGATTTCCTCCCACTAAATCAGGAACGTGTTGTATTAGTCTGAGGGCGGGGTGGGGGGTGGGGCAGGGGAGGCTTTCTCGGGGGCTAATGCAGCACCTCATTCCCCAAAGTCCCTGTGGACAGGATGGACATCCCAGGCTCGTCATCTCCAGAATCACATGCTTCACCCATCTTGAGGTCACAATGCACTTCAGGACGGGAAAATCTGTTCTTGGAGTGGCAGAGGGGTGCAGATGTTGGGGCACCTGCTCATTTATGAGGCTGGCATCCAGTTTCCCGAGAAGATGAGCCCAGGGCCTACCCAGGCCTCGGGTCCTCTTCTGGCTCCAGGGGAGGTGGCCGGTGCAGCCATACCTGGGCACACGGCCGACCCCTCCAGCAGCTGATTGGAATAAGGTATAGGGTGGAGTCCAGTTGCCTGGTCCAAGTCCCCTCTGGGAAATTCATCGAGCTGAAGTCCAGGCTGAAGTTCTGGGGTATGGAGGGGTCTGGGTGAACAGTGAAGGCTGGGCCGCAGGGGAACGTGGTGGCCCTCTGTCCTACCAGTCACCTGTGGGATTGCCTGTCAGGGCTCAGCTGCTTTAGAGAGTGTATCAGTCAGGGTTCCCCAGAGAAACAGAACCCGCAGGATACATATACACGTATATAGACTTATTAGGAAGGATTGATTCACACGATTATGGAGGCTGCCATCTGCCGTCTGCAAGCTGGAGGCCCAGGGGAGCCAGTCGTGCAGTTCAGTGCAAACCCAAAGGCCTGAGAACCGAGAGAGCTGATGTCCGAGGGCAGGAAATGGACGTCCCAGCTCAAGCAGAGATTGGGGCTACCCACACTGGGGAGGGCCATCTGCTTTTCTCAGTCCACTGATTCAGATCAGCGACTCTTTTTCGGAAACAGCCTCACGGAAACACCCAGAAATAATGTTTCACCGTTGATCTGGGCATCCCTTAGCCCAGTCAGGGGACACACAAAATTACTCATCACAGTGGGGTTTCTGATCTCTGCAGCCAAATGATCCTGCAGGACAGTGCTCAGACAGTGATTTCCTGGTACCGCCTCCACCAGGAGGGTTCTTTTTTTTTTTTTTAATACATTTATTTATTTTATTTTTGGCTGCATTGGGTCTTCATTGCTGCACACGCGCTTTCTCTAGCTACGGTGAGCGGGGGCCACTCTTCGTTGCGGTGCGCGGGCTTCTCATTGCAGTCGCTTCTCTTGTTGCGGAGCACGGGCTCTAGGTGCACAGGCTTCAGTAGCTGTGGCTCGCGGATTCTAGAGCGCAGGCTCAGTAGTTGTGGCACATGAGTTTAGTTGCTCCGCGGCATGTGGGATCTTCCCGGACCAGGGCTCGAACCCGCGTCCCTTGCATTGACAGGCGGATTCTTAACCACTGTGTCACCAGGGAAGCCCACCAGGAGGATTTTAATCTTTGGGAATTTGATATTGGAAAAGTACTACTCAGTGTATTTTAATTAGCATTTGCATAATTTTTCATGAGGTCAACATTTTTGCATATGTTTATTAGTGGCATGCGGGATCTTAGTTCCCCGATCAGGGATGGAACCTGTGCCCCCTGCAGTGGAAGAGCGAAGTCTTAACCACTGGACCGCTACGGAAGTCCCCACTTATGCTTCTTTTGTGAATTGGCCTCTATCTCAGGGCTCACTTTTAAAAATGGAAACAAGGTCAAATTAACTTTAAAAATGTAAAGAATGTTTTCCCTTTCTCAAAGAATTACTATGTTTCAGGCACAGCTTTCTAGATTTATCTCAGTGAATCCTTGTGCCCTTTTCACAAGGAGCGATACTGTCAGTATTATCCCATTTTAAGGAGGAGAGAAACTGAGGCTTGGAGAGAGGCTCTGAGGCCACGGGCAGCTCCTAAAATGTTCGCTTTCTGACCTAGGGCTTGTGGACCTATTTCCAGTGTTCTGTTTGCCTGTTAATTTCATTTTCAGGATATCCTGAACAGAAAGCTAGCGCTTTTACGCAACCAAAATTCTCCATCCTTCTACAGTTTCTGCTTAGAAAGACTTCCCCCACGAAGATGGTAAGCACAGATTTCTATGTTTTCTTTTACTACTTTGATGGCTTCTCTTTCAACATCTACATCTTCAATCCGTCGGAGTCAATTTAGATGAAGGTGGGAGGAATGGTGAGCATACTTTTTTCCAGTAGAGCCTGTTTGGAACCGGACGACCCTGGCTGATTGGCACATGACACTGCCACACGCAGCCCTTGTCCTCATCCCAGTCTGCGGGCTGCAGAATTACTCAGGCGCTGGAAGCCCGCCTCCCGCCCCTCAGCCCATCAGCCCCGCCGCGGCTGCAGTGACCCCCCAGTCTCCCGGGGGCTGGGTCCTGCGGTGAGTGGAAGGAATTCGGGTGAACTGCTCACTCAGCAGTCTGGGCCTGGGGACTGTGGAAAATCACATGTGGTTTTCAAGTTGTTGGAAACCAAGAAAATCATTCTGCCAATTGCGCGGACAGCTAGACACTGTCTGGGAGACCCCAGGTCCCATGGCTCTGGGAACCACCCTCCTGGTGAGCCCGGGCAGACTCATCCCCCGGCGTTGTCCAAACTGTAGACAAGAGGGCGTTTCCAGAGCCCTCCCCCAAGAGGGAGGGGCAGAGGGACCGGATGGGCCTGGGTCTTTCTCGCTTGGTCCCTCGAGGCCAACTCAGGACTCCAGGAGACTGGGAGGGCTGGTGCCTGATCCCAGGGCCTGCTGTCCCGAGGCCCGGCCTCCAGAGCCTTCCAGTTACAACTCCGACCCCCACCTCACCGCACACACTCATTTGGGCCAGCTGGGCCGGGTCTGAGCTGCTGCCTTGGAGGCCGCGGGAGCCTTGGAGGAGCTCTGCCGCTACTGCTCCCAGCCCCAGTGTTCTGCGGCTGCCGCAGTCAGAAGTGGGACACGCTGGTCCTTTTGGCAGGTGAGTTTCCCACCTCTGTCCAGGCTGAGGCACCAGGGTGGCTCCTGGTGATACTCGGGCCTCAGCAGGAGGGGCTGGTAGCCCCGCGGCCTTGTGGGCCGATGCCGGATGCTGTGTAAACCGGATGGAAAAGAGCATTCGGTCTGGCCTCATAGACACACCATGACTGACATGCTGTGACCTGGACACATCACTTCTCCCTGGGCCCAAGTTTCCTTACTTGAAAATGGGGCAAGATGGCGCATATACTCTACAAGCATTTAAAGCACCATCACTGCCCAGCCCACTGTCCGGGTGCTGGGACCTGAGATGCAGGCAACTGACTTGAGGAGTCTGAGCCCAGGGGACAGCGTCTCCCCCGCCGGGATCCCCCTTCCGTTTCTCCCACAGGGCAGGACTCCACTTCCCGGGGTTCGATGCCCTCCCCTGTGCCCTCTGTTCCGGAGGTCCAACCACTTACATCCTATTCCCTCTGGCCTGAACATCTTCAGAGGAAGGATACCTCCATGATTTCTGGGTCTCTGGGCCACGCTCAGGGCTGGACCTCGTTGAAAGCTCCGTGGAGACCTGCCCAATGAACAAATGAGCCGCAGTCAGGGACACACACCCACAGACACGTGCTTAGATCGCTGGGGACCCAGAGTGAGGGGGGATGGTGCTGTGGCAGGATAGGGGCGGGCTGGGGGCTAGGAAGTGGAGGGTGATGAGATCATGGACTCTCAGGCTACAGTGACATGGGATGAGGCAGTCTCCTGCCGACGAGGCTGGCAGTCCTAGAAGGACGGCCTGGGGGCATCTTTTCAGACACTCAGGAAGCTGCGGTGTGGTGCCCCTGGGTGCGGAGACTCTGCCGAAACCTTTAGAATGGATGAGTTCCCTGAGAGTCCCAGAGCATGGCTCTTCCCATTAGGGAAGAGAGGCCACCCAGGGTTCGGGGCACCCTCCTCCAGGGACCCCCTCATTCCCTGGACGCGGAGAGTGAGTGCTCGGATGGGGCCACTCCATCTCGTGCGGAGGTGTGGTCACTAGGTTTGTAGTGACCTCAGGGTTCCCACCCTGAGGTCTGGTGGGAGAGGGGAAGGGATCAAGGTCACCTGGGGCCCACGCAGGGATAAGACTGACCCTCATGCCTTCCAAGGCTCCAGCCAGAGTTGCCTCGAGATCCAAACGGTCTGATCTGCAAAGACAAGAGGCTAACCTTGCTTGACCAGGCCTGTCTGAATGGGAGACCCTTCCTAACAGGGGCGGGGTGCTGCTAGTGGTCATGGAGCCATTCCCCACCTCCCAACTTAAAGCCTGAGAAAACCGAGTTGTTCAAGGTCATAGTTTTAAGTGTGGCTTCTAGGATGGGCAGAAGGAAACAGGCCCTCTCCCTGCTGCTCCAGGTCCATCCTGGGTTCTTCTTTTCACGCAGGAAGCTGTCGCATCGGAAAGCATTAACAAGGCAAGCCTGACCTACAGCAAAGCTTCGATTTCTCATCCCTGTGGGACTGACCCCACCATAGTGGGAAGAGGGTGGGTTCCATTTCCGTTCCACCTACTCACTCTCTTCCCAACGTGGGAGCTTCTGGCTCCCCGCCCACCCCCACCCCGCTGAAGGCATTACTGACAGGAGCAAAGCCCTCATGTGACAGCTTTGCCTACATGTCCACATTCCCCCACCGCCATTGCCCCCCCGCACCCCGCCCTTCGCTGCAGCCCGCAGGGCCTCTGCACTGCACCATTCCTCCCAGATGGGTCTCTGCAGACCTCTGCAATGCCCCTGCTGCTGACCCCAAGCATGGGCACCTCGGCCCCCAACCAGGTGTCTCTCCTGGGGACCTCCCACCCTGGCAGGCAGCCCTCCTGGCATATGGTTCTTTCTCAATGGCCCTCAGAGGTAAGCTCTTGGCCCGTGAGCTAAACAGGACCGACCCCAGCCTGGTCAGAAGTGAGAGTGCGGGCCCCGCCCCCTCCTCTCCCCACCCTTGCATCTGTGGGCTCCACCAGCCTGACCCTCACAAGGCTGCAGGAAAACTCCACACACACACACACACACACACACACACACAGCCCATGTCAGGCTCCCCCAAGAACTCTGCTCCCCAACTCTGGAAGCAGCAAGGGTAGATCCACCAGGGTGAGATGTTGCCTTGTCTCTGCCTGTAAGCCCAGTCCTCCTGCAGTCCCTAGGGTAGGCCTCGCTCCGTAGGAGGGAAAGGCCCAGCCTTCTCTTAGGAAGCTGGAGGTGAGGGGACCCAGGACGTCCAGCAGACTCCCAGACTAGCTCAGGAGAGCCCTTGGACGTGGGTACAGACACCCCACCCGCTGGCAGGGGGCCTGGATCCCAGAAGGGTGAAAGGCAGCCACAGGAGGCCACAAGCTTCCCACCTCTTGGCCTGCCTCTTCCCGGCCTGGGCTGTTGCCCTTGGGGAGTTTGGTTTAGATGACAGGTCCTGATGGGCCTAGGTCTGCGGGATTTCCTGAGTGCATGTCTTAAAGCTAAGCAGAGTCCCAGCCCTGTCCACCGAGGGAAGCACAGCCCCCCTCCACCTGCCCAGACTCTCGGGTGGGAGGGGGCAGGGGGGCCCCCAACTCCCTGCCCACCCCACCCCAGGGCCCAGCTCCCCACAGGCCTTCGCTCATGTTTCTCTTGGTGACTCACTGTGACTGAGGAGAAGCCTCTTTCTATTTCTTTCTAATTTTCTCAGGGCTTCTATTTTCCCTGGCGGAGAATGTTGAACCCAAATCTGATCCATGTGTGAGCCAGCTGAACTCGGGAGCTGTTCCCAGGGAAGTGACGTTCTATAGCCGCCACCCCCCACCCCCCCACAGCCTTGGGCCTCCCTATTTGACACACTCAACTGGGGGCAACAGAACAAATTCCAAGACAAAAGTTTCGAGAGCGATGATTCAGAGGCTCGCAGAGGACATTTATGGGTAAGAGCTTTCTTCATCCTACTGCTGCCAGGACCAGCCTGGGTACACATGGCAGGGCGAGGACAGCACAGGGACAAGGAGGCCCAACTGGGGGGGGTGGGGGAGGCGTCCTCCGAGAGCCCAGGTGGGTCTTGGTCTCCTAAGGGAACTGACAAGAACTGGAGGCTGCTGGGTCGCGAGTGCTGAAATAGCGCTCGGCACAGCACGTGCAAAGTCCCTGTTTGGTCTGCGGCAGTGAGGCCACGGGGAGCGGTGAGGTTACTTGCTGTGATCAGATGGCCAGGAGGGCGGAGCTGGGATTTGACTGTAGGGACCAGCTCTTGACATAGTCCCACCGCCTTTCTAAGTACAAACCAGTGAGCAGCGAAGGAAGGGCCTTGAAAGAAAGTGGTGAGAGAAGGGAGAGCTCCCTGGGTCCTGCCCCCAGTCCCGGGCTGAGCCAGCAGCTCGCACTACGCTCCCTGGCTGCTGCCTGTTCATCATCTCAGGCTCTCCTGGGTTTTCTCAACTGGGCCAAACCCTCAGACAACGTTGGCTCAGGGCTGACTGCTGCTAAACTTGGCCCATGGGCTCCAGATGTGCTTTTTCTTGCTTCCTCATCCCATCAAGGAGGAACATTCTGGGAGCTCTGGCCTTAGATGTCATGCCCATTTGGGGCCAGCCAACATCTGCCCCTGGGGAGAGACTTATGGAAACACCAGGTACACATGGCATAACTCCCTAAGCCAACACCCATGGCAGACATTACTAATCGATCCTGGGATTCTCTGACTACCCAATCTACATGTCCCTGCTGCATCTGGTCCATATGGTAGCTGGAGCTACGGTAAACACAGTTTTAAAAAACTGGGTTCTAGTAAGAGGAAGTAGAGGAACGTCTGTTTGTCCTGGTTAGGATCTCAGCTGTTCGGAAAGCAGTGTATCCCTAGAGGTGAAGAAATAAATGTTCTTTGCGGGGAAATAGTAAAAGAAACCGTAGGGGAGGGGAACCGACCGTAACATCTGTGGCTCCTATTTGGGTGGTGAGTGAACTGTTCCTGTGGTAGGTCCCAGCACCCAGGTTCGTTGGGTTGAAGGTACCCATCCTCTCTTGCCAGCTGGCCCATGTCCTCAGGGGTAGTGTCTGATCTCCTATGCCTTTGTGGCCCTTACATCTTCCACGCGGAGCTGGGCTCACCCGCACCGCCCCTAAAATGTTCCCTTGATCTGACCTGGCTTCACCTGAGGCTGTACCATCTGCTAGAAGGGGGCCACATAAGCCAGCTGGCTGCCTCCCCGCTCCGTGCCGGGCTCTTCATCTGGGATCCCTCCCTCTGTTGCTGGGAGTGCAGGGGAGGGCAACAACCCCCTGAGCTTGTATGGAAATTGCTGTGTGAGTGCTGAGTCCCTCCACACCCCTGACAGCCCATTCCTATGAATGACACACACAGTTTAATACAACTTGAAAGGCATCTCGTCCGTCCCTCCCTGCTCCATCTCTGACCCTCCCTTCAAACTTGACCTAGTATGTCAGTCCCTTGGGAGGGGAGGGGCAATCTTACATGGGGGCTCCTACTCCCAGCAGAGCAGTCAGCCTGCCTTGAGGGCGGTTTTGCACCTGTCCCCCTCACTAGAGGGTGAATTCCCAAAGTGTGGTCCCTCCCAGGGGGACCAGCACAGGGCCCGGCTCTCATGGACCTGGGAGGTTAGCTGGATGTCTGAATGAAGGCTGGTGACAGCTGGCAGAGCTGCCAGGCCAAGGCTCCAGAGGGCGGAAAGGATAGGTGGGGATACTTCTGCGGGTCCCGAGATGGGGAGGGTCCCCGAGGCCTGAGTTCCTGGCTTGGCTCTGCCATCAGGGGTCCCGCTCACCTCCAGCCGGTCTGGGGCATCTCGCCTCCAGTTCTCGTCCGGCTTGGGGGCGGTGTCGCAGACGGCGCGGGGCAGGGGCGTCGGAGCGCTCCGATCCGCACCCTCTGGACCTCGCGTCCCCTCCGACGCTCCCTCCCTGCGGCCTTCCTTCCAAGGCGCGGGCCCCGGCCCGGGACACAGCCCGCAGTTCCCACTCCGGGAAGTGCCAAGCGCGCGCGGCGCCGGGACTGCTCGGCTCCCCCCGCAGCCCCTCCGTCCACGCCCGGCTCCTCCTCCCCTTCCTCCTCCTTCCCCGGGGGTGGGGGGAGCCGGCTCCGGAAGCCCCAGCACCCCCGCCCCGGCCGCCTCTGGCGCTTTGGAGAAGGCGGTCCGCGCGGGAGCGCGCCACGCGGGACCTGAGCTCCCAGCCGCCGCCACCGCCTCGGAACCCCCAGACCATCCCTGAGCCCACACCGACCCCTGAGCCACTGCCCGTCCCGGAGCCCTCAGCGCCCCACCCCGGAGTCCCCTGCCCACCCCGGAGCCCCCCCCCCCGCGCCCCGCCCCGGAGCCCCCGCCCGCCCCTCCCCGGAGGCCCCCCCCACCGCCCCCCGTGCGGGCCGCGACCATGGCGGTCCTGCGCGGGGCACCCCTGCTCGGCTGCCTCCTGGCGCTGCTGGCACTGTGCCCCGGGGGGCGCCCGCAGACTGTGCTGACCGACGACGAGATCGAGGAGTTCCTCGAGGGCTTCCTGTCGGAGCTGGAGTCCGAGCCCCGGGAGGACGACGTGGAGGCCCCACCACCCCCTGAACCCACCCTTCCCGTCCGCAAAGCCCAGACAGGGGGCAAGCCGGGGGCGCGTCTGGGGGTGGCCGAAGAGGGTAAGAGCACCGGGTAGGGGTGGCCCTCGGTGTGATGGGGGGCCTCGGGGAGACCTCCACCTCAGGCTTGAATGGCGGGCCTCGGTGGTGTCTGGCCGAGGTCCAGTCTGCCCAGCATGAGGAATGGCTCTGTAAGGCACAAGAGAGCCCAGATATCTGGCGGGACACTGTGCCAGGCAGAGGTCAGTGCTGGCTTGGAGCCCTTTGGGTTTGGAGACGCATCCAGCAGGTCCACTGCCCAGTGGAACTGGGTCCTCCCAATCCGTCATGCACAGCCCCAAACCCCCAGAGGGACTAGACATGAACTAACTGGGGACTTTGCTGCCCCCTGCCCAGGTCAGTTTGAACGGGAACGGCCCTGCCGTCCTAATGGGGCCACTCAGTCTGATTGTGGCACACACTGGCCGTGCCCACACCACTGCCAGAGTCCCAGCCTCCAGCCTTCCCTGGGAAGGACCCCCAGCACCCTGCTGCCTGGCCTCCTACTCCAGGAGCACAGAGCCGGGGGGCGGGGGGCGTTGCAGAAGACCCTCGTCTCCACAAGGCCTCCAGAGGCACTGGGCAGTAGTCCTGGGTTCTTGTGAAAATTAAACGAGGTGATGCATCACTAAAGCATTCAGCCTAGTGCCTCTTATATAATCAGTTGTCAATAAATCTTAGCTGTTTATTGTGATCTTCCGGAGGGTGGGCAAGGGTCTTGCTGATCTCTCTCCCAGGAGACTCCAGGGCACCATCCATCATTCCTGAGGTCAGCAGCTCCTCCCCTTCATCCCGCTCTAGATCTTTCCTGGCTCCTCCCTGGGACCCATCTCGGCCTCCCCCACCATTCCGGTCGAGATTGCTGTCCCGGCCTCTTGCACGCTGCTGTGGCAGCTCTGTTTCTTCTGTCTGCGTTTTGTAGATTTTCCAGTATTTCGGTCATGTGGCCCCCACTCCTCCATTACATTTTCAACAGCATTTGCTCAGGGGCCTGGAGGATTCCTATAGGCAGCCCTAGGCCCTGCCCCTGCTTCCTCCCTCCCCCAGACTCCGAGATGGGCGAGCAGCTGCAGTGCCCACCTATCCTATCTGTCCTCTGTGTGGCCTCAGGACCCCCTATGGTTATGGCTTCCAACCCACCCCAGCCTCCTTACCCCTGGATAGGGAATAGCCCATGAGTGTTGCTTTTCTTTGAAGCTTTTCTAGCTTCAGACAGGCCCTGGGCCCATGCCCTTTACTTCATGTGGCAGTTGGCAGGGATGAGACTGCCTCCCCCTTTAGACTGGGCACTCTCCCCAGGCCCGGATGGCTTAGTCACCCCTCTGCCCCTTCTGTGCCCAGCACAGAATAGTGGGCCCTGACTGGCCAAGGGGCTGTATGGTGAAAGAGGGGATTGTGAGGTGCTCCTCTGGAGGTTTCGGCAGATGGGAGGACGAGGGCCTACCCCCTGGGAAGCTGAGCTACCCAGGCCAAGGTGTGGTGGTGACGGAAAGCCAGTCCCAGCTCTGCCATGACTGCAAGTGGCTTCACCTCTCAGTTTCCCCCATCTGGGAAATGCAGGGCTAACAGCAGCCCCTCTGCCCAGGTTGTAGGCACCCTGCCGGGGGTGGGGGGGGGCACATGGGGCATAGAGGGGGTTCTTCATTGATTTTACCTGAGTCTGCATCTTGAACAGCACCTCCAGGAAAAGCCAAAGACAAAGGGAAGAAAGGAAAGAAGGACAAAGGCCCCAAGGCGACCAAGCAGCCCCCGGAGGCGTCCTCCAGGCCGCCCAAGAAGCCCAAGGAGAAGCCACCCAAGGCCACCAAGAAGCCCAAGGAGAAGCCACCCAAGGCCACCAAGAAGCCCAAGGAAAAGCCACCCAAGGCCACCAAGAAGCCCAAGGAGAAGCCACCCAAGGCCAACAAGAGGCCTCTGGCTGGGAAGAAGGCCCCCATACCAACCCCCTCCGAAAGCCCGAAGTGGCCACTGCCCCCAGTCGCCAGCCCCGGCCTCGAGGAGCTGCCCCAGGAGGGAGGTGAGTGCTGGCTCTTCTGAGACTGTGGGGCTCTGACCTGCTGGGCTGCAGGGAGAGGGGGCTGAGGGCGGGTCCCTGAGGCCCTGCCTCTCGCAGACCCTCAGAGCCCCCAGTCCGGGTGGGCGCTGCGGCCTCACTGTTGTCCCTCCCTCGGTGCCGCTCCTCCCCTGGGGAGGGAGTGCTTGGCAGCCTCGTCGGGGGGGGGGGGCTTGCTCTCCACCGTCCTGGGATCCGTCCCCTGGGCCCCATCCAGAGCCACCTGCCCACAGCGTCACTGGGCTCTGAGCCTGGAGGGTGCCCGCCTGCGGGGGCAGCTTTGCGGCAGGTCCTTCCAGACAGCAGGGCCTGGGCTCCCCAGAAAGCCGTCCAGCTCTCTGGCCCCCCGGAAATGCCAGCAGGGTGCTTAGAGCTAGAGCAGCCCGGGCCTCCCGGGAGTGAGCTGTTCAGGGGGTGTCGGCAGGGCCCGGGTCTCGTGGAGGCTCACGGTGCAGCCAGTGGTCAGGGCAGGCCTCCCGTCCACCTGCTCCTGGGCTTTGTGTTGCAGACGGGCCCCTGCCAGATCCCTGGCAGGGCCCAGCAGGAGAGACCGACGTGGAGCGCCAGCCTGGTGAGTGGGCGCCGGCCACCTGGCCTCAGGGCACCAACCGCCCTGGCTTGCTGGGTCTCCGGGGTGGGCCGGGGTGGCAGCGTCGGGGAGTACCTTCGATGAGGCGGCCACATGCGCTCTCCCTCAGAGCCGGAGGAGGAGACGGAGCAGCCCACGCTGGACTACAACGACCAGATAGAGCGGGAGGACTACGAAGACTGTGAGTAGGACCCTGCCCGCTCCCCAGGCCCCGCCGGCCCCGCCTCCCCCGCTGGATCCCACCCCCGGCCCCCGGAGGCCCCACCCTCCCTGGCCTTGGCCCCCGGCTCCGAGCGCCCACCTCTCCCCCAGTTGAGTACATCCGGCGCCAGAAGCAGCCCAGGCCGCCCCCCAGCAGGAGAAGGCCGGAAAGGCTGTGGCCCGAGCGCCCCGAGGAGAAGGCTGAGCCGCCCGGACGGGGGTTCGAGGCCCCGGAGGAGAGGATAGGTAGGATGCGGGCAGACTTGGGGGGCGGGGTGCCAGGCGAGGGGGCTCCGGCTCAACCCTGCCTCCCACCTCCACAGAGCCGCCTCTGAAGCCGCTGCCACCCAACTATGGGGACGGCTACGTGATCCCCAACTACGACGACAGTGAGTGCCCAGGGCCCCTGCCCTCTGCATCCCAAGGTCGGGCTGCCTGTGCCTCCACCTTGGTGGCAGTTACCCGGCCACCCTCTCCGGCCTGGCCGCCCTCCCCTGATCTCCTCCCTCAGGCTGGGTCTTCCTGGCTCCCAACTTCGCTCTTCCCCACATCGCCCTGAGCCCCAGTGGGCTTCACTCTCGGGCCCTCCGAGCTCCGGTCCTGGCCACCTCGCCCCTCGCCCCTCGGGACTCCCATGCGGCCTTCCGCTCCCTCCTGCTCCCGGCCCCTTTGGACCCCATTCCCCTCCTCCTGGCCTCGGTCCCCATCAACCCCTTGGCCCCAGCTCAGCCCTCCAGACCCCCCTTCCTGCCACAGGTGCCAGTCGTCCTTCGGGGCATGTCCGATGTCCGTGCCCCACTCCCTGCCCAGCCTTTCCCCACCTTTCTCCAGGCCACGCCCTGCTGGGGGGCCAGGCTGGTGACTTCCTCGGGGTCTCGCTCACCCCACCTGTGCCCAAGCAGCCTCCCCCTCCAGGAGGACCCTCCCTCCTCATCTCAGCCCATCTGGACTCTTTAAGGCCCACCCTGATCTCACCTCCTCACCTTGTGCACCGCGTGCCCAGTCCGGCCCACTGGGCTCCTGTGAACCTAGGAGCCCCGGCTCATGGTGGGCCATCTCATCAGGGCTCTCCCTCCCCACAGTGGACTATTACTTCCGGCCTCCCAGGCCCCAGAAGCCTGACCCTGGCCTGGAAACAGATGAAGAGAAGGAGGGGCTGAGTGAGTGGAACCAGGCTGCCCCCAGCCCCCCCGTGCAGGCCTGACCCCCACCCCACCTGCCCCCTGAAGCCCCCCTTAGCCTGGGGCTAAGCCAACAGGCCCTTCCCCACTTCCACCTTCAGAGAAACCCAAAAAGGAGGGCAGCAGGCCCAAGGAGGAGGAGACACATGACAAATGGACCGTGGAGAAGGGCAAGGACCACAAAGGTGTGTCTCTGGGGGCCGGGGGCTGGGCCCACACAACCTGGGTCCCCGTGAGAGGTCCGCCAGACCCCCGGCTGCTCTGGGACCCTCAGCACCACCTCCTCCCTTTGTTGCCCCCAGGGCCCCGGAAGGGTGAGCTGGAGGAGTGGGCTCCAGCAGAGCAACTCAGTGAGTGAGGCGCTGGGGGGCTCGGGGGAGCGGGATAGGTGCGGGGGGCTGGGGGGGGCTGTGAGGGCTGCAGCATAGCTACGAGCGCCGGGGCTGCCATGGGCATGTATGGAGGCTGTAGGGCGGGTGTGACGGCGCTGGGGCTGTGCCGTGGCCGCAGGGTGACGGTGATGGGGCACGTGACCCACCTAAGGCCACACATTGGTCCCGAACCCGAATTTCCTGTTGGCACTCCAGGCCTCCAGAGCCCCTTCCTGCTCTTAAAGTCCTGCAACGTGAAAAGGAGAGGCCCTGGAGTGTCTCTGTCCTGGGTCTGACCCCAGGGGACAGAGCTCGGGGCACAAGGCAGGTGTGCAGATGGCCCCGATGCAGACAATGCCTGGGACCGGCCAGGCCCTGGGGTGGCTGTCCCTGTGATTTCATGTGAGCCCCGTGGTCCCCTGGAGCCTGGCATCATCAGCCCATTCTCCAGAGGGGGAAGCTGAGGCTCAGGGTGGGGAAGCACAGGCTGGAGCACAGCTGCCCTCACTGGCGCCCCCTGATGTGAGGGGAAGTGGGTGCTGGGCTCCTCCGTTCTGGGTTCGGTGGAAGGAGGGACGGAGCCAGGGGGCCACCAGCCTGGGGTGCCGTGTCCCCAGAGTGCCCCCCCATCGGGATGGAGTCGCACCGCATCGAGGACAACCAGATCCGGTCCTCCTCCATGCTGCGCCACGGCCTAGGGGCACAGCGTGGCCGGCTCAACATGCAGGTGGGTGTCGGACGGGCCCATCTCCCAGCTGGGTAGGGGTTCCCTGCCTGCTCAGCCCCCCTGCTGTCCCCGACAGGCCGGCGACACTGAGGACGACTACTATGACGGGGCGTGGTGTGCCGAGGACGACTCTCAGACCCAGTGGATCGAGGTGGACACCAGAAGGACCACCAAGTTCACGGGCGTCATCACCCAGGGCCGCGACTCCAGCATCCAGTAAGTCCACCAGGCTCACAGGCACTTGGTGGGGGCAGGTGGCTCCAGGCACAGCTCTGAGTCCCATTCAGAACTTTCCAGTGGGCCTTCCAGGGCCCTCCCCCGCCCCACCCCACCGCCACTCCTCGGTTATGGCCGGTCGGTTCCCTGGGTCCAGATAAGCAAACCAATCGCCCACGGCCACGCAGCGGGCATGGCAGCCTCTCCCGACATCCGGGCCAACACCACACACCTGCTAGCTCTTAGGTTCTTGGGCCCAGAAGAGGGTGCTCAGGCCGCCTGAGGGCCTGGACCTGGGGCGGGGAGAGAAGCCTTACCCTGACCACCATCCGCTCCCCAGTGACGACTTCGTGACCTCCTTCTTCGTGGGCTTCAGCAATGACAGCCAGACATGGGTGATGTACACCAACGGCTACGAGGAAATGGTGGGCACCTGAGCCCTCGGCTCTATACGCCCCTCGTCTGAACCGCAGGTGGGCTCTCGGCTGGGGTTGGGGGCTGCTCAGAGGCCTGCCTCTTCCCAGACCTTCCATGGGAACGTGGACAAGGACACACCTGTGCTCAGCGAGCTCCCGGAGCCGGTGGTGGCCCGTTTCATCCGCATCTACCCACTCACCTGGAACGGCAGCCTATGCATGCGCCTGGAGGTGCTGGGGTGCCCCATGTCCCGTGAGTGCAGGGGGCTGGCAGGGGCATGGATGGGAAGCTGGGGCAACCCGCGGTGGGCTGGCAGGTGGCCAGCTCAAGGCCCTGCCTGCCCACCCTCTGCAGCTGTCCACAGCTACTATGCACAGAACGAGGTGTTGACCACCGACGACCTGGACTTCCGGCACCACAGCTATAAGGACATGCGCCAGGTTGGGGTGCTTGTCCTGAGGCCACGGACTGGGCTCAGGGCTAACAGGGGAGCCTCCCCATAGAGCAGACCCAGGCCGTGGGAGAGGTGTGGTCACTGCGGGTGGGCTGGGGGTGGCGGGAGTAGGTGGGCTGCGTAACTCTGTGTCTTCTCTGGCACCCAGTTGATGAAGGTGGTGAACGAGCAGTGCCCCACGATCACCCGCACATACAGCCTAGGGAAGAGCTCGCGTGGGCTCAAGATCTACGCCATGGAGATCTCGGACAACCCCGGGGATCACGAGTTGGGTGAGGGCCCCGACAGCCCCCTGGAGGCCTGGCCTTCCCCACGCCCAACAGATTATAGAGGCAAGGCCCTGGCACTGTAGCTGGGTCTGCGCCGTTGATGTTTCCAGCTCACCACCTCCCACCCATCTTTGGAGCCCCTTGCTGGGCCCTACAGTCCTCAGCCACCCTCACCCCTCTGGGGATGAGGCCGGTTTGGGTCCTTCCTCAGATCCCCTGGGCCTCAGGCCTCGGGAGGCTGCTTGGTTGCTGAGGCTCCTGCCCTTACAGGGGAGCCTGAGTTCCGCTACACAGCTGGTATCCATGGCAACGAGGTGCTAGGCCGAGAGCTGCTGCTGCTACTAATGCAGTACCTGTGCCGCGAGTACCGAGACGGAAACCCGCGCGTGCGCAGCCTGGTGCATGACACGCGCATCCACCTGGTGCCCTCGCTGAACCCTGACGGCTACGAGGTGGCAGCGCAGATGGTGGGTGGAGGAAAGGGGGTAAGACAGGGCTAGGGTGGGGCAGGGCTGGGGGTGGGCTGCTGATGCTGACCCCCACCTGCTCCCCCAGGGCTCAGAATTTGGGAACTGGGCGCTGGGACTGTGGACCGAGGAGGGCTTTGACATCTATGAGGACTTCCCGGACCTCAACTCTGTGCTCTGGGGAGCTGAGGAGAGGAAATGGGTCCCCTACCGGGTCCCCAACAATAACCTGCCCATCCCTGAACACTACCTGTCTCCAGATGCCACGGTGAGGCTGCAGCCTGGCCAGCAGGGCCTGCGGGAGCAGCCCGGACCCTGGGGTCCTGGAGCTCCGGACTTGGGGGTGGGCTGTGGGTTACCCAGCCCGGGCACTGAGACTGCAGGGCCTTGGAGGGACTGAGGGGGTAATGAGTACCAGTATGGGGTCTACGTGGAGGGTGATGGAGGCTGTGGCCCACACCCCACATACTGGCCACCCTAGGTGTCCACGGAGGTCCGGGCCATCATTGCCTGGATGGAGAAGAACCCCTTTGTGCTGGGAGCGAACCTGAACGGCGGTGAGCGGCTCGTGTCCTACCCCTATGACATGGCCCGCACGCCCAGCCAGGAGCAGCTGCTGGCCGCAGCCATGGCAGCCGCCCGGGGAGAGGACGAGGAAGAAGCATCTGAGGCCCAAGAGACCCCAGACCATGCCATCTTCCGCTGGCTGTCCATCTCCTTCGCCTCTACCCACCTCACCATGACCGAGCCCTACCGGGGAGGGTGCCAAGCGCAGGACTACACCGGCGGCATGGGCATCATCAACGGGGCCAAGTGGAAACCCCGCTCTGGGAGTGAGTCAGCCTGGGAGGGTCTGCGGTGGGGCATCTGGTGTGGGCAGGGGTGACTGCGGCTCTGTGTCTGCCCTGCCCAGCTATCAACGACTTCAGTTACCTGCACACCAACTGCCTGGAACTCTCCATCTACCTGGGCTGCGACAAGTTCCCTCACGAGAGTGAGCTGCCCCGAGAGTGGGAGAACAACAAGGAAGCTCTGCTCACCTTCATGGAGCAGGTGTGGGGGCTGCCGAGGGGGGGGCGTGCAGGTGGAGGAGTGGGGCAGCATTTGGGGAGAGGGTGGTGAAGGGCGAGGGGACCTCGTGCATGGGACAGGGCAGCAGCAGATCCAGTGGGCTCTCCATGTGGACACCCGCCCTGCCTCCCCTGCAGGTTCACCGCGGCATCAAGGGGGTTGTGACGGACGAGCAGGGCATCCCTATCGCCAACGCCACCATCTCCGTGAGCGGCATTAACCACGGAGTGAAGACAGGTACACAAGTGCATACCCCTAGGCCGCTCCGCCTCCCGAGGTGGGGGGCACCAAATCTGTACGTGCCGTTGGCAAGGCAAGCCTGGCCTGCCCAGCACGTCCCTGCTCCTCTGGAGCCCCCCAGAGGGAGGGCTAGGGGGATCTCGGACAGGAGGACTGGGGCCTGGGAGGGGGTACTCCTAGGCAGCCGAACCCGTCCTCCCTTTGCAGCAAGTGGCGGTGATTACTGGCGCATCCTGAACCCGGGGGAGTACCGCGTGACGGCCCACGCGGAGGGCTACACCCCGAGCTCCAAGACCTGCAACGTGGATTACGACATCGGAGCCACCCAGTGCAACTTCATCTTGGCTCGCTCCAACTGGAAGCGCATCCGGGAGATCATGGCCATGAACGGGAACCGGCCCATCCCGCACATCGACCCGTCGCGCCCCATGACCCCCCAGCAGCGGCGCATGCAACGCCGCCGCCTGCAGTACCGGCTGCGCATGCGCGAACAGATGCGGCTCCGGCGTCTGAACGCCACCGCCAGCCCGGCTACCGTCCCCACGTCGCCCCCCACCCCCCCGACACTGCTCCCCGCCCCCTCCGTCGCCCCCTCCCCCGCCCCGAGTCCTACCCTGGGTCCCCGGCACTTTCCACCCCAGACCACAGCTGGCTGGGAGGAGTCAGAGACCGAGACCTACACGGAGGTGGTGACGGAGTTTGGGACAGAGCTGGCGCCCGAGGAGGGTGAGGAGGAGGAGAGAGAGATGGTCACGGGCCAGGAGATCCCCTTCACCACAGTTGAGACCTACACAGTGAACTTCGGGGACTTCTGAGGACAGGTCTGCCAACGCGCGAGCTTGCACCAGTAGTCACACTGCCCTGGCCTGCTCAGCTGCCATCAGCAAACGGAAAGATCCCCGGTGTGGACCCTGCCAGGAGGGGGCACAAAGTGATGGAGACCTAGGAGCCAGGGTCTGTGTCAGGCGTCTGCTCCACCGGCCGCTCTGCTGCAGGGCCGGGCTGGGGCAGCTTGAGCGAGCCCGGGTGCGGGGGGGTGGTGGGGGCAGACTTCTCCACCATCTGCTCCGGCCACACCAATAAACCAAGCTCACGGCAGATGTGTCACTGACCGCTTGCCATCCTGACCAGCTGGGAGAGGGGAGGAGGAGGGAGGCTCCCTCCACAGAGCGCCCTGGCCCGCCACCGGGTCTGCCCAGCTCAACACCAGTAAACACTCGGGCTTTATTTACAAAGGCAAAGCTGCCATGGTGCTGACGCCACAGGGAAGGAATAGCCGGGGCCTCTCCGGACAAGGCCGCCTTTGTGAGTCAGGTGCCCAGATCCAGGCCTCCCAGGTCCTCCTCCTCCGCCCCAAAGCCTGAGAAGCTGATGGGCTGGCATGCCAGGCTGCGCAGGTTCACCAGGCAGGCTGTCTGTGTGGTGCTAAAGTCTGGAACAGCCACCAGCAACACTGTCTGGTCCTCGGGGCCTGCAAAGAAGCCACGTGGGGGCGCGCCTTAGGTTCTGGGTGAGGCCCGTCTCAAAGGGAAGTCACCAGAAGTGAACAGGAGCCCCCATCAGCACCATGGGAGCGTGGACCACAGAAGCTCCTTGAGACCAGAAACGAAAAGGGCCAAGGACACCATAAAGGTCCAAGGCTAAAGCCACACTGACCAGAATGAGCTCTGGTGGGGACAGTTTCAGTCCCTGCAGAGCCTGGGCTGTCCACCCATGGGCGCCTGGACACTCCAACACAGGCTTTCTCTGTGAGCCTTGGCCCCAGCTGAGAGCGTGTCACTCGCGTCAGCCCAGGCCTGGGACCCCCAGAAGACAAAACTTACCTCGGATGATTTTGGAGCCAAAGCTGAGGGTGTTGCCACAAAAGTAGACGTGAGGGCACTCCAGAAAGATGAACGGGTCGGTGTTGTAGAAAGGGTAACAACCTGGAGAAGGAGGACCCACAGCTGAGAGTGGGGCTTCTCAGCCGCAGCACGGAGACACCTACACATCTCGGGTAGGGCTGTCCCGTGTAGGGCGCGGGGTGCCATCTCACACACGTGACCCTGTAGCAGCCCTGCAGCTGTCACAACAAAAACATCTCCACACACTGCCACGTGGCCCCAGAGGCAGGGCAGTATGCTCTGCCGCTGCCGCCTTCGCCCTTCCGGGTGGGCACCGGGCCAGGGTGCAGTGCTCTGGCCGGCCCTAGCTCCCACTGCGCTCCCATGGCCTTCAGCCCTAAGCAGGGCCTTGGCCACGAACAGACGTAAGATTCCACAGTAGCTCCCAAAACAAACCAAGCTTTGGGGCTTTGCCTTAGACAGGTCACGGCTAGGCTGGTGGGTGCAAATCCAGGCTGGGAACCCTCCGAGCATGACAGGAGCCCCTTTGGCCTTCCCCGGCCCTTTGCTGCACACCACGTGTCTGAGTCCCAGTACCTAGGGTGTCAGGGGCTGTAGGGCTGACGTGACGGACTTGCAGGGTCCACTCCAGGATCTCCAAGTGGTCCTCCATGCTGCTGTACCGGAAGATGTCACTCACGTTCTGTCCCGACGTCCCCAGGAATCTGCAAGGCAGGGCTCGGCTGACCCCACCCTGGGGGGCCACCGTCTGCACTCCTCCCACGGCTGCCAGCCCAGAGCTCACCTGGCACCCTCACAGGGAGTCCCGAGCCCGACTCCAGGTGGGCCCTCCACAGCCCTGGGCCCAACCCTCCCCTCCTGGTGCCACCGAGGCAGAAGGCCAGGGGTCAGCCTGGAGTGGGGCTACCTGACTCCGTCGATGGTGGCCTGGTAGGGGTTGGTGACCAGCTGGAGCGTGGAGTAGGCAGTGGCCAGTGGGAACATGCAGGGGTGCAGGGGCTGCTGGGGGAGCGTGTAGTTTGTTGGGTCAAATTCGCCTGGCATCACGTCCACGGGCACGGAAGCCTGGAGGGCACAGGGGCAGGGGAGCTCGCAGGGCCCAGCTCCCTCCATACGCACCCCACTGGAGTCCACCTTCCCCAGCCCACCTTCCAGTGCCCAACTGCAGTGCCAGAGACCCCGATCCCGAGCACTGGCCTGCCCCCAGCTCACTCACGCTCAGCTGCAGGAGGATCTCGTCCAGCATCTTGACAGCCTCCACGCTGGCGGCCTGGGTTTTCTTGGTTAAGTACTTGGCCTGGGAGAAGCCCGTACAGAGGCTATCAGGCCCCAAGGGAGGCTTACATCAAAGCCATACCCAGAGCCCCCGCCAGGAGGGCTGAGAGCAGAGCAAAGCCCCACCCGCAGGGGGACAGTAAGAGTTCCGGGCCTCCGGCCCCCACCACCGCCCTCAGAAAGCAGGGCCTGAGGACAGGAGATTCCTGGGTCACCAGACCTGCGAGACCCGTGCCCGACGCTCCGCAGGGAAGGGCTCGAATGCAGGCAGGCGGGCGCCGTACCTTATTGATGGAGTCTCTGCTCTGGGTGTTGTGGCTCAGGAGGTTCCCGGCGAGGATGACCCGGGAGACGTGGGCGGCGCTGCACTGCTCCCCTTCATCCCCAAGCTGCCCCGTCACCACGTCCACCAGCAGCTGGGTGCCCAGCAGGCTCTCGCCCCCGCCTCCACCCAGGCCCAGGCCGGACACCAGCAGCACAAACCTGCCGGAAGAAGTCGGGGTCTTCGTGGGTGCTGGGAGGGCCGCGTGGAGCTCCTGGTGGGGCTCTGTCACCATCACAGGGGAGCAGGGGCCAGCGAATGTGACTCCCCCAGACCACTGACCGGACCCGGGCCCCTGCTCCTCACCTGGCCGTGTCGAGGGGCCGTGTGGGCTTCTGGGGAGCAAGCCCTGCAAAGCAGTGGTCCTCCACCAGGAACTTCCCGTCGTCTCCTGCAGAGCCCAGCACAGCCAGGACCGTCCCTGGGGAGCAGCAGAGTCAGGCCCAGGAGGGGGGCCTGAGGGGTTACCACCCCCTTCCAGGCACCCAGATGACAAAACCAGCAGCTCTCCTCTGCTGGTGAATTCTCATGAGGACTCAGGACTGGGCATCTGCTTCCTGGAGTCAAGTGCCTCCGGGCGCAGGTGGGAAGAACTGACCCCTACCTGGGTCTCACCCGCCGCCTGAACCCAAACCCATGGCTGCAAGAATAATGCAGGTGTTCGCCAGCACCCAGAGGTGAGGGCCACCCCCTCCCCCCTCCCCACCTGTGACCAGCTTTGCCACGTCGATGGCGCCCGCCAGTTTGATACGCTGCAATTCATCTTCCAAGATCAGTTCGTCGTCTGCGTGGATGTATTTGCTCCGAGGAGGCTGGGGGAGCAGGTTGTGCTGGAATTCAAAGATGGGAGTGGTCATGGGGCCAGAGCCCACTCTGGCTCCGGTGCCACATCAGTGAGATGGCCCTGCAGATCCCTCCCCCATGGGCAGAGGCCCAGCCCTGATTCCCAGGATGCAAGGCAGGTGGCCTCATCAGTGCCCCCGGGGAAGTATTCTGGGGGCAACCCGTGTGGGCCTCACCTCTTCGCTGACCTCCCGCAGGATGGACGGCTGGAGCAGCATGGCCTTGAAGAGGGTCCCTACCACACAGCACTTCTCCCCAGGCTGCAGCTCACACAGCTTCTTAATCAGGACTCCATTGCCTGCGGCGCGAGGGGTATGAGCTCAGAGACGAGCCCTGCTCCACCCCCTCACGGCCACGGAGCACCACGGCCCTGGGGCCCTGGCCTCCACGAGGAGGGAGAGAACGTCAAATGCAAGGACCCCTTAGACCTAAAGGATCACTTGGCCCCAGGGGGACAGAGGGACTCTGAATGTGCCTGCGCTCTGGATGCCAAGCGTCCTCACAAGAGAGGCAGACATGCAGAGAAGGCGACGTGAAGATGGGGCAGAGACGGGAGGGAGGCAGCAGCGGGCCCACCAGTGCCGGGGCAGCCACCAGAAGCTGGAAGAGGCAAGGAAGGACTGGAGAGAACGTGGCCCTGCCGACACCTGCATCTCGGAGCCCTGGCCTCCAGAACTGGGAGAGAATAGACTTCTGTTGTTTGAAGGCACTCAGTTTGCGGCTCTGTTGTTTATTACAATGGCCACGGGAAGCTAATGCAGAGTTTCTTCACTTATACCTAAATTATAACACTGATCCTTAGAAAGAGGTATGCCAAGTCTCAACACAGCCCTGCCCTAACAATATTACAGTCTCTTTAGAGAGTTTGGATTCTTTCATCCGCCCCACAAATGCCTCGTCATCTGAAAACAGAGATACCCCAAATCCAAACTTCATATCCCCACCCGCCCCATTCTGCTTCCTGTGGAGTCACCAGAGGGCCTGGGATCACAGAGAACAGCACATAGGAAGCGTTAGGGACGGGCAAGAAGACGGGCGTGGGAGAGGGGTGGTATGCAGGGGTCACTCGGGTGGGCAGGAGGGAGGAACCACGTCCCAGAAGGCCTGAGGGTTTGCTAGTACAGACCCCAAGCCTGGAGAAAATGCTAACAGGAGGTGATGGGATAATGTGGACTCGGGACCAGCCCGTTCCTTAGCCCGGTGACTCCAGCACGTATCCCTCCTGCCCCGGAATAACCAAGAACATCCCACAGATCCACACCCTGGGGAGCGAGGGGGAGTACTTCAAAATAAGATAAGGAGGGCGCCGGCACTGGATAGAAATGCCAGACGCCACAAGAGACAACAAATGCCAAAGCCACAATGTCCACCGAGCCCTCACTCAGCCCCAGGTGGCCGTGCCAAGCCCTGCGCTTGGAATTCTTCCACCCCCGACGACACGCCATTGGAGATATTATTACCCCACCACCTGGCTGAGGAAACTGAGGCACAGAGAGATTAAGGAACACGCCCTAGGCTACCCAGCTGAGATCCAGTGTGCATGTCTGAGCACCAGGTAGAACCAGACAGCCCTATGCTGAGGGCGGGACATCTGACCATCCAGGCGGAGTGTGGGCGCCAGGCCAGGCGCCAGCACAGAGAGTGAACCCGAAGGCCCATCCTTGCCCTCACTGAGCTTCCGGCGCAGAGGGAGAGGCAAGAGCAGGAAAGGCGGGATCTGCCGCTGGGCCAAGTGCTGCGAACAGAGAAGGCCCTGCTGGCCCAGGCGGCCTCTCGAAGCACAGGATGTTTCAGCTGAGGTTGTGAAGGAAGCCTGGGGACAGAGTATGCCAGGGACAGAGCGTGCCAGGCGCAGGGAGAGCCAAAGGTAAGAAAGGGCTTGAGGTGTTCAGGAAACTTGTGAGTGGAGAGACGTGAATTCTGAGACGGACTGAGCTCTGGGGAGGAAGCCTGGCCACGCAGAGAAGCCACGTGTTGAGTGAACGATGCTGCCTACCGTCAATCACCCAGCCAAGGCCCCATTCCTTGTGGGCCCCACTCTGTGAACAGAATAAAATGGCTGCTTTCTGTCACTGGGCAGCTTTGTTAGAAGAGAAACCTGGCGGGGATATGTATATACGTGTAACTGATTCACTTTGCTGTTCAGTAGAAACTAACACAACATTGTAAAGCAACTGTACTCCAATAAAAATTAATTAAAAAAAAGAAGAAGAGGAGAAACCTGGTACCACAGCAGATGCTGTGGTAAAGAATCTAAAAGATGACATTGACCTTAGGCTCGAGGAGGGTGTCCTCGAGGACTTCAAGGAAAGTGAGACAAAGGCATTGGGAGACAGAGGAAGGAGACCCTTGTTATGTGGCAGAGAAAAGGTGAATAACACTTTTGCCTGCAGTGAGGAAAACAGAAAACATCTCTAACATGAGGATGTAGCTAGGAGATCGGGTCAAGTGTTCTCCTGGCTGCGTATAATAAAACCGGAGTCAATCCAGCTGACCTGGTGGGATGGGACAGGCCTGGGAGCCAGTGCTCGCCAAAGCTTTCCCAGTGGTTCCAATGTGCAACCTGGGCTGAAACCCAGCAAGCCTGGTGCTGGCCGGGGTGGGTGGGGGGCAAGAAAAATGAATAAGACACGGTCTCAACCACAAAATTTCAGTTTAAAGACATAACACATGAAATGAAAACTACGTGGAAAGCTACCCTTTTTTTTTTTGTAATTTTTTTTTTTTTTTTGGCTGCACCATGAGGCATGCGGGATCGCAGTTCCCCAACCAGGGATCGAACCCATGCCCCCTGCATTGGAAGTGAGGAGTCTGAACCACTGGACCACCAGGGAAGTCCCAGAAAGCCACTCTTACAAATAGTAACAATGGGGTGATGGGGCATCACCCAAAAGTTGAAGGTCGTGGGGGTCCTACTTCATCAAGAATAACTTAAAAGCAGGAAAGATCACCAAGGAAGAAATGGGGAAAAAAAAGAAAAAGGCCTGCACTGCCCAGGCCACTTGATTAGGAAAGACAGACAACCCCAAGGGTCTGGAGATCCATGCCCAACAAACCCAGAAGCACTTCCCCAAACTCATTACTTACCCCAGCGCTGCTGGGCCCGGCTCACCAGGAAGGGCCTCATCTGGATGAGGCGGGTGGCATAAATGTGGGCATACTGCCGGCTAAAGTTGCGCTCCCCCAGCCGGAAGGGCTGCGAGGAGTTGGTGTAAGTCACCACGGGCACCCGGGCAAAGGTAGCATTGCTGGCTGATGGTGGGGACAGCAGAGTGTGGGCCCTCTGGGCAGCCTGCTCAGAAAACATGTCCGTGCTTGATGTGTCCAGACTGCTGTGGCCGGGACAGGGAGGAGGTGGTCCCTGAAAGGACACAAACGCAGTCCTGCAATCCCTGCAGCCTCCGCGGCAGCCGCGTCCCTAGCCGCGTCCCAGGGCACTGAGGGTGGGGGAGACTTGTAGTGCACACCAGACTTCGGCCAGAACAGCACCTGGAACTCGACTAGGTTGGATACCAGTGTCCCCTGTAACCTGCAAAAAGGGAGATGAGGAAAGCTAGGAAATGCTTCTCCCACCTGGCGCTCTCCAAACCCATCTCAAGTGTCCACTGCCTGCTCCACACCTCAACAGACAATGATCAAGGTCTCAAATTCCATGCCCCAAATGGAATTCCTCATCTGCCTCCATCCAGCTCCCTGGCACCTGCCCCATCTCAAGGCATGAGGCCAGCCTTATTACACAAGCCTACCATAAAATAATTAGCCTATGATTAAAAATATAAATAAAACAAAACATAAATCAGTCACTTCTCTGCTCGAAACCCTCCAAAGGTTCCCCATTTCACGGAATAAAACCCCAAGTCCCTACAGTGGCCTATGAGATCTGCCCCACTGGTCCTGCCCTCCTGTCCCCCCACCAGGAGGCCTGCTCTTCTCCCTCAGGTCCCTCAGGTCTGCTCAAACCTCACCTTCTCCACCTGCAACCCTCCCCTGGCACTTCTGCTCCTGCAATGTTTATTGTTTTCCATGGCATTTACCTCCCAACAGACAATACATTTTAACTTTATTGTCTGCCTCCTCTGACTAGAATAAAAGCTCCAGGAGAGCAGAGGCGTCAGCACCTGAGCCCACTTTCCAGAAGCAGCCCGGAGCCCCACTGAGACGTACTGTAGGCGTCAGATCCACAGCAGGTTCCAAGATCAGTGCGTGGAGCAGCTCAGTCATTTCTTTACATGCGTACAGGGATGATAATAGTTTGCATGGAATGGGTTAAAAAAGACGTGGCACTAAAACCGATTTCTTCCTCCCGCCTTTTAGCACAGCTATTAGGTGGCTTGAATTCTGTCGCTACAGAACAGCTCTGGGCTGGGACGGTATCTGAATCAACTTTCTGCCCCAAAGTGCAGAGCGGAGGCAGCGCTCTGGCCGCAGTCTCGATGGAGTCTCGCGGCCTGACTCCCCAGGCCACGGCCCCGGCCCGCAACCTGGGGCCGTCTTGGGGAGTACAGCACAGAGCCTGCTCAGACCTCCCTCGCGAGATGCCTCTTAACCCGCCTCCACGCGAGGACACCCAAAGAGCCAGCCCCCCCAAAGAGCCAGCTCCCCCCAAGCATCCACGCGGCCCGGGAAACCGAGACCCCACTCACCTCGCCGCACGCCGCGGCCCCGCCCACAGCCGCGCGCCATCTCCCGCCAATCCGCGCGCCTTACCCCGCCCACAGAGGCATCTCGCCAATCACCGCGTGCTCCACCATGCTCATCATCGCGGGGACCGCCCGCCGCCGCGCACCTCCTCCCGCCATTCCGCGAGCCTCGCCCCGCCCATGCTGCATCCCGCCAATGACAGCGCGCTCCACCATGCTAATCATCCCCCCCCGGGCTCGTCCACAGCCGCGCCCGCCCCCTCCATTGACGCGCGCCCCGCCCCTGAGCTCTGCGCGTGCGCGGGATCACGCCCCCTATTCCAAGGGAAACGCGGGGCGGGGTTGCAGCTTAGGGACCAGTGTGCACTCGTGTGCGCCGTGACGCCCCGATCCGGCCCTTCCCGGAGGCCTGACCCTGAGGTCGCTGCGCCTTCCCGAGAGTTGGCGCCTCTTGCGCCACCCCAGGACACCGCTGGGTCCCCGCTTCTGCGGTGGACGGTGGGAGGGCTGAGGACGATGGTTGCACCGCCTAAGCGGAGCGATTACTCTGCCGCAAGTCCGAGGACAGGGCCAGGCACTGGGTTCCAGAACAGTGGGGGAGGACTTAGAGTTAGGGTCAGGGAAGCGGACTGGCTGGCTGAGGCCTTCCGCACGGGGCCAACAGCCCTGCCAGCCTCCACCCAACACTTCCTGGTCTCTGTTGTCCTCACTGCCTCTCCTCATCCACACTCCTCCTACCCACCAAGGAATTCTCGTGCCATCCCGCACTTCGTGCGGGCTCTTTTCCACATCTCCACCAATCCACATCGCTTGGAATTCCTAAGCGAGCCCCAGTGGCCCTTCCCCATGACGCTTCCTCTCCACTCCCACCAGCGCCGGGATTCAGTCTCTTTAGCACATGCTGTTCTGCTGGTTCACTCTGCATCTGTTTCTCAAGTCCCAGTCTTGTCTCCGCAACAAAGTAGATAATAGTTACGGATAACACATAAAAGCCCTTGCTATGGGCCTGACACTGTTCTAAATTCTTGACACATACAAATTCAGCTAATCCTCCAATAACCCTTTGAAGAGGAGGAAACTGAGGCACTGAGAGGTCACACGGCTAGTGAGTAACAATTAAGATTCACTCTGAGGCAGCGTGACTCAGCCCTGACATTGTATGTGTGCTGGCCCTCTGCATATGCAGGTCAGCTGGACTGCCCATCTAATTACCCATTACTTCACTTTTGTCCCTGCCGTTCAGACATTTGTCAAACATCCAATTAGAGTGGATTGGATAAGTCTGCCCTCAGAGGATGTGCGGGAAGCTAGTCTAGTTCACTTACCACAGTGCCTGACTCATGGAAACTCCCAGTTCAGCCTGTATTTGTTGAATGAATAGATGAGCACTTTTTGGGGGTGGGGGTGGGGCGGGGCATGTAATGTGCTAAATGTCTCAAGAGCATTTTCTTATTGAGTCTTACCTTAGCCCTGTGAGGCAGGTACTATGGTCTCCGTTTTACAGAAAGATTCATAGTTGCACAGGGTCACACAGCCAGGGAGCCGGGGGCTGGAACTGATACTTCTGCTCAGACATGAAGCTGGGCGGCCTCTCCACTGAGGTCGGCTACTGGCAGGCCTGTGTCAGGCACGCAGTTGGGGCAGGTGAGGGGGTGTAGGACAGACCTGGAGGCAACAGTCATACTAGAAATGATGGTGGCTGGGAAAGCGGGGGCTGCAGACAAGTGGGTGTGCTTCCATGGGCGGAACATCCTTCCCTAACTCTCTTCCCCTGGCTGTCTGCAAGGATGGAAAGGCTTAAGTGTTGATTTTCCCAGCCTCCCTGGCAGCCAAGGGTGATGATGAGATCAGATCTGGCAGAGACGTAGGGGAAGTCTGGCAGGGATGGGGGCGGGGTGGGGGGGAAGGCTGGGTTTCTGAGAAATCTGGTTTTGTGGTAAGAAGGAGGGGCACAGCCTGCTTCCTTTCCCCGTTCTTTCCGTAGTGAATACAGTGCCTGGTAGTGTCCGGCAAAGATGCCAACCCGGATACCACTTAGCTACTGAACCAGGACCAGCAATTGCTAACTTCTTATTTTATTTTAGAAAAGGAACCCCTAATTTGTTTTCCCCACTTTGGATTTTCTGAACATGAAACGAAACGGGTTTTTTTGTTTGTTTGTTCTTTGGCAGCGCTGTGTGGCATGCGGGATCCTAATTCCCCAACCAGGGATCAAACCCGCACCCCTGCATTGGAAGCACAGAGTCCTGACCACTGGACCACCAGGGAAGTCGCCCAAACATATTCTTTTTTTTTTTTTTTTTAAATAAATTTATTTATTTTTGCTGTGTTGGGTCTTCATTTCTGTGCGAGGGCTTTCTCTAGTTGTGGCAAGCGGGGGCCACTCTTCATCGCGGTGCGCGGGCCTCTCACTATCGCAGCCTCTCTTGTTGCGGAGCACAGGCTCCAGACACGCAGGCTCAGCAGCTGTGGCTCACAGGCCCCGTTGCTCCGCGGCATGTGGGATCTTCCCAGACCAGGGCTCAAACCCGTGTCCCCTGCATTGGCAGGCAGATTCTCAACCACTGCACCACCAGGGAAGCCCCAAACATGTTCTTAAATGAAGTATGTAGGTATATAAAAGAGCAGAGGGGTCCCAAAAGGCTGAGGTGGTGTCTTTGGGATTGGGCCCCTCAAATAAGAACTAGTTTCCATTGAAAACAAGGGCTGGGTGGAATGGCATTACAGGGAGAGGGGCTTCAATGATGCTCACTAATGTGGTTTTATTAAAAAAATTTTTTGTGTGTGTGGTAAAATATATATAAGATTGACCGTTTTAACCATTATAAAGTGTACAGTTCATTGGTATTAAGTATATTCACATTGCTGTGCAACCATCACCACTGTCCATCTCCAGATATTTTTCATGATCCCCAACTGAGTCTGTGTATCCACTAAACGATAACTCTCCATTCCCCCTAACCTAGCCCCTGTTAACCTCTAATCTATGTCTCTGTGAATTTGCCTATCCTAGGTATCTCATATAAATGGAATTATACAATATCTGTCCTTTTGTATCTGGCTTATTTCCATTAAAATATCTTCAGTGTACATCCATGTTGCAGAATGTATCAGAATTTCATCCCTTTTTATGGACAAACAATAATTCAGTGTATGTGTAGAACACATTTTGTTTATTCATCCGTTGATGGGTACCGATTTGGGTTGTTTTCATCTTTTGGATATTGTGAACAACGCTGCTGAGAACGTGGGTGTACAAATATCTGTTTGAGGCCCTGCTTTCGATTCTTTTTGCCGTATACCCAGAAATAGAATTGCTGGATTAAATGGTATTTCTGTGTTTAATTTTTTGAGGAACCATCATTCTGTTTTCCGCAGCAGCTGTACCATTTTACATTCCCACTAAGAATACACAAGAGTTCGGGCTTCCCTGGTGGCGCAGTGGTTGGGGGTCCGCCTGCCGGTGTGGAGGATGTGGGTTCATGCCCCGGTCCAGGAGGGTCCCGCGTGCCGCGGGGCAACTAAGCCCGTGCGCCACAACTACTGAGCCTGCGCTCTAGAGCCCACGAGCCACAACTACTGAGCCCGCATGCCACAATTACTGAAGCCCGTGCACCTAGAGCCCGTGCTCTGCAACAAGAGAAGCCACTACAAGTGAGAAGCCTGCGCACTGGAACTAAGAGTAGCCTCCGCTCGCCACAACTAGAGAAAGCCGGCGCGCAGCAACAAAGACCCACCCAGCCAAATAAAAAAATAAATAAAATTAAAAAAAAAACAAAACAAAGGTAGTTGATTAGTTGGATATCAGTATCAGGGAGACACAGCATTGGTGGGAGGTTGGAGGACTGGGTTTGGGAACAGATGGAAAGCACAGGAGGGCCGTGAAGCTGGGAGCACAGCAGTCATCTCCTGTCTGGAGTTCTCTGATCTGCTGCCAGCCCCCAGGGTTCCCTCTGCCGTTAGATTACTCGCTCATGAAACAGTCTGGGTAAGGTAGTCCAGCTGGCTCGCCCAAGTGCCTGCTGCCCGCTGTGTAGATGAGGTCTGAGCCCCTCGCCTCTGTAGGGTTGGTTACCAGGAACTACCCCCATCAGAGCCACACACGTTCTGAGAGAAGTAGTTCCCCATGGGAATCAGTGCTATTAGAAAGCGGACAGGCACTGAGCTGGGAAAATGACCCCTGTCCACTGCAAGGCAACTCCTTGCACTACGGAAGCAGAAAGCTGCGGACATTCGCAGGGAGGGTGTCGGGGGTCAGGTCAGGCCAGCAGCGGGAGTCAGAGGGGGCAGGACAATCAGGCTGGAGCTGGGCTGACCAGGGCACCTGGGGAGGTGCTGGGGAGGGCAGCCTTGTAGGGGAGGGAGGAGGACAAACTCTCACCCTCGTAGGGGTGAGAGTTAAGGAGCGGGTCGGGGGAGGATGGTGGAGGTGTTGCTGACGGCAGAACGGGGCGGGCAGGGATAGTAAGGCTCTATTTCGGAGCTGGGTGGCTGTGCGTGTCAGCAGAGCATCCTGTGGGTGGGGGCAGGGCCAAGGCGAGTTGGCAGGTGGAGGTCAGAGGCTGTTCCAGACCCCTGGGGTAGCGCAGACGGGCACTGAAGGGCAGCGGGCGGCAGAGCTGGAGGGGACAGTGGGAGAAGAGCTCCCCCTTTTCCCCGCAGCCACAGCTCCTGCCCCTTTCCTCCGTGCTGTCTCCTGTGGCCGAAGGCCTGCCTGGAGGGAAACCGCAGACCCCACGGACCCACAGAACCTACAAAGCTTCCCGGTCTCAGGCTGCAGGAGTCGGGACATTCGTAATATCGCTATAATCATTCACGAGACATTCCCTGAGCACCTGCTACGGGCCAGGCTTGGTGCTAGGGATGGGATGACGCACGTCTCTAAGCTTGTGTTGCTGAAGCCGGGAAGCTGGGCTGACCTAAGGGTGGTCTGGACAAGCCCTAGGTGGAGCATGGCCCAGACCTGTGTCGGGAGATGGCTTCCTAGGGAGGTGGTACCTGTGCTGGGGCCTGAAGCCCAAGGAGGCCAGAAGGCCACATGTGGGACCTGTGAGGGGGCGGGCTCAGCCCTGATGACCACCAGAGCTGTTCCAGCACCTTCTGGCTCAGCTCCCTCCAGCCTACACCCTCAGCATCTCCATGCCCTGTGTCCTCCATCAGAGGAGCTGGTCTCAGTAAGTCTCTAACGAAAAACCGTGGGTGCCGGGGGTACCAGTGAGCCGTGAGCCAGTTGGAGTGGGCCTTGTTTCCTGTAACCGAAGGTCAAAATGAAGGAAAGAATCTCAATTGTCAGTTCATCTTTCTTAAAGTTTTGGCAGCGCTACTGTTGGGACTCAGGGTGGGCCATCCCATAATAGGCCACAATGGCATACTGATTATTTTGAATTAAAGTTACTTAAGAAATGACCAATGCAGGAGGGACACCCTGAGCCTCCTTTCTGTCTCCCTGAAAGCAGGAAATCACCTCTCTTGCAAAAGGTGTGCTCCCTACGCCTGGAGGGAGAAGGACACCCTTATTGCTAGAGACGGGAAATTGGGGCGAGAAGCCTGTATGAACACACCTTGGGACTTTTTAAATTTACAACCCCAAACCCAAATTCTGTTTAGATTCTTCCCCTGTTGAGCCCTCAAAACCTCAGTTTCTTCATGCTGTCAACTCCTCCCAAATTGGTTTCTTTGTCTAAAAATTGTAAAAGCTGCCTGCTTTGGTGGCTTCTTAGGTCCCGTTCCCATGAGACCTCCATGTACAGGAAATAAAATGTGTTTCTTTTTCTCCTGTTAACTGGTCTTGTTCAACTTTATTTTTGGTCCAGCCACAAGAACTCACGAGGGGAGAGGGGAAAATTTCCTCCTCCTTGACATTATTTCCTCCTCCTCTTATCTATGACAGCAAAACAAACCATCCCAAGTCTTACTGACTTAAAGCAACAATTTCCTATTTCTTGTGGTGCAGTGGGTGCCCCGACAGCTCGTTGTCTCTTCCTGCCTGAGGTTGGACATGGCCATTTGACAGCAGCTAAGGGTCCAACAGTCTCGGTTCCAAGTCCAGCCTTCGGTGGGATGGCCGAGGGCCAGGGCTCTCTCTCGCGTGACCTTTATTCTGGGCTCTGCCTTGCACAATGACCTCCCGTTCCGAGGAAGTGAGGACAGAACCACAGGCTGCTTGAGGCCACCAAGCCATGGGCCAGCCCAGGTTCCAGGGTGGAGAAACAGACTTGGCCTCCTGATGGAGCAGCTTTGTATGAACTTGACACACAGAAAGCCTTGACTATGGTGTGATTGCCCCACTGTGGTATGCAGACGAGCTGTGGCTCGCAGGGTCTCTGTCACCTCAAGACAGACGACAACTCCTCCAGCTTGCCACCCTTTCAAGGCCCTCACCACCTCCCCTCCCCCCTCCTTGCTGCTAGGAAACTGTCAGGTCACCTGTGCAGACAGCACCCATTAACTGTCTGGGGTACCAGCCCACCCCCAAGACATCTGCACATTGAATCAGGAAAACAAAATCAGATGCTGCAGGGGCCCCCACCCTGTGCATATGCCTGGTGGTCCTGAACCAAAACTAGTGTCTGTCCCAGGGGGCTTACTCTGGGCTGATCTCAGAAGAGGCTGGCAGGGTGTAGGTGAGTGCTGTTAAGAGGTATATATCAATAATTCACATGTTTTCATTTTCAGCCCCTGGGTGTGTGTGGGGGGGGAGCCTCCACGTGTGAGGACTCAGCCCGTCCATGGGCTCTCTGGGGCCACCTGTGGCCAGTTTGTTGTCCTGGAGAGGAAGACCCAGACTTATAGCCTTAGTGCCACATGCTTTGCTCTGGGATCAGTCCGCACAAAGATCGACGGCAGATTCAAACTTGGCTGTGCCACCTCCGGGCTGTGTGTGGCTCTGAAAAGTTTGCTTAACCACGGGGTGCCTCAGTTTCCCTGCCGCTGAGGTGGGGATAATGGCCATACTGTGTTGGTTAGGACTAGGTTCTGCTATAAGTATAAAAAAACTCCAAATAATAGGGCTTCGATCACATAGAAGTGTTTTTTTTCTTTTTTTATAAATTTATTTTATTTATTTATTTTTGGCCATGGTGAGTCTTCGTTGCTGCGCGCGGGCTTTCTCTAGTTGTGGTGAGCGGGGGCTACTCTTCGTTGCGGTGCGCGGGCTTCTCATTGCCGTGGCTTCTCTTGTTGCAGAGCACGGGCTCTAGGCGCATGGGCTTCAGTAGTGATGGCACGTATGCTCAGTAGTTGTGGCTCGCGGGCTCTAGAGCAGAGGCTCAGTAGTTGTGGCGCCCGGGCTTAGTTGCTCCGCAGCATGTGGGACCTTCCGGGACCAGGGATCGAACCCGTGTCCCCTGTATTGGCAGGCGGACTCTTAACCACTGCACCACCAGGGAAGCCCGATTACATAGAATTTTATTTCTCTTCTTGTGGGCAGGAGGTCTAGCTGTCATGTGGTGCCCCCAAGTGTCAGGGACCCAGCTGGGTCTAGCTCACGCCCCCACAACAGCCCTGGGGGTCGTATGCCAGGAAGGGAGGTAAAGAAGGGCACACATCTGTCTCTTAAGGGCAAAACTGATACCCACTGGGTCACGCCTATTGGCAAGGAGGCTGAGAAGTGTAGACTTTACTCTGGGGCTAGAGGCTGGCAATGAGGAGTCTGCCACGTGTGGCCCTGGAAGGTACCTCCACAGTGCCTGGTGCAGGAGTGCTCAACAAGCATCAGGTGCTGTTCACATCCAGACATGCCTCTCCTTCACAGATGAGGAAACCGAGTCCCAGAGAGGGAGCAGGGGTCGTTCAAGGTCACTCACCTACACGATGAGTGTGGCCCCCTGACTCCCAGGCCTGCTCCTTTGCCGCGGAGAAGGCCTCCCCCAGCACGGTGCCTCCCTCTGCATCTCCACATTCCTGGCCTTTCAGACCAGAAGAGTCTAGAAGGCTCACTGCAAAGAGGCAAGTGTATGTAGACCTATTATTTACTAGTCTCTCCAGTGTAACTGCATCCTTGCTGCAGTGAAATCAGAGCAAAGCACCAACACTGAGACCTCTCGGATCAACTCAGTCACCCAAACTGGGGGACTGGACCTCTCAGCCTGCTGGGAGAGGGCCTGGACCAGAGGGTGGGCGAGGTGGGCTATGGGGAGAGTGACAGCCATCAGACCCTGTCAGCTAATCCTCCGGACAGGCCACATCTTCTGGAGAAGCAGACGGATCACAGATTTCTCATGCCAGGGCAGAACTGATAAAAGAGGCTGTCTCTAACTTTATCAGTGGTGTCAAAATGGCTAAAGAAAGAATGTGAGCCCTGCCTCTGAGATGGGGTGGAGGCAGAGCAGGGACTGGGGCCCGGGCTGGGGGCTGCACAGTCTCAGGATAAAATTAGAAAATACAGCGAACAGCGGCCTGGATCCACCCTGACCATGCGCTGCACACCTGGCCAGCCCGGTGAGGCCACTCTGTCCCCACGCTCCCATCCCCCACCTCCCACCCCCTCCAGCGAGGCTGAGGCTCCGGTGGGATGGAGCTTCAGGCGAAGCTAGGGTGATAATTCAAAAAACATCTCCTGCCAACCCAGAAAACCTCTCCACCAAAGTCACAAGAAAGAAGACAGAGGCATTACTGAATAAGCACGAAGCCAGGACTCTGTGCTCATCACAGAGATGGCAGAGCAGGAAGTAGTCTTGCCCCTTTCATGCCAGTTCAACCCATCTGTCCTCGTCCTCAAGAGAAACAGAAACCAGTCGTGAGTGAGAGGCCTGGCAGCACTGTCTGTCACACAGCTCACCCGCCGCCCACCCCGCCCTGCCCCACTGGGACTGAGGGGGCCACCTGCATTTGCTAACTGCCTTTATCTGGAGGAAGAGCAAACTTCTCATCTCTTTACAACTGGAAGCAGGCTTGCAAGCCGGGCCATGGAAATCAGGCTCCTACCACACAGGGCATCTGGGCGAGGCGGGTGCAACCTCTCTCCAGAGAGATGCCCCCAGGTTCTTGGGAGATGGTCCAGCGTTGTCAAACTGGCAAGAGGCTGATTTAGCTTTTAAACAGATTTACACACACACACACACACACACACACACACACACACACAGAGAAAGAACTTACAAGTTTTCTAAAGGAAATGCTCTAAGGAAGGGGAGGAGAGTATTTACTTTCTTTGCATCAGCGAGTATTAACTTTTTCTCATTTTTAATTTGTATTTGCCTTTGCAGCCATCTCTGCTTGCACCACTCAAAGCCCAAGGGACTCAGCAGCACAGCGGGTCGGCCCTGGCTCAAGGCCCTCCTGCGGGTCTTACTGAGGACAGTAGCCTGAGAGACAGCTGCTCCGCGAGCTCCTTGGAACTGCTCTGAAGAGGAAGGCGAGAAGCCAGTTTATATACGATTTTTTTGGCTAGGAAATACATGTAGTCAAGCATACATCTTGGTAAAAGATTACTCCTAGTCACAAAGGACAAAGGATTTGTGACTCCTAGTCACAAATCAAGTTAATGATTCTAGTACTTTTCAATGTATGGGAAGATGCAGGAATCTGGGGTTATTGGAATCCTTCCTGAGATATGCATCTAACTATCTAGGGGCGGGTTATCCAAAGCACAGAATGCTTCCTCCTGTCTTCCATCCAGATGGTGGGCGACCGCAGTGGGCTGTGACTTGTAGAACTGGGTGGTGAACGACGCTTTTTGTTCTTTGTTCACACACCTGTGATCTTTTTGGTCTGTTTCAGAGTCTTTCACAACTTTTCCTTGAAGAGGCTTGAATTATAAAATCATCCCTTCCTTCTTTTTTTTTAATTAATTAATTTTTGAACTTTATTTTTTTAATATTTGGAGCTTTTTATCAGTCATTTTTCTACAGTTATCATGGTTTATTTCATTTATTTATTTTTGACTGCATTGGGTCTTTGTTGCTGCGCCAGGATTTCTCGAGTTGCGGCGAGCAAGGGCTACTCTCCCTTGTAGTGTGCAGGCTTCTCATTGTGGTGGCCTCTCTTGTTGTGGAACATGAGCTCTAGCTGTGCGGGCTTCAGTAGCTGTGGCGCTCAGGCTCAGTAGCTGTGGCGCACGGGCTTAGTTGCTGCGTGGCATGTGGGATCTTCCTGGACCAGGGCTCAAACCCGTGTCCCCTGCATTGGCAGGTGGATTCCTAACCACTGTCCCCCCAGGGAAGCCCCATCCCTTACTTCTTGAAATCAGTTTGTTGAACAAGCAGATCTCATGAGCTAGAATCATAACACCTGCTTGATGCTTGACTTTTGTTTTTGCTGTGTGTGTGTGTGTGTGTGTGTGTGTGTGTGTGTGTGTATGTGTATGCACGCACGTGCGTGCTGTGAGGCTTGCAGGATCTCAGTCCCCTGACCAGGACTGAACCCGGGCCCCAGCAGTGAAAGCACCAAGTCCTAAACACTGGACCGCCAGGGAATTCCCAACACCTGCTTGATCCTGTTCACCCATCTTCCCGGCAAGCATTCTGTGTGTGTGTGGGGGGGGGGGGGGGGGTAGGGGGCAGAGTCGGGGAGGCTGCCTGCTCTCTGGATGAAGACTCAGGCAGCGCCATGACGTTTGTGATCACGAATAAGTAATAGAAAGCACCGTGATAACTTTAAATCTCAATTCGCAATGTAGTAATTAAAATTGCCAAGTCCCAGGTAAACATCCAAACTGAACACCTCTCGGGTGAAATGCCTTTCCTCTTGCTTGCCTTCTGGAGGGAATGTGGTCAGTTCCTCCTTTCTCCCTCACCTCCTCCCGCCTCCCCAGCTGGGGGATTGCAGCAGGGCCTGGAGGGAGCGGGGCGGGGGGGGGGGGGGTGCGGGGGAGGCAGAGAGCTCTTACTCAGCGTTGCTGGTTCCTGTCCAGAGAAGGACTTCCTGTGTTCTGGGTCTTGCCCAGGTTCAAGCTGTCTCTCTCCCCACTGCCTCTTCCTCCCCGTTCCTGCCGTGGGTGCTCTGGAGGTTGCCCTGCTCCCCCTCCCATTCCCAGGATGAGGCTGGGTGCCCCCCAGCTCCTGGTTTCTGTAGGTGAGGTGGGGAACGGGACACTAGCAATGCCCTCCAGAGACACCCTCTCCCTCTCTCTGGCAGCCTGATCCTTTCACCCCCGAGGCATGAGGCCAATTCCGGAGTATTTCCTTTGGAAGTCTGCGTGTACTCCAGCCCCTCCTTTGGTGACAAGGCACCTCACCTGTTGTGTTTTCAAATGGGTCCCTCGGTGCCTTTCACACAGGGCCCAGCACACCACACGCGCGTGCAGAGAGGCCCACCTGAGCCCGTGTGCAGAGATGGGGTCCCAGGAGGGCAGAGTCCCTGGGCCATTGGCAGATGTTTGCTGAGCAGAGGCCCGTCGCGTGGCTCGACCCGGGCCTGGTGGAGACGGGCATAAAGCTCTGGGTTTCCTCTCCTAGAGGAGTGGCCCTGGGCACCCTCGCAGGCCTCGGCGTCCTCATCTGTAAGCCAGGCACATCCCGGTTCATATGTCACGGGACGGTGTGGGGTGAACGGAGGGGGCCGGTGAGGGCCAGGCTGGTTCTTACAGCAGTCCCTGTGGAGCCCCACCCCATCTGTCACAGACAGGCCACCACTGTGGGTCTAATTCGGAAACAGCGTTTATTGAGGTGTCCCCACAGGCCGGCCCTGAGTCCCAGCCGCTAGCGCCTCGGGCTCACTCTTCCTTCTCGTCCCCGTGGGTGATGATGTAGCACAGGGACTTGTAGTCGATGTTCCCGGCCAGGTCCATAGGCGTCAGGGCGAACATCTGCTCCACCTGGGGAGGCACTGGTCAGACACCGCCCAGCCAGGGCGTCCTGGGGGCTGGTGCCTGTGACCCGAGGGAGGCCTGAGACCCTTCGCCCCACGCTGCCCCTTAGCGTTTTCAGCCGGAGGCTGGGGCAGGAGCGAAGGGTGCCGTGGGTCTCAGGGCCCACCCTGGCCACGGGCCCGGCCCCCTCCCCCTCCCCCTCCCCCTCCCCAGTGTAGGAAACCTCTTCCAGATCCTGAGGTGCACCGCACTCTCACGCCTGGGCCTCTGCACACACAGCTCACCCAGCCTGCACCCGCCTCCTTTTCTGATTCCATGTCCTTCACCCTCCAGATCCCAAGAGAGATGGCACCTCCTCCGGAAAGCTGGGCTCTACGCCCACGAGGGCAGTGGGTCACCGAGACCTCCCCAGGGCCCTGCGGGGTGGGGGCCCTGCGAAGGGGCCTGGAGGGGTGTCGAAGGAGCCGGAATCTTCACCTCGGCCAGAGAGAACTTGTCTGCCTGGGTCAGGAGAAGCTGCTTGAACCTGGAGGAGGTGGGGAGCAGTGGGGAGGGCCTTGCAGGGGCGCCCGATCCAGGAGGGGAAAATGGAGGCTCCCCTGGCCCAGGTGGCCACCCCCCCAAAAGCAGAGAGGGCCCCAAAGTACAGGTGGCCACCCTCACAAGGCGACCCTCCGCCCTCCCTGCTTCCATCCAACATGGTGCCCCCGGCACTCGCCCTGCTGCTTCCACTTACTCGTCCCTGTTTACCACGCCCTTGCCACTGGGATCAAACAGGCGGAAGGCGCTCAGGATGGCTTCCTCGGGGTCTGTCCCTGGGAGGCCGAGGGGGCCAGGTAAGCAGCCACACTGCCACCCTCCCGGTCCCACCCAGGAGGAACCCAGGGTGCAGGGGGAGTCCTCCAGTCCCAGAGAAGCGAGAGGGTGTTCCGACAGAAAGTGCCCCTCGGGGCTCAGAGGCACCAGGATCGGCTGTCCTTCTGAGATGGGTGAGCCTGGCAGGGAGACTAGGATTGGGGATTTGGGACTGGAATCTGAAGGCGTATTTCCCAACCCCGAGACTTGGGGTGCTCAGTGCTCATGGGTCTGGAATGCAGAGGTGGCCCCTACAACCTCTGGGTGAGCGAGGGCCAGTTACGGTATGGAAGGGGTCTGGGTGGGATTCAGGCCGGGTCCAGGCAGGGTCCAGGTGGGGTTCAAGCTCGCTGCCTGGCCAGGGGGATCCAGAGCCGCCCCAGGCTCACCGTTGAGCTTCTCTCCAAAGAGTGTGAGGAAGACAGTGAAGTTGATGGGCCCCTTCCCTTCCTGCAGCATGGTATCCAGCTCCTCTTCTGGGACATTCACCTTCCCTGGTGGGGCGGGACGCGAAATGGACACAGGGACCTTGAGTGTCCCCGCGTAGGGCCTGGGCTGCCCCTCCCTCCTTCCCAGGGTAGAGAGTGAGAGGCAGCTCTGGGTGGGGGAGGTGAAGTGGAAGGAAAGTGTGATGGGGGAGGGGGTGTGATGGGGGAGGGGTGTGAGAGGAGCGGGGAGGGGAGCCAGGCCAGGGCGCTGCCTGTTGAGAGCCTGCCCATCCCCTCTCAGCGGGCTGCCCCCAGCCCAGCAGCTCTGAGCCGGGACCCTGGTGCCCGCAGGGCCGGCGGGCGGGAGGTGGGCGCCCTCACCTAGCTGCGAGTAGGTCTCGCGAAGGTCCGACTTGCTGATGATGCCGTCACGATTCTGGTCGATGCAGCTGAAGGCCTGTGAGGTGCAGGCTATAGTCTCCAGGTGGGAGCAGTCCCCACCCGGGGGAGGCGGGAGGTGGGGGCATCCTGGGTGGTGGGAGGAGCAAGGACAGGGGCCAGGACCACTGACCTACAGAGAAGAGGGGTGTGCTGGGGGCAGGGTGTCCGGATGGGTCCCAGGTTGTTGGGGGTAGGGCACTCACTTCCTTGAACTCCTGGATCTGGGCTTGCTCAAACATGGAAAAGACGTTGGAAGAGCCTCGCTGGGCCTGCTTGGTGGCCGCAGCCTTGCCCCGGGTCCCTGCCTTCCTGCTGGCCTGCAACACAGTGGGAGCGGAGGGGTCCTCTCCCCAGCTCCCCGAGGACTCCCTGCCACGGACCTCCCCAGAGCATTCCCGGGAGAGCCCGGGTCAGGGTCCTCTTCCTGTCCCTGGAGACCGTCTCTCTGGGCCCAACACAAGCACAGAAGTCACTGGCTCCTCTCCCCCAGCCCAAAGGACAGCACCTGCGGGGCCGCTGGCCTTGAGTCCCCCCCACCTGGCACTCACCATCGTCTCTCTCTGCAGCAGCCTGGTTGCTGCGAGGGGCCCACAGCCCCCTTTATGTCTCAGCCTTATCACCTGGAGCGCACCAAATAAGGACAGGAGGAGAGGATAGGCCCAAACTTGGCAGCCTCTGCCTGGGCTGGGGGAGGACAGGGCCCCCCGAGCAGATTCCAGCCACGTTCCTGGCGACCTTCAGCGCCCCCGCCCCCCGCCCTGTGACATCCGGGTGTCTACCCACCCTGACAGCACCGGTGAAACGCCTCCTGACAGCAGAGTCGCAACTCTCACCACTCTCATGCTGAACGAGGGGCCCCTGTAACCCCACGTGACTGTCCTTCCTGCAGTTCCAGCCCAGAACCCACTCAGGCCAAGAGGACAGCAGTGGTGCGGGGGATGGCCCGGGGCCCCCACTGGGCTTGGGAGGGCAGTTGGTGGTTCTGAGGATGGTCTCTGGCCCGAGACCCCTGGGGATTCCCAGAGGTTTTGCTGAAGATGCTTGGCCCCGGCCTCTGGCCCCTCTGACCAAGGGGCAGAAGCCAGCCCTGAGCTGGCTGTGACCCCAAACAGAGCCTCCATGGGATGCTTTTGGAGCACGGAGCACTGCCTGGACCCCGAGCATCCCCCGGGATCCCCATGAAAGTGGGTCACGAGCCCTTCTTGTGGGGCTCAACCGCAGAGTGAGGGGCCCAGGCTCCGTCTGCTGTGCCAGAGCTGCAGCCTCGAGGCTCCTTGCAGGCCCGGGGCAGACAGGGGCTGGGGGGGCTGGGGACCGCCCAGAGCAGGAGTGTGCTGCTGGCTGCTCCCGGAACCCGGTACAGGAGACGGCCCACTGGGGTGAGGAATGCGGGGAGGCCAGCTGGGAGAGCAGGGTTCTCATCCATCAGCCCCAATGTCCCTTTTGTATAGCAAGTAAGTATTTTATGACACCTCCTTTACTCTCCTGAAATGAAATTCATAGGCTATACAAGCTACCTTCATGGAGAATTGTAAAAAAAAAAAAAAAATACAATGCCTTGAACCATAACATAAAGGACAACTAGGAAATAATTTATGGTAAAATGAGATCAAATACTGCAGCCGAATGGTGGAACACGAGTACATGACTACTGATAATGAAGTCATCAGATGCTCACACAAACTTCTGATGCATAATTTAGACTCGAGAGAACTAAATTCCACGTGACGTATACCAGAAAACGAGAGAGCATCTCAAGGAGGATGTGACAACTCAAAATCACAACTTGGGGTTAAGTTCTGAATAAAACAACACAGTCATTCCAGATTTGCTGGATAGTTTCTCTCATTGAAAAGTGAGTGGAATACACCCTACTATATACGAGATAGATAATCAACAAGGACCTACTGTATGGCACAAGGAACTCGACTCAATACTCCGTAATAACCTATATGGGAAAAGAATCTGAAAAAGAATGGATATATGTATAACTGAATCACTTTGCTGTACACCTGAAACTAACACAACGTTGTAAATCAACTATAGTCCAACATAAAATAAAAGTTAAATTTAAAAAAAGATGGTAACATCCAAAAACCTGAAAAAAAAAGTGCGTCTATGTTAAAATCTTACGAAGACGTGTTCGTAAGTAACTGGTCTTAGGCCCTAGGCTTGGCTAACTTGAAGTAGGCATTTCATTCAGGACCAAATTGGAAGGACCGCGGAAATCATGTGACTTCTTGTAATCCTGGCCTCCCACTGCAGTCACTGTCACAACCCAAGTGGCTCCAAGGGATCCCCTGTTGAGACCGACGTGCAGCAGGACCAGTCCCAAGAACCAGCCATCCCCCTTCCCAGAGCAGCCCCACTCCTTCCCGGACACTCCCTTGGAGCTCTTGGAGACCTCAGAACCACACCCCGCATCCCACAGGCTGGTGGGCAGAGGCCTGGGCAAGTCCAGGACCTCTGACCACACCCCACCACACCACCCCATTCTTGTTCCTAAGGCCTGGTCTGTCACTCTTCACACTCCCTGGCATAGCTCTGTGGAGAGGATGGCAAACTCCAAAACACGCCTAGGCCTGCAGAGTGTCTGTGTACACGTGACCACGTCTATATGTTTATTGTCACACAGTCTTATACACAGAGATCAAAGAATGGTGGACAAGGTCATGTTCTAAACTTTTAAAACTTTTAATTAAAAAAACCCACACAGTCCCAGGTTGGGCATGAAGAGGTTGGTGTGGTACATGGAGGTCTGGTGAGAAGCAAGAGGCCTGGGTTGTCCCTTGGGGGTGTGCTGAGTGCTGCTGGGGTTTCTGAGTGCCCAGCGCCGTGGGAGCCAAGGACTCGATCCCGGAGATGCTCCCAGGCCTGTCTGTGGGTAGGGGGACTCCTCCTCTTCCTGGGCCCCTCTGGGCAGGGGCTTTGGGGACTCTGTCTCTTGCACCTCCTGTGAGGGTCCATCCCAGAACCAGAAACCACTCAGGGATGGCAGGATGGGAGGGAAAAAGCTGCCATCTCCAGGCCTCGGGGTACCCACAGCCTCCAACATGGAGCTGGTCCCTTCCATTTCCCAGGCCTGGGTGATCTGCAGCTCCCCGGGGCCCCCTGTGGAGCCCAGGTCTAAGTCTGGCCAGGTCATGAGGGCTGCCTCTCTATGTGGGCTGGGTTCCCAGGGAAGCCAGGCCATAGTAGAGTCCAGAGGGCACCCCCTTCCCAGAGCAAGGGCTGAGCCAGGCTGAAAGCTCCAAGAGGCAAGCAGTGCAGAAATGCAACAAAATCCTGAGTTAATAACTCCCTTCTGGGCCCCTGATTGCAGCAAGAAAGGTGAGGTACTTTGGGGGTTCTCCATTCCTGTTCATCTCAGCCCCCGACCCAGTCAGGGCCCTAGGGCTATCCTACCAACTGACCCTGAGAGGCGAGGCCTGCTCAGGGCCTCACCGCATCCCCAGAGAAGCTTTCCCCATCTCCTGGGGTGACAGCGGGGATGGGAGGCATCCAAGGTCCTTACAAGGAGAAGCCTCTTGACTGGACCAGGTTGGAGGGACCTGTAGGAAGTGTGTCCCCTGGACACCAGGTCTAGTAGCGGCCACAGCCTCCTCCTTGCCTTGCAGCCTTTATTCTCACTGGCCCAGCATGCAGGCCTTCTTACAGGCCACCGCGGAGATCAAGGCCGCACCCCGGCCGCTGCCCTCCTCCGACTCGATGAAGGTGATTTCACAGCTGGGCGTCAGCCTGCGCACGCTGGCGTGGAACCGCTCCTTGAAGCTGACCAGGGGGCAAGCGGGGCTGCGGTTAGTTAACGCGCTTAAGACAGGGCGGGGGGTAAGCCAAGGGGAACCTCCCCCTGAGTCTGTGGGCTTAGGGGAGCGAGGAGATTAAGAATCCTTGGGACCTCGGAGAGCATCCGTTTCGGCCTGCGTATCATAGATGGAGACCGATGCCCGGGCTCTGCCCTTAGGAGGCGAATTCACAAGAGGGAGGCTGGACCCGGCGGGGAGGTGCAGACGACGGAGCGGGCCCACCTGGGGTGCAGCTTGTACACTGAGCCGTCCACGCCCACGGTGATGCGCATCACGTCCTCGCTGCGGCTCTCGCGCATGCGGTTGATGACGCCCGCCAGCCCCGCGGCGCACATGCGCGCGGCGCGAGTGGACACGCTCTCGCAGGCGCGGCGCACGATGTCGCAGTCGGTGGCCGACGGCCTCAGCCCCAGCGTGCTCAGGATGTTGTAGATCTGCTTGCGGTCGCCCGAGTCACTGCGGGGCGGGGACAGGAGGGCGTCGCGGGAGGGTCGCTTGGTCCCGGACCAGCCCGATCCCCACAGCGGCGGCTTCTTCTCCTCCCCCTGCCCACCTCTCCCAGGCAAAGCGCTTTTGGGGCTCGGGCTTCCGAGCGGAGCGGGTCTGACTCCGCCAGGGACCAGCAGTAATCTGGTCATTACTCCTCTCTCTAAATCCAGGGTTTCCGCCCTAACGTGGGTGACACTGCCGCGCCTCGGGGCTGTTGCGTGGATGAAGTGAGACGAGGTCCACAGCGGGTGGGGAAGCACAGAGAGGACGCCTGGTCTCCGTCAGCTGCCCGACGCCGGGTTCCCCTGGGGGCTGAAGGCTACTACCTCGGCGGTTGCCCCACCCCGGAACCTTACCAAGCCCTGGGCTCCTGCCCCCTGACCTCACCAGGGCCCCGCCCCTGCGCTCTGAGCCCCGCCCGGGCCCCGCCCCGACGCCCCGACGCCCCGTGGGTCTGGGTCCAGGACCCCTCCCCGCGCACGCCACCCCTGTACCCCACCCTTCGACCCCAAGCGCCCGCGCACCTCTCCACCTGCGACACGAAGCGTGTCTCGAAGGCGCCACG